>NC_134138.1:139747963-140050993 GCF_033958435.1 Carettochelys insculpta | reverse complement strand
TTAGAAAATTGAAAGTGGCTGGGTTTTTTTAACTAATTGTTTTAGTGGAGTTGAGTGAAAATATTCAATTGGAAATATAGGAAGGATGTAAAACCAGAGAAGATAGCATATGATGAATGGATAAGGGCTTTAGAGAGAGGGTGTTGTCAGTTTTACCAGTTGTAAATGGACAGAGCCATACAAGATATGTAGGGACCTATTATGGCAATGCATAAACAAAACCTACTTACATGTATGCACACTGTGTGTCCTAGTCCCTGAAAACAGCATATGCTCGCATTATGTAAAACTGCTTGTCATGTGACTGGATTTTTATATTGCTTCTGGAAACCCAGTATTTTAATGCCCAGTGTGTCTATTGGCCCCAAATATTGTGGTAGGGGTGCCATGTGAGGTGTCAAATGAAAGCTGATGATACCCTGAATCTATTTATGCTACTCGTGTGTCTGTATTATGCATATAGGTAAAGTTATAGATTTTAGCTATGTAGCTGTGTTAGAAAATGTTTCAGTGCTAAGCTTCACATCCCAGCCACGACACTGGGCTACACAATAGGGTGGAAGCCAGGTGCTCAAACACCAAATACACATTCTAGATGTTTAGGATGTGTCAATGGGATGGGACCCAATGGTCAAGTAATCTGGCTAAAACAAAGGAACAGGTCCAGTTCAGAAATCTGAGACTGTCTCCTGGGATTCATCCAATGGCAGTTTGCCACAACAGCCCACCTGAGTCAGGTGGGAGCAGACCCTCAAGTGACTATGGGAAGAAGAAAGGGTTTGACCCCAGACAAAAAAGAGAAGAGACACCACAAGAGAGAACAATAGTATGGACTTAGCACTGTCCACCTTGGATCCTTTTTCTTTTGGTCTCTACCAGTCCATGTGCCAGCATATGCACCCCAGTGGGCAGGATCTACAATGCTTTGACAACTGAATCTATGTAACCTGAAATGAACTTTCAGAGAGTTTCAAGAATCAGCAAATAACATCTCTGGCCTGCATCAATAGTTAAGACTGATGCATGTAAAGTATTGCTTTAACAATTCTCCTCTCTTACCCTGTTATTTCTTTGGTATTTAAAACTCTTTAAATATTATATCTAAAGAATTGGTGAGTGTGTTGTTTGTGTAAGATCTAAGTATATATTGACCAGGGACTGGGGCTGGGGCCCTTTGGGGTCTGGAAGAATCTGTGTGGTGTTGGGTGAAATAGGCTTAAGAGCTTTTCATCTTAAGTTGGGGGTTGGTCTGGGCTGCTAGAGCAGCTGAGAAGTCTGTAGGTTTGCTCGTGTGGCTTCTGGCTGGCCAGTGGGACTGGCAGAGGTACTGTTGAGGCTGGTTGGACTTGTCTTAGTGAAAAGGAAATCCCAGCCTGGGGCTGTAAGTCGCCCAGATTGTAAGCAGCGGTACCTGAATTGATTTGTCTAGCTGTGCCCAGAAGCCCCACCCTATTACACTGCTCTAGTACGATGGTTGACTTAAAATCAGCATTTGCTAACAGCTTAAGACACTGTTTGATCTTCGCGTACTTTATTTTCCTCTAGCACTTAGAACTGGAGTTTACCTGTAGCAATGATTGGCATATGCTGACTTCTTGAATCACTGGTTCGTGAGCCATGTGAAAAGTCAGCATTGTTGAGTTTAACTAAACTCACTGTTTCTAAAAAATGGGGCAGAAAAGTGATTCAAAATACTGAGTTGATTCAATTAATCGATAGTCAATGGAAGTAAGCCAAGCAGCTCCCTATGTTATAAATTTATGAATAGAACAGTTGTGGAAGATGTAGTAATGCCAAGGAATGAGCTCAGTGAGAGATACTGGGTAAAGGGAAGACTACTGTGTGGATGGTTTAGTGATTTCTTAGGACCTTTAAAAACAAAGAAAAACAGGAAACATTGTACAGTGTATTTTAAAGCAGATTCTTCACAGTTTAGGTGAAATAGAAAAAACATACTGTTTAATCATAGGATAAAAGGCAAACACAAAGTAAAAGATAGTGCTTAACTGCCACAAGAATCATTACCAGTCTAGGAACACCCCCAGTTAGCAATACAGCTAAGTGAGTAATTTTTGGTTAAATTGAAAAATATATACTGGCCTGAATCAAATAACAAGCAGGATTGTAGCACCTTAGAAACTAACAGATTTACTGGGTAATGAGCTTTCATAGCGAAGGCCCACCTCCTCAGATGATTGGAGTAGACAAATAAAATCTGTGACTTATATAGCATAGAGGGCGGGAGATAAGCCTACTGTGAGGGTGTCAATACCGGAGATGATAGGACATCCAGGTTTTCCAGGTTTATGTATTTTGGGAAGCAGATAGAACACTCCTGACTGGGGGTGTGTCTGTGTGTTTTCTGGCCCTGAGTTCTGTCCAGGAGTATTCTATCTCCTTCTCAAGATCCATAAACCTGGAAAGCCTGGATGTTCAATCATCTTAGGTATTGGCACTCATACAACAGTACTATCTATCCTGCTATGTTGAGTCCCTCCTCAAACCCTATGTTACTAGCACTCCTAGCTATCTCTGAGACACCACTGATTTCCAGAGGAAACTATAGAACATCAGTAATCTGTCCAAAAACACCATTCTCACCACCATGGATGTATAAACACTATACACCAATATTTCACATGAGGATGAATTACAGGTTGTCAGGAACACTATCCCTGATGATGCCACAGCATATATGGTGGCTGAGCTCTTGTGATATTGTCCTCACCGCGCAACTATTTCCAATTTGGCAAAAGTTTGTACTTTAAATTTAGCAGCTTTACTGTGGGCACCCTCACAACCACATGATATGCTGACACTTTTATACCTGACCTAAAACAACACTTCCTCAGCTCCTGTCCCCTAGCAGCCTTCCTCTACTTATGCAACAATGATGATATTTGCATCCTAGGGACACATGGTAAGGAGACTCTTGAAGAATTTCACAGGGATTTCAATGATTTTCTCTCCACCATCAACCTCAGTCTGAACCATTCCAGACAAGAGATCCATTTCCTGGACACGACAGTAAAAATCAACAATGGTCACATAAATACCACTCTATACCAGAAACCCACTGACCATTATGCTTACCTACATGCCTTCAGCTTCCATCCAAGGCATATCATATGATCCATTGTCTACACCAGCCCATAAGATGTCCCCCTATCTGTTCCAATTCCACCAACGGAGACACCACCTACAAGATCTGTATCAAGCATTCTTAAAACTTAATTACTCACATGGAGAAGTAAAGAAATATATTGACAGAGCTCAACAACTATGCAGAAATCACCTACTTCAAGATAGGCCCAAAAATGAAAATAAGAGAATGCAATTTATGCTACAGGACTGCTTTTTTTTGAAGCTACAGACTAACATGGCTACCTTTCTGAGACTCCTGAATTTCAGTTTGCCTGGGATTAATTTCACCCAATTTGCCTTTTATTTTTGGGCCTCCTCCCACAAGATGCTGAGCCACCCTAAATTCCCCTTTTAAATAAGTGGTAGTTTGAGGATATTGAGAATATTTATCAGAGACAGGTAGCCGAGTTAGTCTGTATCGTCAAAAATAACGAGAGGTCCATAAAATGAAGCGAGTCTTTGCCCATGAAAGCTTAAGCTCCAAAATATCTGTAAGTCTATAAGGAGCCACAGAATGTCTTGTTGTTTTTGAGAATATTTAGTCTGTTCCAGAATTTTTTTATGAAGGAGGATATGTAAAGATTCTCCAAATTCGTTTAGTCCTTTTGAATCTGATCTTGATCACCAGTAGATTATAAATTGCAGGAACTCAGCCTTAATTGTACTTCATGGAAAGATATAGACTCCACAGCAATATGCTTCATCAGCTCATTTGGCATTCCCACTTTAGTTGGAGTGACAGTATATAATTTGTGATTACTTTGTTCTGGTATCTAGCCATCATGAAGGATTGATGGTCCAGAGTCACAGAAGTGTTGTCAGTGATAAATTCCAACTAGACTTTAATCTATTTTTGCTTGATGTAACTTCAAAGAATAATATCACAGGCTGCATGATATTTTAGACAAATTATTAGAGGGAAAAGATCCACAACTGACAGACTGAATGAAAACAGTATTGATATTTTAAGGTGATCTTCCTTCTGAGCTTCTAGGGAGAGACTGTCAAGTAAAATTCCAAATTAAACATAATCTTGGGAAAGATCTAAAGCTCTATAGTTCATCATTTACTTTTTATCACATGTTTACAGCAAGTTTGAAATGGTATTAGTTGTTCTGGGAGTTGGCAGGGCCGCCTGGTTAACACTAGGGATGAACGGTGCAAACAGTCCTATTGACTGCAGGTGTTTCTATATGGGATTCCCCTCTCTGAAATTTGTAATCAGCATGCTTTCAGACAAGGGTCTTTGTTGTTCAGAAGTGGGTTTTCAAATGTGATTCTGCTCAAACCTTGTCCATGTTAAAAATCTCATGACATTTTCCCTTTCAACAAGAGGCATGTCAAACTTTCGTATTTTGGGCAAATTCACATTTGGCCAAATCTGTCTACTTATATTTTCCTTGCAGTTTCAATTGGATGTGGCATTTGTCATCTCCAACTCAATTAGCATAATTTAATTAGTTGCACCTCCAAATTAAGCACTCTCTGCTCCAGCAACATCCCTCATATGGCTGGACCATGAATGTTACTGGACAGGAGGCCTGGGGCAGGAGGTCAACAACCTGGCAGTCCAACAGGGAGACAGTAAAGCTGGGGCTGGACACATCTTCCCCCAGGAACCCCAAACAGGGAAACAGGGCTAGATCACTGGATTCCCTGCAAGAGGAGCCACAGCCAGAGGGCCAGCTGGGGTGAACAGGGACCAGAGGGCATTAACCTCCCTGGTCCAACAAAATCCCTAGTGAGGACCCTGAGGTCCCGAGGGTGCTGAACTGGGGAAATGCAACCTGTAATATGATATAGTATTTTCAGTAACAGTATTTTAGTGAACATAGGTCTGGTTCACAGTAGATGTGCCACACGGTGGTTGTCAAAATTGTGATAGTTCAGAAGTTCACTGTTGCGGTTTCCTCACAGTCCTCCTGATTCATAAATGATGATAATATTTCATCTGCACACATGTAGTGGTTCTTTAGTGGTTCCATTGCATACCACATGACAATATATATGATAAGTAAAACAGAAATTTGGAGTAGTGATATTCAAGTGAGGGCTTTATATAGAATTGTCTTTTAATTGGTTACTACACTATAATGTACATTCATCTTATAGTTTACCCTTGATGCTGGTTGTCATCCTCTAGTATAATCTGTGCTGGGCAGGAAACAGGAGTGCTATCTTCTCTGTTCCATTAGTTACACTGCTTTATGATATGCTGGTAGTTGACATAGATCTGTTGTTTCTTGTGGATGTTGTCTTTGAGATAACCTACTGAATGGAGAGTAACCAAGTAACACCAAATATTGATGTGTCAGGATTTAGTATTGGCACCAAGGCACCAAACAAGATTGTTTTGAATAGCATGTGCCTGAGTCAGGATGCAGTGTCACTGCCCCAAATTCTAATTGGTGCTAACAGGGAATTTGTTAACCAATTTGTGGTTGCCATGAACCTATTTTAATTACCACAGTTTTTGTTTTCATGTTGTCTGCTGTTGTCTATTTGTTAATTATTTTACCTCTTGGCTAAACAGGTTAGCAATGTTGCACATTGCAAACAAATGTACAACCCTAATACAGCTGCAACAATAATACAGTAATATGTCAATAATACAGTTGCTTTTATATAGTAGTCAAAGTTAAATTAATTTCCTGTGATTTTAGCAGATTGCAAATTTAAATTTAAATATGGTATATTGAGGGGTATATGACCTGTCTGTTATTTATAAAGTACTTTATTTTTCTTTTCTTATTACCTGAGCATTTCTTCATTTGTATACTGTTACCTTCTGGTGTCTGTGGTCTGTAGGGTGCAAACTTAAACATCTTGGCTGTGTCTACACTAGAGAGTTTTGTTGACGTAACTCAGGGAGTATCTACACACAGAGGCTGTGCCTATACTATAGCTCCATTTTGAAAGGACAGCTTTTGAAACTAAACGTTGAAAGACAGCCATCCAAAAGGGAGAGTCCACACAGGCAAATGGGGAGTGAAGGTCTGACCTGCCCTTTCAAATGGCTCCCACCACACTTTCGAAAGAGAGTGTCCACATGGCTCAGGTCGCTCTTTTGAAAGTACAGGGGCACAAAGCACTGTGGGCAGGGTCTCATGGCACATGAGCCCTTCTAGGGCCACTTCCTGCTATCCCTTTAAAGGGCCCCTCACCCCGAGCCTCAGCCTGCACACGCTGGCTACGTCTACACGTGCACCCAACTTGGAAATAGCTTATTTCGATGTTGCGACATCGAAATAGTCTATTTCGACGAATAACGTCTACACGTCCTCCAGGGCTGGCAACGTCGATGTTCAACTTCGACGTTGCGCAGCCCAACATCGAAATAGGCACAGCGAGGGAACGTCTACACGTCAAAGTAGCACACATCGAAATAAGGGAGCCAGGCACAGCTGCAGACAGGGTCACGGGGCGGACTCAACAGCAAGTCGCTCCCTTAAAGGGCCCCTCCCAGACACACTTTCATTAAACAGTGCAAGATACACAGAGCCAACAACTAGTTGCAGACCCTGTATATGCAGCACGGACCCCCAGCTGCAGCAGCAGCAGCCAGAAGCCCTGGGCTAAGGGCTGCTGCCCACGGTGACCACAGAGCCCCGCAAGGGCTGGAGAGAGAGTATCTCTCAACCCCCCAGCTGATGGCCGCCATGGAGGACCCCGCTATTTCGATGTTGCGGGACGCGGATCGTCTACACGTCCCTACTTCGATGTTGAACGTCGAAGTAGGACGCTATTCCCATCCCCTCATGGGGTTAGCGACTTCGACGTCTCGCCGCCTAACGTCGATTTCAACTTCGAAATAGCGCCCAACACGTGTAGACGTGACGGGCGCTATTTCGAAGTTACTGCCGCTACTTCGAAGTAGCGTGCACGTGTAGACGCAGCCGCTGAGTGCCAGCTACATGTCCCTAGGCAAGCAGAAAGAGAGCAAGCGGAAGAGGCACCCCAGCCCCCATTGATCCCGAGCAGAGGATCTCAACAGAACATCTATCAACAGATTGCATTTACAAACAACTTGCTCTGTCAACAGAGAACTGCCCACTGGTGACAGAAAGCAGAATGGCAGCTCTGCAAACAGCACTGCCCAGCAACTGGAAGCCCTTTCTGTCAACAAAAGTATCTACACTGCACTTCTGTCGACAGCACTCGAGGAAATGCAGAGTTCTGTTGAGATTCTGTAGACAGAATGCTTCAAGTGTGTAGATCCTCCTGAGTTATGTCAACAGAAGGCCTTTTCAGTCGACAAGGCTGTCTAGTGTAGACACGGCTCAAATATTTGAGGAATAACACTTCTGTTCATAGAATTCTGTTGACAGAAGTGCAGTGCAGACACTTCTGTCAACAGACAGGGCTTCCGGTACTCCAAGCAGCTCTGTTTGCAGAGCTTATGGTCAGCCATTCTGTCCACAGAGGGCAAGGGAGTCTGGCTGCTCTGTTGACAGAGCAGGTTGATCTGCTTTTGTATGTAGATGCACTCTGTCAACAGAGTTTCTGTTGACACAGCTTTGTCAAGAGATGTTACTGTTGACAGATGCTTCTAGTGTAGACGTAGCCTTTCAGTCAACAGTATAAAGTTTTTTGCTTATTTTACATTTCTCTAGTTATAGTAACCCAAGACTTAAGACATGAGTTAATGTATTGTGATTACAATGTGGTGGGACCAAGTCTCATACAATCCAAGCTGCACCTTTGAAATTATTGAATGTATATTTATCTTCCCATGAGGTTCATTAATAATATTTTATAATACATAATATAATATAATATAATATAATATAGTATAATATAACTGCTAAATTAGATGCTTACATTTTCTCTGAGCAGGTATATTGCTTTCCCACTCTGAGCAAATACTTACCAAGCTTTGTAGGCTTAATTTGCTTGTGATATCAGGTGCACTTTGTTAGCTGTTTAGATGCACAAAGGTTAACAAACTGAACCTCCCTTTTACAGACTTTAAAAGAGAAGAAAAATTAATTGAAAATGAATTTTAAATATTGGAAATAAAACCAACATGAAATATAAATGCAGGTTTATACAGTTACTTTGAGGAATTACAATTTTCTGACACGATTGTTTTTGGGAACACAGGTGGAAGTTTGTGAGCAAAATGGAAATGTATTGATATATTTTGGTTAATTTTATACTTAATTGTTACTTTTTAACCATTATTGCTATGGCATTCTTATAACTAGATTTAAAAATGCAAACAAATTTATAAAAAAATAAAAATTAACATTTTTAACATCACATTTACCTTCTTGTTCAGGTTTTCCCTTACATTTTTCTTTGAATAATAAAAATAAATGATCGTTAACATGGTTTTTGTTTGAAATTGTGTTTGTTAAGGTAGAAATATGTGTACATATATTCATATCAGAAATCTTTTTGAACTTCATGATTGTACCCCAACCATAATATTAAAATAGTGTGGTACTATTCTTTTTCTTTAAAATGGATATAAAATTGGCTTTTGTTGCAGCAAAATAAAAACAATAAAAGGAAGTCATGCAAGAAACAACATACAAGACAGGACAAACTATAAGACATACAACAGGAACTTACAAAAAATAAGTTGACAGGATTCTGTTTGTAAATACAAAATAAGAAACAAAGAGGAAAAAATAAACAAAAGTGTTAAATATTTAACTAAACAAGTGATTACCTTTTTTAAAAAACTTTGTATTAATACTAAAAGCCATTATATTATTTTATTTTAACCTTAACACTCTGCTTAGTGCTAATAAGAAAAGACCAGGTTTCAAATGTTATGTTCGTGTTTAGAATTAGAAGCAGAGTGTGCATTTTGTTCCTCAGCCACTGTATCTTCAAGAATGTTGGGAGTAATTACAGCTGTTGCATTCCTGAAGGTTTAAAATCATAGAATCATAGAATCCTAGGGCTGGAAGGGACCTCAGGCATCCATAGAGTACAACCCCCTGGCAAAAGCAGGACCAACCATATCTAAATTATCCCAGCCAGGACTTTTTGGATTTATTTAGCATGAAGTTTTTACTTTGGTTTTTCTTTGTTTCTCGTTCTGCTCTTTTTATTAATTGTTTCATCTTTCATAGGCTTCTGTAAAAACTATAACTTTGTACTTTTTAAAACAAAGAGAGCAGAAGTGAGTAGCAGTGGGAGAAAGAAGTGGTTGAAAGCAGTCTAGAAAGGTAGGAAGACCTGAGCCAAGAGAGATGAACTCTATAAAAGTGGTACAGGCAGCAGCAAATTTAGCAAACTGAAAAAGAAAATAAAGGGTTAAAAACATCCCATTGTGAAAATGTTTTAGGAAGAAGGGTATATTTTTGTCTGAGTGTGGCATGTGACTTGGGGAGTCAAAGCAGTTGAGAACCCACACCCTGGGTTTTTATCCTAGCTATGAGACGAAAGAGGGAGTTGTTGGTTGGCAAAACCTGAATTTGTTCCCTTTATGTCTGTTGCTTTTGTCCACATGCCAAATGGATTGTGGAAGTCCCCTTTTTCTGAGACAGTTAAGTGGTGTTGGGCAGGTCCATGAGTTAATACATCAGTTCTAAGTGTTAACCCTCTTGATCTTTTTTTTTCATTTTCAAATACTTTTCTTATTCACTTCACTGAGATTGAGCCACAGCTACTATCTCCAAATATTCTCTGTCAACTGTTCAAAATTTTCGTTCATCTGATTTACCAGTCCTGCTACTTCTTCCTCCTGGGCACTTACCTCTCCCATTCTGACAGGTACCAGTTTAGGACTTGATTTAAGTTTTACCAGAACCTGGCTTTTGTTACACAGACATGGCTGCACTGCAGTGGACCTCACTTTATCTTTTAATTTCACTAAGGTCACATTGTTAGATTTCTGACTTAGGTGCACCATGGTAGGTACCTGAAGCCTGCTGCTGAACACCAATATTTTTCAGAAGGGATGGCACATCTCCTTTTTGTAGGCTTTTGTTTGGTTTGGTTTGGTTTGGTTTAGTTTGGGTTTTCATTTTTGTTTGTTTTTTGTTTACAGTTGATACTAATGTTTCATTCTGTTTCTGTGCTTCTTGTCTCTGGATACCTAGCCAACCTACATGAAAAGCAGAAGCGTTCCAGGACTCTGTGTGTTCAGTTTCTCTCACCTCTGCTTGCCCTGCCAATTTTGTGGCATCTTGTATTAACCATTAAACAGCCATAATGACAGTTTGCAATATTCTACATTTTAAGGCTATTGTCTCTACCCTGGCCTCACAAATTACATTGTGTGCTTCTTCCCCACTACATATTTTGAATTCATATGGACTTCTTTTGCTAACAATCCACCACTCCTACACCTTACTAATCTAGGGAACTTAAGGGAGGGATTAAAAGGCTTGCCCAGCTCGTGGTTTTCTGTTATGTTAGATCGCAGTTGTGACATTGGACAGCTCACTTGTTTCCCAGACCAGCGATCGGGGTCAGTATAATAGTCTGGAAGGTCACCAGTATGGTGTCCTGACAGGTCTCCTGTTCCAGCAATGATGATCAACTTTTGGCTGCGCGTGCCTACCTTCCTGCTATATACCATGTTAGCTCCCACTGTAAAACACATTAGTCGTGTACCGAAGGCTATAGTGGTAGACTTCAAGAGATCCCCCAAAGGTCACAAAATCAGATAAGTCATGAAGGTTTAAGCCAGGTTTATTGTTAAATGAGATACAGTGATGGTTATTATCAGACTCTATGGTATGCATATGTAGCCCTTAACAATGGACCAGCTCAGTCAGTGCCTGGATTGTGACGCTGTCCCCTAGACCAGAAAGAGAGTTAAGTCAAGGTACCTGCCATTTACAAATAAAGACAATCTATGATACACACCTTACATATCACCTTATTCTTTAATAATGTGTTTGTTCCTCCCCTTGTACTTTCCACTTGATGTGTCAGACAAAGTAAAGCTGAAAGTCAGCTCAATAATGAGAACAATGATTGTGAAAAAATAGTGTAATGTCAGGTCTCAAATTTCTGACCCATGGGTTATCCCTGGCCACAGCAGTTGTGCAGTTTGTCCTAAGAGTACTGGTGGTCTGGGAGATCCCTGCTTGTTACCATCTTTCAATTCCACCTGCTTCTCATGGCTTGCACCCCCATCAGAGTACAGGGGGCTCAATCACTGTTGCCACCTCACATCAGGTCTCCCCTCTCCCTATCACTATCCCTGAAATCATGTCCCTTGGTGGCAGGGTGTCACAGGGGAAAGGGAAATGGGAGATGGCAGGAAGGGGCAGAGTTTTGGCGATGGTAATGGACAGGGCCCTGGCCTGCCAGTGCTCCCAGGCCAGATTACACAAGTGATCTGTCTGAGGATAGCCCCTTATCTAGTGTCTATGCCAATTCAGTCCTTGGTCTTTCTCTGTTTGAAGGTGTAGATAGATATATAAACTGTGACAGTGTGGGGACAACCCAGAAAAATATCTAGGCCATTTCCAGCCACTTGAATACCAGTTATCATGCTTGTTGCCAAAAGCCACTATAATACCTTTATAAAAATCTTAACAAGATGAGGCGGGTGGGAAGAGGAGGCACTCACCAGAATTGAGCATGACACCATGCCATTCTGTTGGGATTTCTGATGCATGTGGTTTTGCAAAACAGGAAATTTGTACTTGACTTCTGGTGTGTATGTCTGTGTGTGTGTGGGGGGGCTCACAAGATGTGTGGACATTGCAAAAACACATCTGCAAAGTTAGCAGCTTGAACCTTCTTGCTTAATGGCTATTGGTGATTGTAAGCTAATTAATACAAGCATAAATAAGGAGGAAATGTCTTCATTAAACTCCCCAGCAGCTGATGGAAGCCTGGCGACCAGACACTTGTTGACCACTCAAAACTATTCCAGTCTTTGGGATTTGTGATCTAACCAGTAGTACTGCATTTGTGTATATGGGTTTGAAAATATTAAGGCTGGGTCTACACATTCCCCTTCCTTTCAAAAGAGGCATGTTAATGAGCAGGTTCGAAATATCCTATCTGGTGATCGGAAGAAGGGCTTTCGAAAACTGGGGGAGTGGGTCCTTTCGGAAGGTCCCGTCTCCACTTTCGAATTGCCACAGCCACCAGTATGCTAATGAGGTGCTGCATATTCATTGCAGTTCCTCATTAGCATATCTCAAACCTGCTCATTAACATGCCCCTTTTGAAAGGAAGGGGAACGTGTAGACCCAGCCTAAGTGAAATTACTTTTATTGTACTAGTCATCAGAAAGATATTCTGTGCTCCAGCGATTTATTTCCTGACACCACCTTTCAAACATTTGTTTCCAAAAAAATTTGTTTTCTGAAAGTCCCTCGTAACTATCGTAGTTACTGTGAAATACTCATTTACAAGGAAATGAATTGAAAGAGAGATCTGACTTCACAAAACCCCTTCAGCTGCTAATGGCTTTTTGTCAGTAATAAATAGGGCAGTTTTGAACCAGGGACCTCTGCTGAAAGCCTCCATATCCCACTTCCATTACTCTGATCAATGCAATTCACTTCAAATAAATATTTCCCCCATCACCTGTGTGCCTGTATTAACCCCATCTAAATTTCAGTGCACAGAAAACAGTAAGGCCCAAGTTTTAGTACATGCAGACCATCTGCTATTTTGTCAAATTGCTTGTAATTATTCTGTTTCATACATTCTAGACTAAAAAAGATTACATTTTATTATGTCTTTTTTCTGATGTCAGAAGTGTCAGCTATTTGAGTTTCAAACTGCAGAATTTCTCTCAAGAGAAAGACATTATGAAGCCTTCACTAGTTCTCTGAATTACTCTTCAGTTAAATGGTAGTAATTTTGAATGAAGTAGAATAAAAAGACAAAGAACAGCACACAACATCATGTAACTTTTTAATGCCTTGTTATAAAGGGGGATGCTTCTTCAGTATATTTTAAGTGACTATTTCCTTAAAAGCAATTCCATCTTTGTTTCTATTTTTGAAGGCCTGAAAAAGGTACTGACATTTCATCACAAGAAATGGATTTCAAGCTGCTGCCCAGTAAAATGTAGCTTGGAAAAAAAATTATATATTTCACCAAAGACAATGTAATTGACCTGTGGGCAATGGCTAACAACCAGTTATTCTGCCAAATTATAATGACATTATAATTTGACAGAATAACTGGTTGTCTTCTAATTCTCAGCACTCAGTCACATAGTGTTCTTTCAATAACACAATCTTTCAGATAGAAATAAAATACCAGAACTCTACACTATAACTTGAATGGGAAGGCTGGGTTTTCTTAATGATTAATAAATACATAGTTTGTGTACTAAAATGAAACAATTGCAGGCCATTTAAAAATCAAAATCAAATTAATATAATGCAAAAGCAATAGTAATAATAGTGGGGAATCCTCAGCTTGGATCCATCTGGTGGCTAGCCTAGATCCAGGCCTGCGCTCCCTTCCCCAGCATTCAGGCTGCTGCAGAGAGGTGTGCAGCCCTGAGACTTGAAGGCTTCAGTCAGGCAAGCTGGGCCCTATCCAGTCCATGGACTCTGGCTGTCAGGAGGCAGCAGAAAGTGGCTCCACATGGTGCCACACCCCCTTCCCCAGGCTGGGAGAATGGAAGCACAGTACTGCTTGGAGAGTCTTCCCCCCACTGCTTTGATTGGCCTCAGTTCCAGCCAGAGCAATGGGGGTGATGCCTGGCAGCAGTGTGGTGCTGCACCAGATAAGCACCCCCCTGATACCTAGATATCCCCTGTGCCATCCTCCAACATCCCCTACCTCGCTCTTGCACCCTCACTACCAAACCCCTGCACCCACACCCTACTCCTGCACCCTCCCTCTCATCTAGACTTCCCCACCCTCAGTCTGTTCCTGCACCCTTCCTCCCACCCCTAGCCCATTCCTGCACCCTTCTCCATTATATATACCATTTGTGTTTGTAAACTTCTCTGAATGATTTTAAATGGAACAATTTTAGTGCAGCTGGATTAGAGGAGTGTCACATTCTATAATGTAATCCGTACTGGTGAAGAGTTGTCACATTTTAACCTATAACCCAGAGTGCCTCTCAGTGCCTTCCAATTATACCCAAAGGCTGAGAACAAGTATGCACCCTATGACTATGTACTGGGCAGCTCAGGTCCAACACTGAATACCACAGACTTCCACTTGCCTCTACCACCCTATTTTAACAACTGCAAATATGAGTCCACATTCTCCCCAGTCTCAATTTTACCTAATAACTTGTGTTCTCAAATGCCCCTGTCCTGAAATAATCAGGGGGATGTTAAGATTTGTTGTGCCTCTGAAAAGTCACTAGCTAGAAGATTGCTACATTAACGTGAGTTACCAAACAGTTCAGTTCAAGTATGACGTGGTCTTCATTGAGATGAAAAACAAAGCAAGTTTATTTCTTTCCCAAAGAGAGAGATTTTTAAGTATGGTCAAGTTTAAAGATTAAACTTTGTGTTCACAGGTGAAACTTGGGATTTCTTTGCAGTCAAATGACTCTTTGAAATGAATTCATCTGAGGGATACTGCCATATGAAAGTCTATGTCCAAGCCATGAGGAAAACAATATGAAGTCTACTAAATGAAATTTCCTGCTGCTTCTTGACATGCTGGAATTGTCTGTTTAAATGTTAATTATTTACTTCCTGCCCCTCTGGTACAACTGAATACATCCCCGCCCCCCCCCCCCCCCGGCCCCCCCCCTCCCCGCTGTATAAACCCTGTATTCTAATTGTCTACTCCAATTTGAAAATCTGAAGAAGTGGGACTTACCTGAGAAAGCTCATTATGTAATCTTTTTTTTTTAAAAAAAAAACAAAAAAAAAACAAAAAAAGTTAGTCTTTAAGGTGCTATAGCACTGCTATTTTTTGTGAAGCTACAGACTAGCCCAGCTACCACTCTGAAACTATTAGATGTGATCCATTAATCTCTTCCTTTGCTGTGATAGTTTGCCTCCACCCCTTGCTTGATTGATGGGTATGTTTTTGCAATATAAAAATACATTCTAATTGTTTTCCAAAGAACTGTTGAAATAACTCCCAGGCAGGGAAACTAATTCCTTTATGGCTGGCAAATTGAAATTATAACCTTGCATCAGTTGCTCACAACTGAGTTATGATCTTATAAAGCATATTTTCCACATATTTTTACAATAGTGTGTAAGGAGAGGGTAAAGGCACATTCAGAGTCATCACAGCTATGCCTACAGTAGAACACTACTATGTCGAAGTAGCACATTTTGAAGTAGAGATATCCAAATAAGCTACTTTGATATGTAGTGTTTATACGTCCTCTGGGGATGACGCCATCAATGTTCAAGGTTGACGTAGAGATAGGCAACATCAAAAAGGGTCCCCTGGGAGAGTGTCTACACAAAAGAGTGGCTCCTTTAGAAATAAGGGGCCAAAAAATCCTGTGGGTAGGGTCACAGGGTGGAATAGTCCTTCCATGGCAACAGCTAGCTGCTCCTTTAAAGGGCCCCTCCCAAACACACTCGACCTGCACAGCATGAGGCCTGCGGAGTTGACACCAGACTTGCAGACCCAGTGCACTCAGCCATGGACCACCAGCAGCAGCAACTACAGCCAGAAGCTCTTGAGGCTGTCACTGAGGCAGGAGCCACTCTGCTTGGTGCTGTTCAGGAGGCCACCCAGCAGCTCCTGAAAGGGAATCCCTGCTTGGGAGATAAAGGAGTTGCCCCAGACTATGGGACCCTCCTGGTCCCCCCGACTGTGTGCTCTGCCAGCTCTGGAGCTACCTCACCACCTCAGAGTGGTGGGAGTGCCTGCTCATGGTGGAGTGGGATGATGATCATTGGCTTCAGAATTTCCACACATGGCAACAGACCTTCCTGGAGCTGTGCCAGTGGCTCACCCCTTCCCTGGGGCACCACCACACCCACATGTGGCACTCCCTCACTATGCAGAAAAGGGTCAACATCGCTGTCTGGAAGCTGGCCACTCCAGACTGCTACCAATCCATCAGACACCCGTTTGGTGTGGGCAAGACCACTGTTGGGGCCATTGTCATGGAGGTAAGGAGGCCTGGGTGGGGAAACCATTGGTGGTTGGGGGTTCATGGAAGGGGTCAGGGGAGGGGTCCCGGGGGGAGGGTTAGGGAGGGGGGTGCCCGTGGAGGGGTGTCTGGGGACGGGGTGCTGGGCACACCCTGCACAACCTCATGTACACCTATGTCCCCTCCCTGCAGGTGGTCCATGTGCTGAACGCCCTACTGCTCCACAGTCTCCTGTGGATCATGGGCTTGGACACAGCCATCACAGAGTTCATTGGCATGGGGTTCCCCAACAGCTTCGAGGTTCTGGATGGGACCCACATCCCCATCCATGTCCTGGACCACAGCAAGGGATGGTTTATAAACAGGAAAGGCCACCACTCGGTGGTCCTCCAGGCCATGGTGAACAGCTAGGGCTGCTTCCAAGACATATATTTTGGCTGGACAGCCTGCATCCACAACATCCATGTGTTCAGGAGCTTGGGCCTGTGCTTCCGGATGGAGTTGGCGACCTACATCCCCCAGAGGGATCTCCCTCTGGGGTATACCACCTTGGCCCTCCACCTCATGGCAGATGCAGCCTACCCTCTCCCGCCCTGGCTTATGCAGCCCTACACAGGCCACCTCAATGCCAGCCAGGATAGGTTCAATGGCCATTTGAATCACACCCGCCAGGTTGTGAAGCGGGCTCTTGGCTGCTTCAAGTGAAGCTGGCTCTACCTCCTGACCCGCCTCAACATGGGCCTCCCAAACATTCCCCAGGTTGTGGGCATGTGCTGCATGCTCCACAACATGGTGGAGAGCAAGGGGGAGGTGTTCGTGCAGCGGTGGGCTGTGGAAGCCAGCACAGCCAACCCACAGCCAGCTTCTGGTCCTAGCCGTCAGGCCCACCATGAGGATGTCAGGGTCCAAGAGGCCCTGCGTGTTTATTCTGACTAGGGGGTGAATTAAGCACCACCCTGGCCATCCCAGGCAGGTTTGCCACACACTGTCCCCACCAACTACACACTGCTCTCACCACCTGCACACTGCCCCCCTAAAAATCATACAACACACTGGGGTTTTGAAAAATAAATCTGGGATTATATTATTTACAAACCAAACATGTAAACCCATTCCTTAATGCAACAAATGTCCTTGGAGAAATTATGTATATGGGGGAAACGCTACTTAAACTGCAGGGGACATAACTGTTTACAATAGAGGTTGGGGGGAACTAGCTACAGAGGAGAGGGGCCAGGATGGCCCAGTCCTTAGTTCCACACTGCACCACATCCAGTGTGAAGGGGCACAACCCCTGCTGGTTACGGATCACCACCCCACTGTAATCTGGGGTCCCATTTGAGGGGGGCTGGGGGCTGGGAGGACTGGTAAATATGGCCGGGCTGGCTCTGGAGCCCCACAGTCCTCTCCAGCAGGTTCTGGTGCAGGGGGCCTGCCAGGAGGAATAGCAGGTGGAGCAGCAGGAAGTAGCAGCTGGTCTGCTATCCGCTCCAGGGTTCTCACAATGCAGTCGAATGTCTGCATGAAGAACTCACAGGCCTCCTGGTGGCAGGCCAATGCCTGCTTCTCCAATTGGAGGTGATGCTCTGCCACCTCCACCTGGCACTGGAGGGTGGCGAGGACCTGGGTGTCGGCAGCCTCTCATGGCTGGCTGCAGCAGTGGTGGGACAGTCCCGGTGGTGGTCCCTGCTCCAGCTGGCTGCCGCACTGTCATATCCCTGTTGGGCTGTCCAGTACAAGGGAGACCACTGCACTGTCATGGCTCTTGGATGGTCTGCTGCAGACATTGGGATGGGGGAGGTGGGAAGAGAGAGGACAGCCATTAGTACTGGGCCCTGACACATATCCCACGCCCACCTGCCCTCCTGTGAATACCAGATCCGGTCCCCTGTCCCCCGGCCATGGGTGCAGTGTACCTGTGGGTGGTCCCCTTTGGGTGTTCAGCCCCCTGCCCCTCTCCTTGAGGATGGGACACGGCATTGTCCATGGGAGTGGGTGCTGATGGGCCCTGGGGGTCATGCCACTGTCCCAGGGCCATGGTCCAGCTGGGCCATGGTGGGCCGGGGTCAGCTGTGAATGTGGGAGGCCCCCGGTCATGTCCCATGCCCCCGCCCCTAACCCAGGAGTGTGAGCTTGTGAGGTACATATCTGAAGGTTCATTCCCATGGTTGGGGGACACCCGTCAGGCGGACACCCAGCGGGAGCAACAGGAAGGGAGGTCTATTTGGAGCTCCCTGTTACTGGAGCCTTCCTCAGTGGTCCCAGGGGATAGACAGACTTATAAATGGAAGTATCACATATTATACATGCCAGAAAGTGCATCATTGCTATGTTAAAGTTATTTATTTAATGTGGAACATGGCTGTGTAAATAAATATAGCTGAAAAGAATCATGGAATAGCTTCAAAAGAATGCCGTCTGGGTTTACAGGTTGGGGGCAGGGTTTGGCAGTTCAGTCACTCGCGGTAGCCCTATGTTCCCAGTCATACAGTTGAGTGTGAGTGTTGCTCACCATGTAAAGAAGGCCGACTAGTAACCTTCAACAATTATTCTGCTGTGTTACAAGTCATGATCCCACAGACACTAGCTACGTCTACACAGGGACACTACATCGAAATAGCTTATTTCAATGTAGCGAAACTGAAATAAGCTATTTCGATGAATAGCATCTACACGTCCTCCAGGGCTGGTGCCGTTGACGTTGAGCGTCAATGTTGGGCAGCACTACATCGAAGTAGGCGCTGCAGGGGAGTGTCTACATGCCAAAGCGGCCCACTTCGAAATAAGGGTGCCAGGAACAACTGCAGACAGGGTCACAGAGCGGACTAGCACTTGCGGGGCAACAGCTAGCCACTCCCTTAAAGGGCCCCTCCCAGACACACTCAGCCTGCACAGCACACGGTCTACAGAGCCACAAGCACGCACACCTCGTCAAAGCAGTATGGACCCCCAGCAGCAGCAGCAGCAGCAGCAGCAGCAGCAGCAGCCAGAGGTCCACACAGCCGCCCCTGCAGGAGCAGTGCTTGCCCTGCTCAATGCTATGCAGGAGGCAGATGATCACCTTTTATTTGCGGAAGAGGAGCTGCCCCCAGGGGATGAGGAAGCAGCCCCAGACCTTGCTGCCCTCCAACCCCCCCAACCCCGCCGCTGCACACACCGCCAGCTGTGGAACTACCCCACGAGCACCGACTGGTGGGAGCGGCTGGTGCTCAGCGAGTGGGACAATGACCACTGGCTCCAGAATTTCCACATGAGCCGTCAGACATTCCTGGAGCTCTGCCAGTGGCTCACCCCTGCCTTACAGAACCAGGACACCTCCATGAGACGTGCCCTCATGGTCGAGAAATGGGTCGGCATCGCTGTCTGGAAGCTGGCCACTCCAGACAGCTACTGATCAGTAGTGCAGCAGTTTGGTGTGGGCAAGGCCACCATCGGGGCTGTCCTCATGAAGGTAAGAGGACCCAGCGAGGGGGGAGGAGCCCTTGGAAGGGGAGCCCTGGGAGGGGGGAGCCCTGGGGTGGAGGGCCAGACACACCCTGCATACACCTCACTGGTGCTCTCTCACGTCCTTCCCCTGCAGGTTGTCTGCGCAATGAACGCCCTGCTCCTCCACAGGCTCATGCGGCTTGGGGACCCGGATGCTGCCATTGCGGGGTTTGCAAGCCTGGGCTTCCCAAATTGCTTTGGGGCTCTGGATGGGACCCATATCCCCATCCATGCCCCGGAGCACAGCGGAGGACGCTTCCTCAACAGGAAGGGCTACCATTCGGTGGTCCTCCAGGCCTTGGTGGACAGCCGGGGCCGCTTCCTGGACATTTATGTTGGATGGCTTGGCAGCACCCACGACACCCGGGTATTCAGAAAATCAGGCCTGTGCCACTGGCTGGAGGTGGGGACCTACATCCCGGAGCAGGAGATCCCTGTGGGGGACACCACCATGCCCCTCTGCGTCGTCACAGACGCGGCGTACCCCCTCCAGCCCTGGCTCATGCACCCTTACACGGGCCATCTCACAGCCAGCCACAAGCAGTTCAACATGTGCTTGAACCATGCGCGCCAGGTGGTCAAGTGCACTTTCGGCCGCCTCAACAGGCGCTGGAGGTGTTACCTCACCCGCCTGGATGCAGGCCTCCCCAGCATCCCCCAGGTTGCCGGCATGTGCAGCGCCCTCCACAACCTGGTGGAGAGCCAGGGAGAGGCCTTCTTCCAGGGCTGGGCTCTGGAGGCTGGCAGGGCCGACGTGCAGCCACCCGCTGCCCCCAGTAGCCAGGTGGACCCCGAGGGGATCCGGGTCCAGGAGGCCCTGCGGGCCCATTTCGACCAGGCCGCGGGGTGAATGCTGGCAGGCCACCCACTGCACACACCCCCATCCTCCATGACACTACCTGCCCCCATGCCCACACCACAGAGCACCCAAGAGCACACCCCGCCTACTTTTCTTGCATATAAATGGACCTGTTTTTTGAAAGCAAACAGTGAAATGTCTTATTAATACAGTATATATATACAGAACAAAAGGGGGGAACTATTTACATGTGGTGGCAGGTATCATAACAGAAAAGGGGTCCAATACAAACTATATACAAATAATGGGGGATATGTACAAAGGGGGAGGGGGGGCCCACATCCTCGGCCCTGCACCCCTACTGTCCAGTGCCCAGGATTGGAGGGCACGACCCTCGCCTCGGCCAGAGCCCTTGCCGAGGCTGGGTGGGGGCCGGGCGAACCGGCAGCTATGGCCAGCGGGTGTCTGCAGGCCCCGGGTCCCCCTCGGCGGCAGGCCCCAGGGTGGCGAACGGCGGTGGGACAGCGGTCGGAGGGGTGGTCGGAGTGGCGGGTGGAGTGGCATGGGGGGCCAGGTATTCTGCTATGCGCTCGAATGTGAGCATGAAGGCCCCCCATGCCTCCTGGTGCCAGGCCAGTGCTCACTCTTGGAGCTCCAGCCGCTGCTCCTCCACCCGCAGGCACCGCTCCGACACCTCCAGCTGATGCCGGAGGGTCGCGAGCAGCTGGGGGTGTGTGGCTGTCCTCTGGTGGTGGCTCCACCGTCGGCCCCGTCCTGTGGCTGGTCGGTGCTCCGCCGAGGGGCTGGCCTGCTGGGATGGCCCTGGTGGGCTCTCCAGGACCACTGACACCTCACCGGTGGTCTCCAGGCCTTCCGATGGTGCAGCTGCGGAACACAGGAGGGAAGAAGAGTGGAGACAGCCGTCAGTGTGGGCCCCGACCCGTGGACCTTGTCCCCCCACCCCTCTGCTGCTGGTTCCCCATCCCTGTCCCCAGGAGATGCTGATGATGATGATGGGTGTCCAACTCCCACCCCAGGAGACCCTAGGTTCCACTCCCCCCATCCCCAGGGATGGGGCATGGCGCTGTCCTGCTGGGGGGCAGGGGCTGATGCACTCTTCTGAGGGACATGCCACTGCTGTCCTTGGGGCCATGGTCATCCGGGCATGTGCAGGGCGCTGGTCATGTCTCTTGTCCCCGCCCCTTAACCCCAGGGGTGTGCACCGGGGGGGTACATACCTGACAGTCCGCTCCCACGGCCGGGGGACACCATCTGGGCGGACGCCCTGCTGGAGCTCCGGGACGGGAGGGTGATCCGGAGCCCCCCATTGCTGGAGGATTCCCCCTCCTCCTCCTCCTCCGGCATCCCAGGGATGGGCTTCTGGGGGGGCCCCTGGGGTGCAGGGCTTGCTCTGGGGCGGACTCCGTCTCCGAGGCCTGCTGGGGCTTGTCGGCCAAGGTGTCAAGAGTGGCCGGGGGGGAGGAGGTGTACCAGGGACCCAGGATGGACCTGAGCTCCCTGTAAAAGGGGCAAGTGGCAGGGGCAGCCCCAGATCAGCTGGCCACATCCCGGGCCCGGGTGTAACTCTGCCGCAGCTCCTTAACCTTACTCCTGACATGGTCAGGAGTGCAGGCAGGGTGACCCCAGGCAGCCAGGCCCTCGGCCAGCTGAGCAAATGCATCCGCATTCCGCCTCTTGCTCCCCATTACCTGGAGCACCTCCTCCTCGCCCCAGAGCCCCAGCAGGTCCCAGATCTCAGCCTCCATCCAGGAGGGGCCCCGTTGCCTCTTCCCAGGCTGGCTGCCAGACTGGGAGCCCTGGATCCCCTTGTGGGGGTGCCCTGGGGGCGCTTGGGGGGTTGGCTGGCTGCCATCGCTGTGGGGGTGGTGGGTTGGGGCTGCAGAGAGACGTGCAGGCTGGCCTCGTGGCTGTGCTGCCGCCTGCACACGCTCTCAGCTTCCTGAACAGGAACGCAGGGGGCGGGGAGCTTTAAGGGGCTGCTGCACGCGGTGACCATAGAGCTCAGGAGCTGGAGAGAGCGTCTCTCAACCCCTCAGCTGATGGCCGCCATGGTGGACTGTAGCCAGACAAAGTCTCCCCCTTACAAGCCAGCTTGCTCGTTGCCCCCCCCCCCCCAATGAGGAGCACACAGGGCACGGAACCAGTCTCTTTTGATGACAGCGACGTCCACTCCTACCTTCGCCGCAGCCCCTGGGGTTCATGCTGTGATAGGGTGAACTCCTACATGGATAAGGAATCTAGTTCTGGTTCTAGTTTTGTTATTGTACCCTGTAACGGGATGAGGCTTGCTGGGATTTGGTCCCTGATAACCTTGTTATCCCGGGTGCTGGGAGGGTGGAACTGAATGTCTTGCTTGTAATTCCTCGGAGTGGAAGCCATCGTGTGCGAGGAAGCTCCAAGGTTAAGCTGGGCCCTTCTGTCCCATCCTCCTAGCCACGCTGGTGTGGGTAGAGGTAACTGATTTGAACTTTCTGGATTAGACCATAATTCCCATCTGCCTTCCTGTCTAATTGTTCTCTGTCTGAGTGTCAGCAAGGGATGGGTGGGTCTCAAAGTATATAGTCCTGGCCCAACAAGGAAGAGTTTGTGCTGTAATTAACCAATCTTGCTGCTTTTAGGTAAACACTCAGAACAGATTAAACGGGATGTATCTGCCATCAAAGATGCAGTTAAAATCTTACATGCTGTAACTAAGAATGGAAAGATCTCATGGTTAAAATGGTTAGCTCAACAATTAGAATTTTCTCTTACTCCATTCCTGCATTCTATTGTAACCACTATTTTGATTGTTCTTATCATAGTAGTTGTGTTTTGCATAACACTGTGCATCGTTAGGAGACTGACTGATGTGGCTATCTCCTCCATGCAAATCCAATACATGGAGCTGACAAGTGATCCTAGCCGGTTCCGCGATTCCCCACATACTGATTGGATCATTGGGCACTTTTAGACTTCCCCCAAGGAGGGCAAAAGGTGCTGGCATCACCACCACCTTGCGTTCTGGGATGTAGTGTGGTGCATCAGAGGGTGGAATGTAGCCAGACAAAGTCTCCCCCTTACAAGCCAGCTTGCTCATTGCCCCCCCCCCCCGCCCACTGAGGAGCACACAGGGCACGGAAACGGCTGCTGACAGCACAGTCTTTGATGCCCTCATTGAGGCCCAGATATGCTAGCTTATCGTGACCCTGAGAAGCAGAAAGTACAGCTAGAAGGCTAACAGGCCAGACTGTCAACATGAGGGGGGGGGGACCCTCAGAAATCACCCCAGCTGGCATTGATCAATATGATGCACACACACAATCACCCAGAAGGGGACGTGCCCCACCCGCACAAAAGAATGTCCTGTACTCCTAAAGTGCTTATCTCTTGTCTTACAAGTGCAAACTAAGTAAGAAATGCCCTTGTAACAAACTGGTGTCACAAAGACAGACCAGTATGATCTGGCACCATAGATAAGAAAGAGAATACATAACCCAAAAGGGGTATAAAAGACGGATCCAGCAGAACTCTAACTTTGAGTGCATTCAATCAACTTCCTGCTGGTCAGGTCAGGTGATTGCCTCCCGAGGTCCACAACTGGGGACGCCCAACCTCGTATTCTTCTTTCCGCGGAATTGAGTGACTGATCCGGCTTGGCTACGCTGGTATCGAGAGACGCAGAGAGGGTAAGATACACCCATGCAAGGTCTCCGACTTTTTGTGCACAGCTAAAGAATTAGAGCTCTGTAACTAGATGTCATTGTGTCAAGATATCATTGTGTTAGATGGTAACAGATATCTTTGTATTGGATTGTAACGTAACTTGTTAACACCTGTACTTTGCTAGCATATAAGAAGTAAACAATAGCCTTTTGTAACCCCATGCTTATAACTGTAGCTTAAATAAACTTGTAACTAGTTAAGCTCTGAGCCTAACCATTTTGTTAACCCTTTTGTTACTGCAACACAGCCGGCACAACAAAAAGAACTTTAACCGTTTGGTTACTACAGCCTGGCCGTGGGTGAGAGTGCTAGGAGCTGCCTGCTCTAACAGTAAAAAACTGGGTTGCTTAGGACCCAGGGGAGTACCTCACCGCACATTACCTGGCCACCGGCTAACATGGACCTCGCTCTTTCGATGTTGCGGGATGCGGATCGGCTACATGTGCCCTACTTCGACGTTCAACATCGAAGTAGGGCGCTATTCCCATCAACTGATGGGGGATAGTGACTTCGACATCTCGCCGCCTTATGTCGATTTAGACTTCGAAATAGCGCTCGCCACGTGTAGACGTGGCTGGCGCTATTTTGAAGTTGGCACAGCTACTTCAAAGTAGCCGACTCGTGTAGACACGGCTACTGTGTCCACAGAGAATTTGTATTGTGTTAGACTGGAAAAATTTGGTCAGGGGTTTTAACAAAATTATAAAAGGGGAATCACAAGTGCAAAGATTATGTATTTATTGTGGACGATTATTGTTAAATTTATAGTAAAGTCCTGATTTTTGAACACGTATTTGGTGAAACAAGCAACAGTTTACATATGAGAGAAAAAATGAATTAGTTCAGGATCAAAAACACAAATTCAAAGTAAAATACTGTTTTTTCAGCCCCAGATACTTCAGTATGGTCAGTTAAAGAACTATATGAGCAGATACAGCAACTGATTCAATATTTGGTTTCCTAATTGCTCATTTCATCTCAAGTGGCATTCTATAATATACTTATAATATGCTTATACTTAATTTTCTGTCACACATTGTATTTAGCTTAGGGCGCTACACTACTGCTTAAATCAATCCAACTTCAGTTGCTCAGAGATGACAAAAAGACGCTTACAGCACCAGAGCAACATTGTGACTTCTATGTTGTCCATCTTGGGGGGAGACACACTCCAGTCTACACAGCTTCCTTCTCTTACAAAAGTGGAATGATTATGGCTATGGGGAAGCGCTCTCTGCTCATCAAAGAGCATATTCACCAATGTGCTACAGTGGTACATCTGCATTGGTGCGCTTATGCTGATGCAGCACTTCTAGCATAGCTCTTCTCTCAGACACTGATTTCTTCCACAGACTCTTTTGGGCCTGCCTACCCACTCTGATGCTCTGAGTGCAGAATGTGGGGGCCCGCCAAACCTTAAAGATACCTTTCCTGTAAAGGTTCTGCTTAAGATGCTCCCCAGGGTCACTGATTCCCTGACCCTGGGGAGTAGTCACCAACATCCACCCAATTGGGTGGGAGGGAACAACTTTAACCCAGGGAGACACACTTGGGATGTATCCCTATTGGGCAAACCCCAAGCTGTTAACGCTCCCTGAGAAGAGGGCTTGGAAACAAAGAGTTGTAATCCAATAACTGACTTTTCAGCCTAATGCATGAATATATGCAGACCCTTCTCTAGGACGCAGGGATCAAATCATTGCCTTAAAAAAGTAATTTATTTAAATAATGAGAGAAAAAAAACCTCAAATGTTCCAGTTGCAGCACAGAGAATTACCTCCCTGGGATGTGGCTTAGAAATTACAGAATACAGGAAAAAACAAAACAAAACAAAACAAAAAAAATTAACCAGAGAATCAGAAAAAGTTCGCACCAGTTTCAAAATAACCATAACCTAATCACATGTAACTGAACATATCCTTTCTGCCTACATATCTATCACTAATTTTGAGATGTCCAGGAGATTTACTGTATTTATTACAGCTGCTTAGAAGCAAGCATTTCTTTCTGTCTCCTCTGCATCAAGCACACAAAGACCCCTCACAGACTGCAGTTGTTCTCAGTTCACAAGAGTTTCTCTTCCTCTCATCAGCTTACCTGACCGTCCTCTTCAGAGAACCCTCTTTAAAGCTTTTGCCTTTACCTGCGTTCATTCATGACAGATCCTAAGAATTTCAGTCAAAATTATGCACTTTCCACTTGCAGAAATTGGTCCCATAAAAAGTTATCTACCTTTCTTTTCATATCCTGGGACCAGCTTAGCTACAATAACACTGGAAACAGCAAAACAAGGCAGCAGAAATGTAGCACTTTTAAAACTAACAAAATGATTTAATTCAGTGATGAGCTTTTGTGAGATCACATAAATTTCATTTCCAATACAGACATTTACAGTACAGAGGAACAAACAAAAAAAAAATTGCAAGAAAAATTGACAAAAAATAGGGTTGAAGGAAAGGGGTGAGGGATGAGGAGATGTTAATTGTCCTGCTTGAGATTGTTACGAGCATCAAAGGAAGGGAAGCAGTCCTTGTAATGCATGATAAACAGCATTTTTGTTCAGTGTCCACACTCTTAGGCTACATCTACACTACAAGGTCAATTCAAATTTAAGGCAGTGAGCTGTATATTACCAAGTGATTGTCTTCATCTTCACTTTAAATACCATTAGCTCAATTAAGGGATCACCAATATCCATATCATACTATCGTCAGTACCTGCTAGGTATAGAGTCAAGTTCAAATAAAGGCCAACGTGGAAGCACCATGTCTTAAAATCGAATTTATGCGCCTCCAGAGATGACTTCTATGTAACCCACACTGCTCCACTCTGGCTGCTGCTATCCAGGTGCACAGGAATTAGGTAACAGGAAGACCATGACATTCAAATTGGGACCGGGAAGCCTGTGGCTGTGGGGTCATGTTTCTATGAGAGCCCCATAAGAAAAGTCTTTCTTTCTTTGCTATTAGTGCTGTGAGTGCACCTACCCATTACAAATAGCTCCAGTATGGAGTTCATGGCTCTGTCTCTACACTTGGAACTTTTTTCTGCGCTGCCTGGAAACAGCCTCTGCCTCGCCACATGACATGGCAACAAAGCTGTTGTGGAGGTATCGCCTGCATAAGAGGTTGAGAAACTTCTTCTCAGTACAACGAAAAGTCTTGTGGCACCTTATAGACTAACAGCTATTTTGGAGCATAAACTTTCATGGGCAAAGGCCCACTTCAGATGCATGAGTGGGGAGGGGGTTTCAGAGGGGTCTTTAAAGAGTGGGGGGCCCAGTAAGAGGGAGGACCAGAGCTGACAAGGTCTATTCAGCAAGGTGGAAATGGCTGTCCCCTTCCCTCTCCCACAGGTGCCTCACAGTCAGGGTCTTTCCTTCATTCAACCACATCACATGCTAGCCCCTGACCTAATGAAATGATGTGCCTGCTGTTAAGTGCTGACCACGCTGCCAAGCAGAACCATGTCTTGGCTTGCGTGTAGTTAGGGCTTCAAGAGCAGGAAAGAATTTCATGGGCTTGCAGATGTTGGGGCAAATCTCCCCCAGCAGCTAAGAGTTTCAGGGCCTTTCCACCTCATGTGGGGGAGACTACTTCAACTGGCCCCTCACACAAATATTTTCAGGGGCTTGCTGCCACTGGGGGAAGTCTCCAGGAAAATCCTGAAGGAATCCATTTTGGAGCACTTGGAAGAGGGGAAAGTAATCAAGAGCAGTCAACATGCATCCACCAAGGGCAAGTCATGCCTGACCAGTCTGATTAGCTTCTGTGCTGAGGTAACAGCCTGTTTGGACATGGGAAAATCAATAGATGGGATATATCTTGACTTTAGCAAAGCTTTTGGTAGAGTCTCCCATAATGTTCTTGCCCATGAGTTAAGGAAATATGGGTTGGATACAGGGACTGTAAGATGAATAGAAAACGGGCTTGGCAGACAGGTCCAATGGGTAGTAATCAATGGCTCAGTGTCTGGTTGGTGGTCGGTTTCAAGTGAAGTGCCCCAAGGATCAGTACTGTTCAACATCTTTATTAATGACCTGGATGAGGGGATGGATTGCACCCTCAGCAAATTTGCAGGTGACACTAAGGCAGGGGGTCAGGTAGATACATGGGAGGGTAGGGATAGAGTTCAGAGTGACTGAGACAAATTGGAGGATTGGGCCAAAAGAAATGTGATGGGGCTCAACAAAGAGAAGTGTACATTCCTGCACTTGAGATGGAAGAATCCCGAGCATTGTTACATGCTGGGGACTGACTGGCTAAGTAGCAATGCAGCAGAAAAGGACCTGGAGATTACAGTAGATGAGATGCTGTATGAGTCAACAGTGTGCCCTTTTAGCCAAGAAGTCTAATGGCATATTGGGGTTCATTAGGAGAAGCATTTCCAGCAGATGTAGAGAAATTATTTTTCCCCTGTCCCCCTCTACTCAGCTATGGTGTGGCCTCATGTGGGGTACTACGTTAAGTTTTGCCCTCTCCTCCCCACCCCAGTATAGAAGGAATGTGGATGCATTGGAGAGGGTTTGGCAGGAGCAATAAAAATGATTAAGGAGCTGGAACACATGACCTAAGAGGAAAGGCTGAGAGATTTGGGCTTAATTAATTTGCAAAAGAGAAGACTGAGGGGACATTTGATAGCAGCCTTCAACTACCTAATGGGGATCTAAAGAGGAAGGAGAGACTGTTCTCAATGTTGACAGATGACAGAACAAGGAGCAATGGTCTGAAGTGACAGAGGGAGAGGTGTAGGTTGGATATTAGGAAAACTATTTCACCCTGAGGGTGATGAAGGACTGGAATTCGTTTCCAAAAGAGGTGGTGGAATCTCCATTCCTGGAGGTTTTTAAGTCCCGGCTTGACATAGTCATGGCTGGAACGATTTAGTTCAGGTTGGTCCTGCTTTAGGCAGGGGTCTGGACTAAATGACCTCCTGAGGTCCCTTCCAGCCCTAGCATTCTATGATTCTATGGTAAGATTTTCAGGGTGTTGCTGCCATTCTGTGTGTTGGTGTTTCCTGTGTAGTGAAAAGAGAAGACAAAAATCTTTTTTCCTAGCCTTTTCTATGTAATGGAAGACCCCCATGAGGATCAGAGGCAGAGGAAGCAGTAGCTGCCCATCGCTCCAGGGACAGCTTAGGAGCTGCCCTGGCATGCTGCTGGGGTGTCACCAATGGGATCTGAGGCTGTGATCCCTGTAAGGGCTTGGCTGTGCCAGCAGGGCTCTGCAAGGCTCACCACATGCAGGGACTGTGGCTGTGGGGGAGGCCTTTCAGGGCACGCGGAGCCGGCTGTCCTGGAAGGGTTTGCCCTCCATGTGCACTGTGCTTCTGGGGTTAAGAGGCTTTCTCTGTTGACAGATCTTAGTGCAGTGCAGATGCTCCCTGTCGACAGAGTGGTGAGCCTCTTGTACCTGTGCACAGCCTGTCTGTCGACATGTTTTGTCAAGGTACCTCTGTCAGCAGCGACTTCTGTCAATAGAAGCTGCCCTTGTAGACATAGCCTTAATCAATTAATTGGTATTAGAACAAAACGTTTCCCAGAAAATGTCACAAACCCACATGGTTGCTGTAAGTGATGAAACTTGCGTCGGTTCTCCAATTTAGATGGCAGATACAGAATATTTCCTCTCGTACAGGCAGATAACTCTCGCTCAGTAACTTATATTAGGAGGGTTATATGTGCTTTTTTATTCTACTAAATGTGTAAAGTCTATTTTTTTCCTGAAATTTAGTGAACTTATGCCAGTTTCAGCAACGTAGACATCGCTAATTACTAAGTTGGTTTAGAAACTGTCATTTTTGATCACATTATACTCCTTAGTCTTTATCTTGAGGCACAGGTAGACTTCACTATTCTGGCAAGGTTTGAGAAATGTGTTGAATTTCAGTTTCCTTACTCTTCCATACTCAAGACTTCTTACAATTTGATGTATTTTTATTCAAAGTAGACTCTATATTTAGATAAGAAATGACAGAATGTAAAATAAAGGTGACTGTAAGATTGTGCATACTAAGTTAAAAGAATGAATTGTACTTTTATTTAGTTTTGATGGTCTGCTGACTGACTTGGTTCACTCTTCTAAATGCTAATACAGACCAGTCTAAGCACAGATCTTCATTTATCTAAAATACTGAGTTGTGCAGATGGAGTCGTGTGTCTTTCCAAAGAAACCCATGAAGAGTGAGAATGTCCAGTTGCATTTTGAGAATTTCAGACAATTATGAAATTAACATATTTTGGAACATTTTTTTCTTATGACCTTCTGTTTGGCTACATACAACTCCATGTCAAATCTTCCAGGAGGCTCATTGTGTATTATTAATACCCTCCATGGTTAATTTTGAACTGTCTGTGTATTTCTTGTTATTATGTTACATCTTTGCAAAGAGTATTTTGAATTTGTCCGGTCTTCATGAAAAGTAATTCCACCCTCTTTACTTACACACTTATGTATTTAGTGCAGTACTCTAAACTATGAAAATTACTTGAGTCAGCTCTTTTCCAGCAAACTTGCTTGAGTACTAGCTAGGTAAAACAACTATCCAGATCTTTAATCTTTATATCAGCTCATTTTTATTCCTTCACTATATGAGCTAAACGGTATTTAAATTTCACATTTCACCTAGTTTTCATACCATATACATTCCTTGGATATCTTTTCTCATCCTCTCAAGTATTTTCATTAATCAACATTCCTCATTTAAAATTAAACCATGAATTATCATGACACTTGGTGATTACAGTTTCCTCGCAACTGCATTTCCTCTTAAATTGCCTTTTGTCAACTCAAAGGGGCTATATAAAGTTCACATAATCTTTCTGTAGACCTAAGCTCGAACATCACTGGGTGATTGTTTTCTTTATGACTTGGATGATTTCACTAGGAAAGAGAGGGATTAGTAGTATTAAGGTACTAGAAAGCAACACAATCACACTTCAGCAAGCCAGGCAGCCCGTATAATATCTGGTAATGGAACACTGTAGGTTAAGACAAGGTCCCAGAAAGATTTGTTGGAACGCCTGTGTTGTTTTTTTCAAATCTAGAATAACTGGGGGGACAGGAGACTTCATGCTCTGCCTCTGCCCCAGACCATCACTGCAGCTCCCATTGGCCTGAAACCATGTGAAGTCTTCCTCCCCTCCCGCCATGCAAGGGACATGGGGCAGAGACAGGCACATGGAGGATCCTCCAGCCACTTGGAGCAGGATGAGTTTGCAGAAGGCATAGAGTCTGCCTTGGAAACATGTTGGTCTGCTGGCTGGGAGCTGCCTAGCTAAGCACCTCCTGGCCAGAGCCTGCCTCTGGCATCCCACACACTCTCCAACTTCTTCCCCAGGTCACCACCCCCTCCTGGCCCAGATCACCACCCAAAACCTCCGCACACCTGCATCCCAGCCTCTGACATATCTTCTCCAGATCAGACCTATACGCTTTCCCTGACCCAGCTCCCCAGTTTCTTGACACAGGTGCTCCTCCTTCACCCTCATGCACAGCAATGAAGATCATCCTCATGGGCTGCAGTGGAGATCATCTTGAAATTACTGAAACCTGTCATAGCATTTGGCAGTTACAAAGGAGCTGTACAGGGTAGATTGGTGCTTTTGGACTTGTCATGGCTGATCCCAACTCTAGCACTCTGAGTACAGAAGGTCAGGGCCCACAAGAGACTTTAAAAATACCTTGCCTCTACAATCTTCTGCTTAACAGCTTCACAAGGTCATAGATTCCCTGATCCTGGGAGGTAGCTGCCACCACTCAAGTGAGAAAACTCCTCTTTAAAACCCAGGCAGACACACTTAGGATATACCCCTGCAGGGTAATGCCAAGCTCCTAACCCTTCCTTATGAGAGATATTGAAAACAAAAAGGAAGAAATTCAAGATGCAATCTGATAGCTGGCCTTTCAGTCTTAAGCATACATATGCAGACCTTCCTTTAGGCCACAGGAATCAAATCCTTTTCTTAAAACAAGAGGTGTTGCATTAACCAAAACAAAAGTTTTATGTAATAAAGCACACTCAGTTGCTAGGTGTTACAAAGCAATTTAAAAAAGGTAGGAGAAAACATAGAGAATTACTTCCCTGGCATTCAGTTTAAAAGTTACAGTGTACAGGGGTGGGTTCATCAGCCAGCCTAAGTCCTGCACCAAACCTAAAATGTAAATAACCTGATCATGTTTGATTAAATATTTCCTTTCTACTTACATATTTATAGCCCTTATTTTCTTGTTGCCTGGATATTTACTGAAATTGTTAGGCCTGCTCAGGATTAAACATCTCAGTGTCTACCACCTCCAGCCACACAAAAGAAAGATTCCTCAACAGGTAACTGCTTCAGTTAAAAACAAACAAACAAAGAAACAAAAACAAAACAAAAAATGCCCCTTCCCATTGGTTCACTTGGTTGTCCAGAAAACCCACTCTCTCTGGGTTTAACCCTTTACAGGCAGCCATTTGTAACAGTACGAGGGAATGCAGCAGTGATTAGTGGGATCACATTGTCATGTAGGTGTGGGATGAAGAACAGCGGCTTCAGAACTTTAGGATGTCTAAAGCAACTGCAACTTTCCTGTAGCTGTGCGCTGACCTGGGTTCTCTCTTGCAGTGAAAGGACGCTTGAGTGAGAGCTGCTCTCATGGTAGAGGAAACGAGTGGCAATTGCTGTATGGAAGCTCGTGATTCCTGATTCATGCTGATGTGTTGCAAATCAATTTGTAATTGGGAAGTCTGTCATTGGTGCTGTGAAGAGCAATAAATCACATTTCAGTATGGAGGACCTTGACTCTGGGAAATGTGCATGGCATAGTGGCTGACTTTGCAGAAGTAGGGTTTCCCAACTGGTGAGGGTAGGGGACAATAGGTGGCATACACGTTCAGTTTTTGCACCCACCCATCTTGCCTTGGGGTACATCAAAGGAAGGAACACTTCTCAGTGATGCTGCAGGTGTTTGTGGTTCACTGTGGATATTTCAAAGACCAGCGGCCTGAAAAGGTGAATGACACAACACTTCAGGAATACTGGCCTGTACATAAAGCTTCAGGTGAGGCTTTCTTTCCAGAGCACAGTGTTGTTGTGGCAGATGTGGAAATACTGATTGTGATCCTATGTTCTGCTTTGGTTCCTGCACAAGTGATTGGTACAGACAAGTGTCCCACAATGGGAGAGGGGACAAAACTTCACTGCTAGGGAATCTTTGAGAGAAAATTTACAAATACCTCGGGAGAAGTTTCAGTAGCTTCTCACTGCAGGATTCCAATTAGGTCATTCAGAGTGAACATCAACACCCTACTTGGCCATATTGATTAACTACAAATGGACATGTGCAACTCACAGAAACACAGCCACTTTTCTATGGCAGCAGCCCTATACTCCAAAAGCCACAGTCTCTTACCCTGTGTCTCCTTCACTGCTTCCTGGTCCATGGAAAGCACTTGTTCAGACTGACAATGTCCATCAGCAGTGGAGTGTGTCTGGCAGTTCCTGGCTGCCAGACATACTCAGCAGCCCCTGGGGGAGCCCCGTGGTCCTCATCTACTTTTCCTCATCTATAATTTCATCTTCTGGGTTAGGTGCTCTGTGTACTGCCTCCTGCCCTCTAAAGTATCCACAGGGCTCTTGGTAGTAGAGGTGAGGTCATTGCCAATGATTCTGTGGTGGTCTATTCAGGAGAATATTTGATGTGATGACCATATGTGGGCACCAGGGAAGATGCCATTCAACCACTGCACACTCAGCCAGCCAACGGGTGATGGTACAGGTGCCAAGGCAGAAGGAAATGGAATTCAAGTTTTATGGGGTTTGAAAGTGGGCAAAGTGGATAGCTGGTCCGAGCAGAGGACTGGGAATTGTGGGCCTCTCCCTGGAAGCCAAACATAGAAGAAAACTCCTCAAGCTGTCCACACTGCATACTTGTTAACAACACAAAAAGGGGAAAAGACATAATTCTCTCATGGAACTGGAATTTTTTATCCTTTTTTTTTTCCTTGACAAAACTTATCAGTATAGACAAAACCTTGGTTTTTGCTGAACCGCAACTGAAATAATTTCCCACACTTGAGTTTTAAGAAAACAAGAGGTGTTGTATTAACCCATCTGTAACCCATCTGCTCCAAATACACCTTAAATATAAAAACTTCCCATCATCTACTAATATATGGAAGACAAAATAAAGTTTCCAGCACTGTGGGATTTCAGCTTACCTCATTATTTTATACAGCAGTTGCCTAGAGACTGAAGGAAAAATAATTTGATATTGACATTTTAATATCAGTGAAGGACAGCTGAACTTGTCTGTACTTGGAAAGCTTTTATTTATCAATTATGGTTAGAATAGAAGAATAGTTAGGAAAACAGAGGTCAAAAACTGCAACCATAATTTAATAAAAGCCAGGTCACACTTAATGAATCTGATTAACTTCTTTGAAAAAGTAAGAGTGAGACATGACTGTTTGAGATAGATATAGATATATCTGTTTGAGATATATATATATTCTAAACTGGTAAAATGTCTTAGAAAATTTTGTCAGAGGCTACTATTATCAAATGCATAAGTTATGTAGGCAAGAATAAAATCTGAGTCCTAAATTTATCAGAGGTAAAGCCAATGATCTTATTGTATGGCTGGAGGAAGAAAAAGACTAACATGGAATTTGCAAAAAACTCTAAATTGGTTGGGGCAATCAACATTGTAGGTGATATACAGGGATTTGCAAGGGAGGAGGTGAAATAGGACACAGACTAAATATCAGAGAGGTAGCCATGTTAGTCTGTAGCTTCGAGAACAAGAAGTCTTGTGGCACTTTATAGACTAACAGATATTTTGGAGCATAAGCTTTCGTGGGCAAAGACCTGCTTCATCTGATGAAGCGGGTCTTTGCCCATAAAACCTTATGCTCCAAAATACCTGTTAGTCTATAAGGTGCCACAAGGCTTCTTGTTGTTCTCACAGACTAAATAGGAGTTCATGCAGATTAGCAAGGAAAAAGGTAACAGAGTTGTGTCTTATATGGTGAAATTATACTAAACATTGCTCAGAAAAATAAGAGGAGATAGGGTAAAGGTAAAGATTTTAGTCCAATGTCTAACATCACTTAAAACAAATAAGCTGTGTCTACACGTGCACGCTACTTCGAAGTAGCGGCACTAACTTCGAAATAGCGCCCGTCGCGGCTACACGCGTCGGGCACTATTTCGAAGTTAACTTCGACGTTAGGCGGCGAGACGTCGAAGTCGCTAACCTCATGAGGGGATCGGAATAGCGCCCTACTTCGACGTTCAGCATCGAAGTAGGGACCGTGTAGACGATCCGCGTCCCGCAACGTCGAAATTGCCGGGTCTTCCATGGCAGCCATCAGCTGGGGGGTTGAGAGATGCTCTCTCTCCAGCCCCTGCGGGGCTCTATGGTCACCGTGGGCAGCAGCCCTTAGCCCAGGGCTTCTGGCTGCTTCTGCGGCAGCTGGGGATCCATGCTGCAGGCACAGGGTCTGCAACCAGTTGTCAGCTCTGTGTGTCTTGTGTTGTTTAGTGCAACTGTGTCTGGGAGGGGCCCTTTAAGGGAGCGGCTTGCTGTTGAGTCCGCCCTGTGACCCTGTCTGCAGCTGTGCCTGGCACCCTTATTTCGATGTGTGCTACTTTGGCGTGTAGATGTACCCTCGCAGCGCCTATTTCGATGTGGTGCCGCGCAACGTCGAAGTTGAACATCGACGTTGCCGGCCCTGGAGGACGTGTAGACGTTATTCATCGAAATAGCCTATTTCGATGTTGCTACATCGAAATAAGCTATTTCGATGTTGGCTTCACGTGTAGACGTAGCCATACACTGTCTAAGAAAAGGTTAATTTAGGCATAGTGCACATGCACACGTGCTCACACACACACACACACGCGCGCGCACACAGTTACAAGTCACAATAAATACTGTTTTATTAGAGGAGCAGAACCAGGCAATATCTTCATGCATGCAAGGAGCTCTTGCACTGAACTTCATTCACATCAGGTCTGGGGCTCCCAGCACATAACAGTGTGCTACTCTTAGTGGAACACTCAATGACAGACAGATTAAGAACTGGGTTTGTTCAAAGAGGCTGAGACAAAACCTAAAGGTTATATACTTTGAATATCAATGGAAAGACAAAAGGTACAGGTTGAACCTCTCTAATTCGGCACTGTCTCATTCAGCAACATCCATAATACATCATGATTTTAGTTTGCCAGAGGACCACTTCTCATGGATGTGGCCAAGTTTTCAGGGGTTTCATGAAGCTTGTTTACAGCCACCAGTCCTGGCTCTCATTTTGCTGTAGTTTATCTCTAAATGTCTTCTAAGAGTCCAATGAACAGTGGACGTGTTGATAATGCTGCAATGTCAATAGACAATATTGACCTCCCATGGGTCAGCAAGTTCTTTCTTTGGGCACCAGCAAGGTTCTGGAGGCCGGAGTAGAGAGTTCAACCTGTCTTGAAAATAGCTAAACTCTCATGAGTCACAGCATTAGAGCATGACAATGAAAGGAAAACTTGGGTTAGGTTAGGGATGTGGTGATAGTTGAATGTAATCAAATTGTTGTATTTTTTTCTGGTATTTGTATTTCAGCAATTATGGGATGAAGGGAGAAAATGGATATAGTTCAGCAGAGAAATGGTTGCCACCAAATCACACGTCTTGTTTCAAGTTTGCTTCCAAGAGCTGGTTGTGGCTCCAGTTGATCCCAAAATATTTCTTTCATCCCTACAAATCTCCACTAAAATGAAACCCTTCTGCAACTATTCAGATTCATACTAGTCTACAGCCAGTTCTCCCCCCAAACTAAAAACTTAGCTTTATTACATTCTGAGTTTGTATTAACTAAAAAGGTACCTAAGAAAAAAACAAAAACATAACAACATAATATATTTGTGGGAGTTTAGACATTCATTTACGATGAGGAATCCAAGATGCATACAAATAAAAACTAGCTAATATTTTCTATGGGTCGTCTTACAGGAATATGCATCACATCTTGTTGGCAATTCAGTAGTAATCAAACTTTTACATTTTATGTCAGTTCCCACCTCACAAGCTGCCTTTTTTTTTTTTTCTTTCTTGTTTAACAGGGTGGTGATACATCTGAAAGTCAGCTTGGTCAGAAATACAGGAAAAAGAAAGATGACATTTTAAATGAAATCAATTTTTGTAATAATAGATAGAACTTGTATAACATTCCTAAAAATAACAACATTCCCCTGGTGCTACTAATGCACTCTAAGTAATAAAGCGATGAAAACATTGTTCTGTATAATAAAACTGAAAATGTTGTGGTCTTTAAGTGTGAGAGCTATTTTGATGGAAGAATGCTACGACATTTTAATTATCTGTTTTTCAGGACAGAGTCTCTTTGGTCTTTTCATCTTGATTCAGTGTTTGCCACTGTTCATGCTTTTTTTTTTCTGATCTGTGTGCCATGTTTATCCAATCTGTACATGCTGTCACCGGTAATGTTATCATTCCTGAAAGATGTGATTTTATCTTGTTTACTTCTCCAGATTGAAATGTAAATGAACCTTCTACTTGTCTTCAATTTCAAATTCACCGGTAAACTTCTATTTGGATTCCCTGTAGTTCACCCTGTATATACTTTATGTGCTAAAGGCTTATGAGGCCTATTTGCAAATTGATAGTCCAAGTGCCCAACTGGAAGTGCATCTCAGTGTTTATTTTCTGTTTGGCTTGGTCACTGATAATTGAAACACAACAGACATAGGGATTGAATCTAACAGATAAGCAGAGAGGTTGGAAGATGAAGTTTGGTCCATATAAATATTCATTTTCTTATATCTTATTCCAAATGAATATAATCAAGACCAGTTTTAGTGGTTTTATTTTGTTGTCATCATCTTCTTTGATGCATATCAGAATGGTTGACTGTAGTGCTTGTTTACCATTTGGTCCACATCTGTTCTGCCACTGGGTTTGGTAGGCCAAAATTCCAGCAATGGAACAGAATTGAGGCACTGTGAAACAGGGGTCAGCCTTTGGCCTGCCTCCTTTCTTCAGTTGGTAGTATTTTATCCCATATATTATATATCATCAGAGCTATGTCTACTCTAGCCCCTTCCACGTGGTAATGAGTGAGGTTGGAAGATGTTAATGAGGTGCTGCCTTAAATATGTAGCGCCTCATTAGCATAATAGTGGCCGTGGTGATTTGAAAAAGCTGCTTTCGAATTGCATGCTGCCTGTGTAGATGGGGGCCTTTTCAAAGGACCCCCACCCCAGGTCTTTGAAAGCCCTTTCTTCCTATCTGATATTAGGAAGAAGGGGGTTTCAAAGATGGGGGGGACCTTTTGAAAGGCCCTGGTCTACATAGGTGGTGCGCAATTCGAAAGCGGCACTTTCAAATCATTGCAGCTGCAATTATGCTAATGAGGCACTGCATATTCATGGCAGCACCTCATTAGCATCTTCCAACCTCACTTGTTACCATGACCCTTCCAAAAGGAAAGGGCTAGTGTAGACACAGCTCAGGAGAACTATACTCTTGAAAAATCCTGCAGACAAGCCCACCAACAGCAACTCTGGGCCCCAGGGAAGAAATCAATAGGCCCCTGCCTCCTTTCCCTCATCTGGGGCAACAACCTTCCTAGCCTCTGCCTAGAGAAATTCCAAACATCTAACGTTCTGCCATTAGAGTCCAGATCTGTCCACCACCTGCTGGGATGAGCCCCAGCAACATGTCAGAAAAGCATAAGAAGCCAGCTATCAATGATGGCCCCAGTAGTCTGTAGATTTTAAACTGCTGTATTGTGAATTAAGGCATTGCACTTCATGTCTAATGTTGTGACATTGTCTAGTTGTGTGAAAAGTGTCCTACTTTGCCCAGTATCAGAGAGGTAGCCAATTTAGTGTGTATATTCAAAAACAACAAGAAGATACACAAGCAACCTCTCTTCAGTAAGTTGAAGGCTGTGGAGAAGATACAGCTTGAATAGATCCTGAGCTTAAATATCATGCCAAGTTTATATTGATTCAAAATAAGCTTAAAAACAGTCTATAGCAGATGCAATCTGGTGGTTAAAAAGGCCATATGATAGTTGGAGGGACTATTCTTGGAGTATAAAATCCAAATATTTAAAGCTGAAGACTGCATTCACATTTTTTTATTTGAGACTGCAGTCATAGGTAGACGTGATCCTAGTAACTTTGTCTTTGACCAAAAAATCATGGAGGCCAACCTTGTCTAAAATAAGGGTTTTAAAGTAAAGCTTTTAACATTTATTCTGCAGGATCTGGAGAAAGATTTGGAAAAAAAAACATTGAAAATCTCTTCTCTTCTCTTTTTATCTTTCTTTCTTTCTTTCTTTCTTTCTTTCAAGGGATCTTCTAGGGGTTGTTATAGGATGTGGTTTATGGGCACAGCTAGAAAAATCAATCCAGGGTAACTGTTTAAAATCTGTTCTACTTACAACCTCAGGCTGGTATTTCCTTCTCACTAAGGCAACTCCAATCAGCTGCAAAATGCCTCTGCCAGCCCCACTGGCAAGCCAGAAGCGACGCAAGCAAAGCCACAGACTTCCCGACTGCTATACCAGCCCAGAACAACAACCCCAAACTTAGGTGAGAGCTTTTAAAACCTGTTTCACCAACTTCAAACAGACTTTTCTGGGCCCCAAAGGGTCCAGCCACTGACCCTGTCAATATATACTTGGATCTTACCCAAAACCAATATGTTCGCTCAAATCCTTTAGATCTATATATCTAAAGATTTATTAAAAAAAAAAAAGAACAGGGTGAGAGAGAAAATATTTTAAAACAATACTTTACATAAACCAATTATAGCTTTTGGTGCAGGCCAGTGGTGTTATATGCTGATTCTTGAAATTCTTTGTAAGCATCCTTCAGTAGGCTAGACCCCCAGTCCAGTAGGTTTAACTCATGAAGACTGAAGAACAAAGAGGGTCCCTGCCAGGGCCCATCTTACAGGGCTTTTTTTCCCTATGCAGAGGAAAAATTCCATTCTTTTCCTATAGGTCTTGGCTTACCACCTGATCCAGTGGGTCACTGTGCTATATTGCCACTCATTGCAGCCCCAGGAGGAAAATTCCCACTTTCACAAAATGTGTATTGGCCATCTGGGCCCCTGCTTAGACCATAGTTCTTGCTGAGATGGAAACCCATCTGTCATTGTGAATCTCAGCACTGAAACATTTCTAATACATCTACACTGGCAACATCTATAACTTTACATACAAATGTGGCACAGACGTGTAAGTAGCATACAGAAATTCAGGACATTATCAACTTTCATTAGACACCTCACACAGCTCCCTTGGCACAATATTTGATGCCAACAGATTCAACAGATACATAAAATGGCTTCCATATCCATATAAAATCCTGTCAGATCACAGGGTTTTAGTATGGTGCTGTGATTCATGGCCTCATTTTGACACGTGCTGAAAAGCATCACATAGTATTTTGAAACATAATCCTGGGTTGCACTGAAATTTCTTTATTTCAACTATTATATGAACACATTAGATGAAAACAAATTTGTGTCTGACTAAGAAAATCTCTAAACTCGGTGTCTTCATTTCTCTCTAGGGAGAAATTGACATTGAAATTAGATGACAGGTCTTTTACCTTTGGAACATGTGTTCAAGGTAATGGCAAGTATATGACAAGCATTCTGGAAACTCAGTTTGGATAAGTCACTGAAAATGTGGCTAGCTGCTGAAAATGGATCACAATTTAGATGAAAATTTTAGGAGTATTTATCTCTCATCCCTTTATTGTACCCATCTCTCTCACTTTTTTCCTTCATTCTAATCTATCCATACCCTCTTTCAATCTTTTGCATCCCACAGTTTCTAAATGTACTTCCATTTCTCGGAATGCAATCAGCTCTTCAGTCATTTTCCACCTATTATGGGCCCAGCTTAACCCAAAGAGAGCATAAACTGAATGAGGGTAATTTCAGAAAAGTCATTCATGAAGGTGGTGTCTACACACGCCCTTCCCTTTCAGAAGGGGTGTGTTAATGAGGCACTTCAGAACAGGTTAATTAGCATAATGGCAGCCAATCACACTTCGAAACTGCTGATTTCAAAATTCCCTTATTCTCAAAACAAATTGGGACACAGCCATGAGGTATTCAGTAATGATATGTCTACACAGCTGCTCATACAGGGAGAATACACAGCCCAAGGGAGGCCCCTGTGCTGCATTTCATGGAACCAGTCCAGCCCCCTGTCATGCCCTGGGCTCAGGAAGAGCTGCAGCATCTGATGAAGATCTTTGCAGCAGCTGTCGTCCACCTGTTTTGGCTGCCTGCACACCACCCAGCTGGTGGAACCACCTCATCATGGGCAAGTGGAATGATCAGTGATGTGTGCAGAACTTTAGAATGTGCAAAGCAATATTTCTTTAGCTCTGTCCCTGGCTTGCTGCTTCATCCAGGTGTCCATCACATGAACAACAAATGGCCATCCCATTACTGAAATTCACCACCCCAGACAGCTGTCAGGAATCAATTCAGGGTGGGCAGGTCCACCGTCTGGGCTGTGCTTATGCAGGTAAGGCACTCTTCATCTCTGGGACTCACACGGAGGGAGAGGGGGAGATCCTTGGGGTGTGCATAGGGCTTAAAGGTGGAGCCCTATTCCTGACAGACCATGTTGTCCCACCATCACACAGACCTGCTGCCTGGGAAGGGCTACGTGGAGGCTGGGTGGGGGCTGGAGATCCCTTCAGAACCCAAGCCCCACTTCTCGCAGTCTGTCACATATGCATTCAGTCCCCTCTTCTTGCAAGTCAGTGAGGCTATCAGTAACTCCCTGCTCTTGAGGAAGTTACTGATAGCCTGCTGTGTCAGAGATGTGGCTGGCTTCATCAAGACTGGGTTTCCTGTACTGCTTTGGTGCAATCCATGCCCCAGACCAATGTGTGCCCAGCATATAAACCAGAGTGCTAAACCAGTAACATTTCACTGAACAACTTAACTTAAGAATATATGAAGAAATAAATATTTGTGAACAAAAACTATTTATATTGTACAAGACAAGGTAATTATATACAGTGGGGGGACCTTTGTACATGGGGGGGCATTAGCCCTGTGAGGGGTGGGGAGCCCTGCGCCATGGCAGCTGTGGGATACCCTCCTACTCCAGGTTTGGGGTCCCCATCAGGGCTGGTCTGGGCTGGGGCTGGGTGCACAGGGAGGTATGGTGGTGAGAGGGTTCTGCAGGCTCAGGCTTGGCATGTATGGCAGGGGGGCTTAAAGGATGGGCTCAGTGGGTATGGTGTGGAGGTTCTTGAAGGACCAGATCAGTTGGCATGGCAGGGGGCTTGAAGGACAGGAGGTAGGCATGGCAGAGGAACCTGGGGGCAGCTGCAGTCATAATCCACCCCACCAGATGAAGGACCAGGGGAAGGACAGACAGAGTGGGGGCAGCGGGAGGGGTGGGGAGTGACCACGGGTGGCTTGGCTGATCAGGCCCACTGGACGCTGGTGACTGTGGCCAGGTTGGCCATCAGTTCAGCCCAGGACCTCATCCATCACTCCTACTCCCACACCCACAACACCTCCTCACCTGGCACTCACCAGTTCATGACCTCATTTTGCTGATACAAGGTGTTCGTGTAGACCCCCAGGACATTGTTATCCACCCTGAAGCAGGCCCTGCAGAAGCAGCACTGCCCATTGGGTGGTGGTGTCAACAACCTCTTGAGGGATGCTCCGAAGCTGGCTGGCACCAGTCCTGCAATGGGGCTGGCTGACCATGGCAGCATGTGGGGTCAGGGGGCCTGGCTTGGCCTTCTGACGAGTCAGATGTAAGGAGAAAGGGGAACACAGTGAGTCCTTCTCACAACACAGCCCCCAATGGCTCAACCCCCCCCACTCACCGCAAGCAGTGCTGCACAGCCTTGTATGCCATACAAGGCGGGCCCTGCTGCATGGGACAGGGCCAACCATTCTGCCCTCTCCCCACGCCCCCGGACCACCAGTCTGATGATCTACTAGTCCAGAGGGTGCCTGAGGCCTGAGTGTGCAGGAGTCCCAGCATGGCCAGTGAGTGAGCCAGATGCAGGGCAGCCTTCCCCATGTACACACTTGTGGCCCATAGCACTGTCCACTGGGGAGGGTGCTGCCTCTGTGGCTGGCCTACACCCCACCATGGCAGAGGCAGCTGTCCCCCACTCCTGACCCAAGGTGTGTTCCCATGGGATACTCACCTGTTGGTTCCCTGAACAGTTCAAGTGATGCCCTGGAAATTACTGTGCTCAAGGGACCTGAGCAATTATGAGGGTCGCCTCAGTTGAGTTGGGGTCAGACTCAGCCTTCCCCTGAGGCTCCAGAGTAGCAGCCGTCTGCCCTGGCTCCAGCTCCTGCTTCTGCTGGAGTGGGTGGGCCTCCTACCTGGTGTCAAGAATGGCCATGTAGGGGGTGCTGTCTTCACCCAGCAGATGTGTATACCTCGTCTTCAGCAAAGCTTTTGATACAGCTTCCCATAACATTCTTGCCCATAAATTAAGCAAGTATGGATTGGATACATGGACTATAAAATGGAGAGAAAGCCGGCTTGATGCTCAGGCCGAACAGGTAGTGGTCAATGGCTCAATATTTGGATGGCGGTTGGTTTCAGGTGGAGTGTCCCAAGACTCGGCTCTGGGGCCAGTGTTGTTCAACATCTTCCTTAATTATCTGGATGAGGGACTGGATTGCACCCTCAGCAAGTTTGTGGATGACACCAAGCTGGGGGAGAGGTAGATGCATTGGAGGATAGAGATAGGAGCCAAAGTGACCTGGATAAATTAGCAGATTGTGCCAAAAGAAATCTGATACGGAACAAGGAGAAGTGTAGAGTCCTGTACTTTGGATGGAAGAATCCCAACCACTATTATAAGCTGAGGACTGACTGGATAAGCAGCTGTACAGCAGAAAGGGACCTAGGGATTATGGTGAATGAAAGACTGGGTATGAGTAAACAGTGTGCCCTTGTAGCCAAGAAGGCTGATGGCATATTGGGATGCATTATGAGGAGCATTTCAAGCAGATCTAGAAAGGTTGCTGTTCCTCTCTATTTGGCACTGGAGAAGCCATATCTGGAATATTGAGTCCAGTTTTGGGCTCCACCCATATGGGAAGGATGTGGATGTGCTGAAGCAGGTTCAGCAGAAGGCAGCAAAAATGATTAAGGGGCAGGAGCACATAACCTATGAGGAGAGGCTGAGAGACCTGGGCTTATTTAGGTTACAGAAGAAGAGACTGAGGGGTGATTTAATAGCAGCCTTCATCTTCCTGAAGGGGAGCTCTAAAGAGGATGGAGAGAAACTGTTCTCAGTGGTGACACATAACAGAACAAGAAACAATTATCTGAAGTTACAGAAGAAGAGGAGTAGGTTGGATATTAGAAAAAAACTACTTCACCAGGAGAGTGTTGAAGCACTGGAATGCGTTGCCTAGAGTGTTGTTGGGATCTACATTCCTAGAGGTTTTAAGTCCTGGCTTGACAAAGTCCTGGCTGGGGTGGCTTAGGTGGGGTTGATCCTGCTTGAAGCAGGGAGCTGGACTTGATGACCTCCTGAGGTCCCTTCCAGCTTTAGGATTCTATGATTATAATAGGGGCAAGTGACTGTCACTCCCTCCATCTCCACCTCACATCCCAGGTATGGCAGAACTCCTTTACCTTAGCCCACACCTGTTCCAGGGAGTGGGAGGGGTACCTGGTCTCTGCTAGGGTTCCTACAAGGTTGGAATAGCCCAGGGCATTGTGGTGCTTTGCTGCAAGGTCCAGAAGGACAGCCTCAGAGGGCAAGGAGTTCTTTCAGTTTGGTGCCAAACCAGGATGGCACCAGCTTTTTTGAAGCCTGGAGTGGGTCCTAAAACCTCTTGAGGGGGATATCCTGGAGGATCCAGGGGAGTCTGGCTGCCTGCAGCATGGCTTCTGGCTTAGGGAGTGGCTGCTGGAGTATTGCTGCAGACATCGTGCAGCCTGAGCTATAGTGAGCTAATTTTGTGATGCACACAGCACCCCACCAGGAAATTGTGATTTCCCCCCTCAGTGCCCTACACAGGAAATGTAAGGGCCATGCTATTGATAGGCCATGTCTACACTGCACAGTAGCTTCAAAGTTGTTTATTTCGAAGTCCAACTTTGAAATAACAGACTTAGAAGTTGTGTGTCCACACACACAAAGCCCCCAGCCCTTATTTCAAAATAGTGCCCTGTGTTTTGAAAGGAAACCTCTACATATCTATAGCCTGTATTTCAAAATAGTAGGCCAAGAAACTATGCAGATGGGGGTCACATGGCTGGCAAGCTCTTCTTGGCTTTCATCCAGCTGGTCCCTTAAAGAGCCCCTTCCAACACCCCCCACCTGCACAAGCTCAGGGCTGCCAGGCTGCAGACAGCAGGACAGACCATATACTAGGGAGTAGATCTAGCCAGGAACAAGATGCCCTGCCAGCTGCTCTCCCAAGGAGATCTTCTCTTCACTGTGGCCAGCCTGCTGGCCATGGCGCTTGCTGCTGTGTTCCAGCAGCGTGGCAGGGCCGGTCACATCGGCCACATCCTGAGGGCTCTGGGCTGGGTTCTGCTGCATTGTCCCTGACCCCTGGTGATCCAGAGCTGATGGGCCTTCCCAACCAGCACAGAATGGTGAAACTGCTACTACTACTCCTGGGGGACTGGGACTACAAGTGGTGGTTGAGAAACTCCATCATGACTAGGCAGACTTTGCAGGAGCTCTGCCACTGGCTCACCCCAGTCTTCCAGCACCACAGCACAAGAATGTGGCCTGTGCTCCCTGTGCAGAATCATAGAATCATAGAACAATAGAGCTGGAAGAGACCTAAAAAAGCCATTGAGTCCAGCCGCCTGCTCTAAGAGGGACCAAACCCATCAGATCAGCCCAGCTAGGGCTTTGTCAAGGTGAGACTTAAACACCTCCAGGGATGGAGACTCCACTACTTCCCTGGGTAGACCATTCCAATGCTTCACCACCCTCCTAGTGAAAAAAGTTTTTCCTAATGTTCAACCTGGACCTTCCAAACTGCAACTTGAGACCATTGTTCCATGTTCTGCCATCTGTGACCACTGTGAACAGCCTCTCTCCTGCCTCTTTGCAACCTCCCTTCAGTAAGTTGAAGGCTGTTATCAAGTCCCTCTTCAGTCTTCTCTTCTACAGACTAAACAGTCCCAATTCCCTCAACCTTCCTTTATAAGTCATATGCTCCAGCCCCCTATTTATTTTGGTTGCCCTCCGCTGGACCCTCTCCAGTGTATCCACATCCTTTCTATAATCGGGGGCCCAGAACTGGATACTGTACTCCAGATGCAGCCTCACCAAAGCCGAACAAAGAGGAACAATCACTTCTTTGGATCTACTGACAATGCTCCTCTTGATGCAACCGAATATGCCATTAGCTTTCTTGGCTACAATGGCACACTGTTGACTCATGTCCAGCTTCTCATCCACTATAACTCCCAGGTCCTTTTCTGCAGAACTGCTACCGAGCCAGTCGGACCCCAGCCTGTAACAATGCTCGGGATTCTTCCGGCCCAAGTGAAGGATTCTGCACTTGTCCTTATTTAACCTCATCGGATTTCTTGCAGCCCAGTCTTCCTATTTGTCTAAGTCACATAAGAGGGTGACAATAGCACAGTGGAAGCTGGCCACCCCAGACAGCCCCCAGTCCATGGTCCATCAGTTGGGGTGGGCAAGGCCACCATCGGGGCAGTCCTGCTCAAAATAAGCCTGGCTCAGACCACAGAGCCACCATGGGGAGGGGGCTACTGGGCAAGGGAAGCAGGGAAGGCAGCCCTGCCTGGAAGGGGAGAAAGGGGGCCATCCAGCCTGGTATTCATGGACAAGTCTGTCTTACGCCCCATGCAGGTCATCCGAGCAATAAATAACATGCTCCCCCACCGTGTCATCAGCATCAGGGACCTGGATGTTGCCCTCACCAGATTTGCAGATTTGGAGTTCCCAAACTGTTTCAGCATGATGGATAGAACACACATCACAATCTGGGCCGCAGACCACAGCACAGGCATCTCTGTGAATAGGAAGGGGTACCACTTCATGGTTCTCTATGCCCTGGTCGATGCATGGGGCTACTTCATTGGCCTGTGTGGGATGGTTGGGCAAGGCCTATGAAGCCTCAGTGTTTCACAATTTGTGGCTGGGATGCCAGATGGACAAGGGCATCTATTTTCCCTCACAGACATTCCCGCCAGGGGACATCACTATGCCCCCCCAGTATAGTGGCTGACTCTGCATACCCACTGCATCTATGGATCATGCGGCCCTACACAGGACGCACCATCCCATCCCAAGACCTTTTTAACAGTCACCTCAATCATGCTTGGACCACCATTCAGCAGGCATTTGGGAGGTTAAAGGGGATGTTTTGCTGCCTCCTCAGAGGCAGGAAGTCATTCTCCCAAATGTGCCCACAGTGGCTGCCACCTGCTGTGCTTTCCACAATATCGTGGAGAGCAGACAGAAGCCCTTTATGCAGGGCTGGGCTGAGAACCCTGGGGCCAGTTATGAGCAGCTGCCTGCTGCTCTGTGCCACCAGGCCTGAAGGGATGGTGTGAGGGTCTGGGAGGTCCTGTGTGAGGCCTTTGCCTGTAGGCTCCCAACACTTCCTGAACCCCCACAACACACACCCACCACACACACACACCCTACTACCTCCTACTACTCCCTCACCCCCCCTGTGCACTAGGGACTCAGGATTAGGGTTAGAACAGTAACTTTTACTGAGGTTTATCATAATAAACATTTTTTGTATTAAAAAAACAGCAACTAAACAATGTTTGAACCTATTTACAAGGGGGAAATTATAAACATGAGGGATGCATGGGGCTGGAGTAGGGAACGAACTTGGAGGTGGGGTCTGAGGTGAGGGAGGGCTCTTCCATCCACTGGAGTTGAGGGCTGGGAATGTCTCTACTGCCCCTGGTGTAGGGCCAGGACCATGGGGGTGCTGTAGGCTCAGCCATCCCACAGGCTGTGGGGAGCACTTCAGGCCATGAACCAGTGGGCTGCTTGAGGCAGGTGGTGGACTGCTGCATGGAGGGTTGGTGAGAGAGTAGGAGGTTGGACAAGACTGGTGGCAACAGCCTGGATTAGGGTTTTGAGGCTGTCAACCACCCACACCTCCTGCTCCATCACCAGCTAATTCTGGAGCACAGCAGTCATCTCCTGCATGATCACACATTTGGCAGCCACCTCCTTGTCCCTTGATCATCAGGGACATCAGGCCCACCAGGGATGTGGAGGCAGACTCCTGTCCCTTCACAGCTACAGGCTGGTCCCAGAAAGGACTGGAATGGCTCCTGGATGGCAATTGCCCATGAGTCCTGTGTCCCAACCTGAGGGGCTGGGGCACATTTGACTGGCCCCACCTCACTTACCTCCTGTCCAATGGCCCTGTGGGAGCCTGGTATATGAGGGCTGGGGCATATTCAACGCTCCCACTCCTTCCCCAGGCAGGACCGAGCACCATCTCTTTTTTGTTTTTTAAACTATTTGCCCCAGATCCCTAAACACACATGGAACTCACAACCCTGGGTTTAGCAGGCTAATGGTTAAGCCACTGAGCTATCCCTCCCCCTGCATGCTACTTTGAAATAGCCCCAACTTCAAAATTAACTTCAAAGGTCATTGCTGGTGTACTTGCAGCTGTCTCTCTCGCAGTTTTATCTCTTCACCAATATACACCTTAAATTTTGAGAGAAAACGATAAGTAAAATGAAAATGGAATCATGCACATTTTTGAGAGATATTGTGTACATAGCTTAAGGAAAATATCTGCTGTTCAGATACTTTTAATTAAAACGAAAATGAGCCAAGACATAATTTGCAATCTGGTCTCCAATTTTGTGGTGCTGAAATATTAGCTACCTGTTTTATTAAAAATTCTCTGAGTCCAAATGTTACTTTTATATGTATTTTTGCAACGCAAATTGAATTCGATGCTAGAGAAAGAAGAGCTTTGATCTCTAATGTGAGAATCTGGTGGTAAAGATTAAATTAAATTTATCTTCAAAGTTTGCTTGATTCCACTATAAAGAAAAAACAAGCAATAAGAATGCCCCAATAAAAAATTCCTTCGTTAAACATTGTTCACTCTGTGCATCATTTTACTTTACATTATAGAACCATCAATAATCTTCCTGTGTCATTATGTTCAATAATAGCACACACATTTTTCTATCTTCCCCATATACCACTCTGTATTTAATTTTAAAACTTCTTGAAATGAATTATGCAGAACTGTTTCACAAAACAGGCTGAGTCTTCCCAACACTCAAAAAAATCATTTTCTAGAGGTCTTCAGATTGTATCCCATACGGGTGACCTGTAATTGGCTGACCTTCCTTGGCACAATCCTATGTGGTTGACATACAGCCAATACACAGCCCGTAAAGGAACCTGCCCACAGATTGAAATCTAAGTAGATGTCAGGTGCTTTTCCATTTCTAGTGATTAGTTATTACTTAAATATCACTTCAGACATATGAGGATGATCATTTTGTATTCGGTTTTTTTTTTTGATGACATGCTCTTCACTTTGCTTGCTGCTATATGGGCTAGCTAATGTAATATGAAGAAGGTTATGCTCATATATTGCACATAAGCAACATTTTCATAAATTTGAATAAACAGCTCTCATCTAGGATTACCATCCTCAAGACAATTTTATCTTTATTTTACAATAATTTTGTTGTTCCCCACCAAAACCATACTCAACCTGCATCATTATTTCCTTTTACAGTTAGTTTCCTTCTGACTTTTGGAACCTATAAAATTAAAATTGTCCTTTTGGATGAAGGGAAAAGGATGATTAGCTTTATTCATGCATTCTACTAGTCAGGAAGGTAGATCATCCCTAATCTACTATTTCTGTTCCTAGTGAAAACAAACAACACCAAAAATTCATTAAAGCAGAACTTGGCATACTAGATCAAACCTCTTTGTGACTTTAGGAGGCATCTATTGCACTTTTTAATCTTATTTTTATAAAATGATCTATCAATCAATAACAGTCATATACCATTGCCTTTCTGCATGTCTTGAAGACTGTTTTGAAGATGTGGTGTTATGGGTATGCCTACTGAAGGAGGGACAAAACAAAACACACCACCTTTGAACTCCATACAGTTTTTTAACTGTAAATAGTTCATGTTACAGATCATTTGACCATTCTTTATTTTGCGGAAGTCCAGGCAAAGTATTAAACCTTTTATTGAGCGTCAAACATATTGCCAAAATCATCAGGCCATACAGATGACCTAAATCTGTACTTTAAAGAGCATATCCTGGCTTTGTGGGCTTTTTTATTTAATGTTCAATCATTTTTATTTGAAGACATTAAAGCTGCAATAATCACAGAAGGCTGTTAATGCACAGAACTGCGTAACTGTTACACGGTAAAAAAAGTATTATGAATTAGTTTCTCAGAGGAATTTTAAATAAAGGTAGGGGTTAAAGAGATAATTAAATAAAGTGAGGAGCCAATCATGCTAGGTGGTTCCTTCCCCTTGTGTCTTTCGCATTATAATTGAAAAATAGGAGCTGCGTGTCCAGATGTATGACTCAATATGTAAGTTGTCCTTGAAGTTTGTTGTTTATCTCACTCGGTAGCAATATACACACAAAGTGTGGGCATTTCTACCTTTAAATAGATTATAACAATGCTGAATGTTTGGAACACTTGATTGGGGTGAAAAGAAAAAGGAATTTCTTCTGAAAACAGAAACAAGCAAACTTAACAGAGCCCACTGACAATGCAGTTAGATATTCTGTATTAACCACAATGTCATTCGACTCTTAGGAGTCAGTTCCAGAATTAGACACAATTTGGACGTACCATTTAGTCCAGGGATCAGCAAGCTGCAGCTCTGGAGATGCATGCGGTTCCTTAAAGAGCCACTTGTGGCTCTGAGTGCTGCTGCTGCTGACTCCACTTACAGCTCCAGATGCTGCCGCTACTTAAACAAAAACAAACAAATAAATAAATAAATAAATTCATTTGTCCACTGTTAAACCGAGTATTAGTTTTTTTTTTAATTTGTTTGCTTGTTTAAGTGGCGCCAGCATCCAGAGTCTCTGAGCAGCCAGGTGCTGTGGGGAGAAGAAAGCTGCAGCAGGGCAGGGAGCTGCCCACACTTCATGGGAGGGAAGTGCTAGTGCTAAGCCCACAGAAAAGCCACGGGGGAGGCTCAACTGAGCCTGCCCCTGCCAGAACCATGCAGCTCTGCAGAGGAGGAGGAGGCAGCGGGGAGCAGCAGAGGGGAGGTGGCGGCTGCAGAGGAGTAGCATGTGCTGAGGCAGGTTAATCCTGGGGATGAGGGGGGCACAGTCTGGGACTGAGGCAGGTTAATCCTGGGAATGGGGAGTGGTTTGGAGCTGAGGAGGGTTAAGCCTGCAGATGGTGGTAACTTAACTAACTGGTACAAATCAATGTGTGTGCTGTTCTTTCAAATAGGGGTGTCAAAAAGTACAGTTTGAAGTTATTTACTAAGGACTTTCTCATACTCACATGCACTTCAGCTCTTGAAACATTGATTTTGTAACTGAATTTGAAAAAAATGGCTCTTCTCGCTAATATTACGTATTCTGCAAGTTGTGTTCACTATAAAAGTCAAAAGATGTTTAGAATCTGAAAGGAGGTTTAACCAAGCTAAGGGGACACAGTCACTGCTGACCAAGCCATAAAAGCTCATTCTTCAATATTCAGACTAAGTTGTTCTCCCTTCGTTTTCCATGAGGATGGAAATAACTATTCTCTAACAAGAACTCAAAGTAATGTTGAAATGGAGAAAGTTATTGTGTTTGTAGAAGAGCTATATCTGTTGTAGCCATTCAAACATATTGCTTCACAAGGTATATATAGTGAGATAGGGCAGATGGCAACACTTCTCAAAACATCTGTTGCCCATCATTCTTCTGCACAGCAAGCCAGATGCTGTTGACAACTTGTATGTAGATCATGCCGACAATTTTTTCACTGTTTTTCCTGCTGAGAATGAGGATGTCTTGGTCGTATCATTTATCAGGTACAGGAAATATCACAGTCCCGCAAGAATGGTTCCAACTGTTTTGTTGACCAGTGAACAATAGGAATCAGTAAATCAATGAAACAATTTGTCTACCTTGAATTTATCTTTATCTTACAACAGGGATTATTACCCCTTCTTTCCCTGCTGCTATGTGAAGATGAACATTGATGTGAAATGTTTTCCAGAACAGAAGATTGTTTCCTGTGATTGTTCTTAGCCTTTCCCTTTTATTATGTAGTTAGTAATTTATTTTATTTATTTATTTTAGTGACATTGGCAGATATTTCTATGACCTTGTGTTTTAAAATTACTTTCATCTCAAGATTGTGACATACGAGAGGGAAATTATGCATGTATTACTATATAAATGTCAGGCTTTTAGTTTGCAAATGCCTGCTATAAAATATTCACATTACAGGAGGTTGATTTACAACCCATTTCAGACTAGGAATATCTCAGTGTAATTTTATATCCTAGATACAGCAACTTCTTGATACTGAGGAGTGCAGGGAGGTGGAATCTTACTTTTTTCTTTAATTAACCTAGCAACCCAAGTACCAAACTAAAATTATTGGCCTATAGCAGATAATTATAACATTGCTAAGCAACCTTACTCGGACAGTATACAAACAGAAATACAGGAAGACATCCATAGTATAGTAATATTAAGAGTTAGATTTTGGATAAGTGCAATTCTTACTAATAGAATGGCTTTGAGCAAATGCCCACTGACCCAAGTAAAAGTTCCACAATAAACCACAATATTCAGATCTGAGAAGGACTTTACTGTATTAAAATTAAATCCTGTGTGGTAGTAAGCCCTTCCTTGTATGTGCTGAGAATCCTCAATTTGAACAAATTTCAGTGAGTGAGAAAAACAGATTATCTTGCATGATGGACCTATTATTTCATAAAATTAGATTCTGATTGGTTATATGGGGCATACAGAAACCTCCAAATCTTGTATGTTACATTTATATTTTTTAATTAATCAATATTTTATTTCTACAGTGCACATACAAATTCAAAAGAAGCCAGGAAATTTCATGTGCATTTAGATGATACATCCACTTGGCCAGATTTTATTACCTCTGTGAATTGTCCTTCAGACTTCACTGAGGCTACTTTTTTGCTTAAGGTCAGCAGAATATGCTCCACCTTCTAAAACAGTGAATGTTCCATACATAAAAAGTTAGTCACAGTTGAGAGAATTATTTTAATGAATCCTTGGAAGAACCTTAATGCATCCAAACTATATACATTGTTATTGAAACTTTGAGTTCAAAATTTCCCTTACTATTGATTTATCTGGTTCACATCACTATCACTAGGTACCAATAATGTTTTATAGGTATGTTGCATCTTTGTAGTCTGCTGAATAACATATTGGCTACATCTGCACTTGCCCCCCTTCTTCGAAGGGGGCATGGTAATCAGGGTGATGGAAGATTACTAATGAAGTGCTGGGAGGCATATGCAGAACTTCATTCGGCATATTCTCCCCCGCGGCAACTTTGAAGTGTCAAACTTTGTAGCACCGGCATGCTGCATAGCCGTGGGCACTTCCAAATGCTGGCACTACTTCAAAGTGCCTTTACTCCCCAAAGCTGACACTTTGAAGTTGCAGTGTGGGAGAATTAGCCCATATGCATCACAGCACTTCATTAGTAATCTCCTATCAATCTGATTATCATGCCGCCCTCAAAGAAGGGGAAAAGTGAACACACAGCCACTATGTACTTAAGTCTTGGCATGAATTCCTGGCAATTGTTTGGTTGATTTCTGTGCGGATTTCACCACTAGAATCTCAAAAGTTCTTCTAACTTTACTGGGAACTCAGTACTATTCACTGAAATCTCTCCAGAGGTCATGGTAGATAGTTAATGTCCAAAAATCGGCCTGCAATATTATGAAATTTTATATTACGTTTGATTAAAAATTAAGCTGGTTGAAAGAACAGGTTTTTCTAGGAAATAAAAATCTATTTTCATGCAAAAAGAACATTATAAGTTATTCATATAGTCATATATTGAAGGTTGATATAACCTGACCTCTTGCATTAATCTACCTAGCCTTGGGCAATCCTTACCCATTAATTTCTGGATCAAGCCTGTAACTGCTGTTCCAGCTGTAGCATATCTTTAAGAAACACGTCTAGTCTTTAATTTAAAGATTTAAAGACTTCAAATGATGGAGAACACACTGGACCCCTAGGTTAGTTGTTCCAATGATTTATTACTCTCACTGTTAAAAATCTGCACCTTATTTCTAGTCTGAATTTACCTCCTATTTCTTCAGCTAACAACCACATTCTTTTTTCTGTGTGATTAAAAATATGCCTATGAAAAATTACAGAAATGTTCTTGTTTGGCAGTGTTCAAGAGAGACCTTTTTTTTCATTTTTCCTAAGTTTTTTATTTTTATTTAAATGAAAATGAAAACTATGCACATAACTATTTACTACGGTGAATGGGGGTAACTATATATATTGGGGCATCCTAGGATGGGGGCAAGGGCATCTGAACTTGGGGAAGGATTGGGACAGAAGGCTGAGGGGCCTTAGTCCTCTGATGGGGTGGAGGGCTGCGAACTGCAGTGGCCTCAAGAGCCCCTACCACCCTGGGTCCAGGGTCCACATTGGAGCTGGGATGGGGCCAGGACCATAGGGAGGTAGGGGTGTGGGAAGGGTGTGGTGGGCTCAGGCTCACCAGGGGTGTGGGGGAACAGGGTGTGTGTCGGGCAGCGGGGAGTTGGGGTGGGATGGGCTGGCAGGGGGGCATGGATCTGTGGCTAGGGGCAGACTGGGAAAAGGGACGGTGGTCCAGCCAGGCAGTGACAGTCTGGGTGAGGGTGTTCAGTGCATCCACTATTGTGCCCCAGGCCTCCTGCTGACAGGCTCAGTTAGCCTGCTCCAGTGCCAGCCACTTCTCCAGGAGGGCAATTTGCCAGTGGGGGGCAACTGTGTAGGCTGTGGCCTCTTTGTCCCACCCATGGTGATGTGGCCTCCAGTGGTAGGCCCATCAGGGCATCTGTGGTGGGGTGTCCCCCGCCCTCTCTGCCACCACTGCTGGACTCCCTGGTTCCTCCACAGGGCTCTCCTGGCCCTTGGACAGAGCAGCTGTAAGGACAGAAGGAGAAAGAGAGATGACACATCAGTCCTGCAGACTATCTCCATGGGTAACAGGACCCCTGCCCCACCAAGTCTCACCTGTGCATGTTTCCTCCAACCAGGAAACATGGCCATCTGGGTTGGGTCCAGACAGGGGTCAGTGGCTGTGCGCCAGCCCACTCCTAGCTATGGTGGAGATCAGCACCTCCTCTCCATGCCCTGGGGCGTGAAACACACTGAGTACCTACCAGAGGGTTCCTTGGAAAGATCCAGGGAGGTCCTGGTCAAGGGTGCCTGGCTGGAGGAACACAATGGTATGTCAATGCCCAGTGCTCCATCACTGGATCCCTCTTCCTCCTCTGAGGTCTGCTTCTGCATCAGTTCCAGCTCAGGCTCCAGGAAGGTGGTATGGGTGGAGGGTCCAGGCTCCTCCTCCACCTTCAGCTTGGGTGCCACAGTGTCCAGCACCATGGTCAGGGGAGCGATGTTCTTGGCCCTGAGAAGGTTGTCAGGATCTCTATAGTAGGGGCAGCTGGTGGGCCCTGCCTTTGGGCAGCTGGTCACATCCCTGGCCCAGATGTAGGCCTTTTTCATATAATTAATTTTTGACCTAAACTGCTCCAGGTTGCTGGGGGGTGGGGGTCAGGTGTCCCCCCAGGGGCCAAGCTGGAGGTCAGCCAGGCAAAGGTGGGGGCATTTCACAACTTGCCTGTGGTCTCTCACAGGACCTCCTCATCCTGCCAGTGCCTGAAGATGTCCCACAGCTTGGGCTCCATCCAAGATGGGGCCCTCTTTCTGGTGGTCCATGCAGGGTCCTGCAAGCCTTCAGCTGGCTGTCTGGGGAGCCCCTGATGGTCACAGGGCTGCTGACTGCTGGCCATTTGGTGCAGGGTTTGGGCTGTCAGCTCTGGAGATAGCGGCAATGGTGTGACTGTGAGCAGCTTGTGTTTCTGCTCCAGCCACTCTCTCAGCTTCCTGCCACAGGTTTTCTGGATTCCTGTGTCTTTAAGTGCAGCCAGACTCAGGGACCATAGAGATCCACTGCTGCTAGCCATGGCATCTCCACACACCATCTGGCTGGAGCCATGGAGGACTGCTCTTTTGAAAAAGCGGCCTATGGAGTAGCTACACATGTTTGATTTTTGGGTTTTTTTTTGTTTGTTTTTTTTTCCAAAAGCATCTTTCGAAAAAGGCTCTTCCTGGTCTTGGACCAGAAGAACACTTCCAAAAGAAGAGCTGCGTTCTTTCATTTTGCTGTCAAAAGAACACATTTTGTGTGTAGACTTACTGCAGCACCTTTTGAAAGAGCCCCAGCTTTTGAAAAAACTTACCAATTTTTTTTCCGGTTTAGATGCAGCCACTGAGAACAAAGCTTGGGAAGATTTGTGTCTCCCTGTGCAAAGAGGAGTCACTGATGACCACTTAGTCCCATTGAGAGCAATGTGGGAAGGCAGACATTTTGAAAGAGAGCAGTTCTGAAGAGTACTAGAGAAAATTGTCATTAACTCTAAAAAATCCTGGAAAATTTTCCCAGAAGTAATATTTCTGTAAGTTTAAACTACATGCAAAGTCTTTTTAATATGATTCAAGACAAAAAGGCTATGCCTACACTTGGGCAAAACATTGGAACGGCCATGCTAATGGCCAAATCGGATAATTCTAATGAGGCACTGAAATGAATAGCAAGCGGCCAGCCATGGCACTTCAAAAGTGCTGCATTTTGCATGCTCACGGCTCATCTAACGGGGAGTCCTTTTTGAAAGGACCCTGCAAACATCAAAATCCCCATATTCCTATCAGCTGATGGGAATAAGGGGATTTCAATGTTTGCAAGGTTCTTTCAAAAAGAACTCCCCTGTAGATGAGCTGGGTGTAAGCAAAATGTGGCACTTTCAAAGTGTCGCAGCCAGTGGCATGCTAATAAGGTGCAAAATATTCACTTCAACAACGCATTAGTATTCTCCGATTTGGCCATTAGCCAGGCCATTTCGATGTTTTGCCCAAGTATAGACACAGCCAAAGAGTCTGAGACAGGGTGATGAATGTCTAAAAACTGATTTTAAAATTTCATTATAGCTCCAAAATGAATTAGTAAATTGTCTTGTAGTTTCTGAGAAAAATATATCATTTACTCAAAGTTTGAAATCCTGCTTCAGGTGCAAAACTGAACGCAACCTTCATGGAGCTGAAATTGGTGCCTCCAGTCTTTCACAATTTCTGTCTAAACTAAAGTTATAATATATGTCTACATAAAACTTTTGATATGACTGATTGCCATTTCTAAGTATTTTCCTTGAATTTTACGGAAAAGAAATACAGGAAGGAAAGTTAAATGTAATTTCCTTCTTAAAAACAAATATGTTAAAATTAAGATAAGAGTCAGTAGGCCTGAACATGCAAAACTCTCATATAAAGTGTTTTGAAGGAGTTTTTTTCTCTTTGGATGCATAAATAATGCTGCGACATGCAATATTTTTAAATAGGATTAACTTGCTGATAAATAAGATAAAGTACTGCCAGTTACTCTCTCTGGTTACACCCTCCTCCCTAATGTCCAAGACGGTGTCTTTCTTTCTTTCTTTTTTTTTTTAATATTTCTTAAAGCTGGTTAGTTTGCTGAGGAAGTACTTACCAAGATAATACTCACTGAGTGAAAATTAACTCTGTTTTCTCTTGGGATGGGAAGGTTGAATGGAAGAAGCTTAACTGAATACTAAATGCGGCATAATCTGAACTGTCAGTAGCCTTCCATAAATACAAGATTAACTTTAGAAGTTCAGCAAGGCAGAGTAGTTCAAACCAATCATTTGGGGGCATACATTCAATTTTCTGAAAAGGTGGGACATGTTTTAATTCATTCTAGCTCAATAAAGATTAAGAATCATAAAGCACAAGGTAAATGGTGTAACAGACTTTGTTAGCAAAGTAGATGCTGCTAGAGTGGCTTTAAGAATAACCTATAAGAGGGCTTATCGAGGCCCCCAATGAAAGTTTAAAATCTTTGTTTATTTTTTATTTAAATTATTATGCCATATTAGTAGTTTTGTCTTACAGTTGAAATATCATGGCTGCTTCAAGGAGATGGTTTATATTTAAATAATGTAATATTTTCTTCTGTTCTATGAGAATAGGAATATTTACCTGAGACAGTGCACTGTTACAGTAAAGTGATATCTTAAACCCAGGTGTCAGTTCGTAACACACTGAGATTAGAAGTAAAATAGTAACCAAATACACTTCACGTTCAGGTCTTTATCCTGAAAATATGCATAAATGACTGTACACATGTAAATAGTCTCCTTTAAATTCACTGGACCAACTGGTTTGTAAAAGTGGAGATGACCTGACAACATATGTGAGCTTTTGCTGAACAGGTTTCTTCTGCCACCACTGTGTGCACAGATTCTGTTCAACATAAGAGACATACAAATGCATTAATGAGAGATTAAGTACCTCAACTGCATTTTGTTCAGATATACATTTGTGCCACTCCATGAAACTCGGAGGTTGTGAAGGTATAGCTAAGGCTAGACATTTCTAGTAAAATTTAAACATTCCTTCAGACTACTCTCTCATAAAACACCTATGTTTAAAAGAAGAACAGGTTAAATAAACCAGGTTAAATCAGTGGATGACTACTGCTTCCTCAAGGAAGCAAACATATCTACCAAATGCAGCATTTGTTCCCACTTCCATAGCTGTGAGGTGGTACAGGAATTTAGTTTAAATTGCACCTCAAAAAAAATTGTGATGCCCGTCAGATGTATGCTGATATCTATCTATCTATCTATATATGTGTATATATCAACCACAGTGAGGAATGTGCCTCCTAAAACAAGTCATGATTTGGGCAATTGGACCTGGAGACCCTCTGTCATAGTTTCATCAAGAGATTAAGGAGTACTCTCATAAGCAAAATAAGAGATTCCCCCTAATTCCAATTCAAAGAGGAGCACTCCAGTACTGTCCAGGTTGGCCCAATCTTTGGGTTCAACCACCGAAGTCTTAAAAAACAAAGCTCTGGAAGTCTCAGGTTCAAGTCCGTCTGTGGGCAGTTCCACAATAACAAAAAAAAAAAAGGTAATGAAAGCAAGACTATATTTGCAACAAATTGTACACTAGCACTAATGATGCTACTAGTATCATCTAGTCAAAAGACCATGAGCCACTGGTACCAAGGAAGAGCACCTTCCAGAAAACTCAGCCATCAGTGGTATCTGCACAGCACTTTATGAATCTGACAACCCAGGTGGAATCTGACACATATAAAACTAAGCTAGCCAAAATACGTATCAAGGAAACAAACTCTTCTAGCAGTGAAATGATCAGCTATCTGGGGTGTTTTTGTTCTTGTTTTTGTGTATTTGTTTTGTCTCTCATATGCATAATTTCCTCATGGTGTCTTCTGCTGCTTGAAACTAAATTTCACACTTGATTTTTCTACTCCAGGTCAGCTTTTGCCATCTTCACATTGCTCTGTTTCTCTTTCAGGCTTTACATACATATTAATTCCTGTATTCTGTACTGACTTTCATTTAAACGTTTTTTCCACTTTAACAATACTCAGAAAAAAATGGTCTTGCAGCATCTTGGGCTTATTTAATGTATCTTCTACAAAGTATTTGTGATTGGTCTTTGCTATAACAACTCGTGTCTACAAATATGTTTCACCTCTTAATTCTAATTTGTACTATCCAGCAATATTAGTCTTTCCTGTAGTGGCCTAAAATTATTCACACAATGAACCTCGTTTCTTGTAACAATTTATCTGGGCATCTTTTATGGTAATACTGTTTGTTCATCTTTGTAATATAATATTCCCCTCACAGAAATATTGAAAGGAGTTGGAAAGTCATCATAAATAGCCAAACAACTATCATAAGGAAATTATAATAGAGTTCAAGTCTTTGTCTACACTTCTGAATTTAAAGCGCTGCCATGGCAATACTGCTTTAATATCTCTGCTTCCCCCTTGATGTGGGAAAGATATGCAATAGCCATTGTTCACAAGACTAAGACATTCCCAGACATTTCACTCAAAATACATTGGTTAACATGTACAGAAAGCCAGATTTTAAGTGATTATAAGTGACAGCAAACAGATCAAAGCTCATTACCTAGTAAATAATACTGCAGACTAAGGCTAAAATACCAGATAGAATTTGAATCAGGAATCTTTCACCCTGACTGATGATACAAGCAGACTTCCAGATTCTTAAGTCACATACTAAATTTTCATTCTAGCTTGGGTTCCCTTCCCCAGTTCTTTGTCTGTTAGAGCTTGTATCAGGTGTTGAGTTGTTGGAGAATGAAGACAAATAATGACTTTGTGCCCTAGCTTACATAGTCCTTTCCTATGACAGGGACCCTTTGTTTTAAGCTAAGTTCTCTGGCCAGTTTGTGGGGAAGACACGGGTACCAAAATAAGACTTCAGCGTCATCTGGTTTATTAACATGTCCTTTCATGTTTTCTTGCACACAGCAATTATTATGTATAGTTGATCTCAACTATTTACAGAAAGGCTAAGTCTTTCCATGGTCCATTTTCATTCTTGCTGAGCCATTAACAATGTCTACATTCTTCATTGCTGCACCTGAAAGGCAAGTTGTGAGTGTTATAAAGGTGTGATTATATTTGAAATTCAGATAAATAACCATTAATTCAGATAAATAGTCAATATCCATCATTCCACATACAGAAAGATACATGCATATAAATAGTATAACCATATTCAGCAAATCATAACTTTTCCATGGACACCTCAGAAGACATGTCCTATACAAGATGTAGTAAAATTATATCATAATCATAGTTTATAGTTTACATCTTTGGGAAATGCTGTTGAGCACCGACTGAAAGAATGTGGCAGACTGCTCTGCTAGTCTACCGGAAATGCAAGGTTGTTGAAAAAGGACAAGATAAAGGAGTTTTCCAAAGAGCAGTAAAAATTTTTAGAAAACTTTGTTTTTTCCAAGAAGATTTTGGCTGCATCTACACTACCCCTCCCTTTCAGAAAAGGTATGTAGATGCTGGGGATTGAAACCACTAATGAGGTGCTGATATGAATATTCAGTGTTTCATTTGAATGATGATGGCCACCTGGAGCATCAAAAGTGCTGCTTTCTAATTGAAAACTAGACATGTAGATAGGGTTACTTTGAAAGGAAACCCCATCTACATGGCTAGTTTTCAATTTGAAAGCAGCACTTTTGACTCTCCAGAGCTGCGTCTACACGTGCACGCTACTTCGAAGTAGCGGCACCAACTTCGAAATAGCGCCCGTTGCGTCTACACGCGTCGGGCGCTATTTCGAAGTTAACTTCGACGTTAGGCGGCGAGACGTCGAAGTCGCTAACCCCATGAGGAGATAGGAATAGCGCCCTACTTCGACGTTCAACGTCGAAGTAGGGACCGTGTAGACGATCCGCGTCCCGCAACGTCGAAATTGCTGGGTCCTCCATGGCGGCCATCAACTGGGGGGTTGAGAGATGCTCTCTCTCCAGCCCCTGCGGGGCTCTATGGTCACCGTGGGCAGCAGCCCTTAGCCCAGGGCTTCTGGCTGCTTCTGCGGCAGCTGGGGATCTATGCTGCAGGCACAGGGTCTGCAACCAGTTGTCAGCTCTGTGGATCTTGTGTTGTTTAGTGCAACTGTGTCTGGGAGGGGCCCTTTAAGGGAGAGGCTGGCTGTTGAGTCCGCCCTGTGACCCTGTCTGCAGCTGTGCCTGGCATCCCTATTTCGATGTGTGCTACTTTGACGTGTAGACGTTCCCTCGCTGCGCCTATTTCGATGTTGGGCTGAGCAACGTCGAAGTTGAACATCGACGTTGCCGGCCCTGGAGGACGTGTAGACGTTATTCATCGAAATAGCCTATTTCGATGTCGCAACATCGAAATAAGCTATTTCGATGTTGGCTGCACGTGTAGACGTAGCCCAGTTGGCCAGTATTATGTAAATGAGTTACTGAATATTCATATCAGTGATCATTAGCATTTCTGATCCATGGCATTTACATATCCCTTCCAAATGGGAGGAGTAGTGTAGACGTGGCCTTTAAGGTCTGAAAATTTCACCCATTCCACCTTGAAAATTTTGTCCGATGTTAATACTGTATGAGGCATATTTTCATTTGGCCAATCAAACTAGCAAAATTTCAGAAAATTTGACAAAATGTGACAATTTCACTATTAATATTCAATCATAATATGAAGCAAAAATGGAGGGGCAGATCCTTAACTGGTTTGAACTGTCATAGCTCCACAATGGAATTGCAATAATTCAGAGATGAGCCAAGGATTTCACACTCACGGTTTCTTACCTTGTTTTGTTCTATACACCTCAGGGTTCCTTGTCACCATTTCTCTCTTCTCCTTCCCTTCCAGTGGAAGAACTGATAATCTGATACCAGAGCTTTTATGTACATAGTTCCTTGTATGGAAGAAAGACTACATTAGTGATATCTGCCTTTAATCAACTTAGCCAGTCTATTTTAGAGAGCACTGAAGCAAGTAGTCTGAGCATCACAGAAAAATAAATTTAAAAAATAGGGAAGAGATAAGTGTCAACTCAGTATGGTCATGGACTATTAGTTTTAGATTCAGATGACAGGTGGTTTGGTACAATTTTGTGACAAGTACGTTTGTTCAAATGGAGCCAATTCTTCCCGACACAGAACTGGATTAAATCCACAATAATCATATTGAAGTCAGCAGAGTTACCCCAGTTTTGCAGAGGTAATAAGGTTTAGTTTTGTGATTCAGAGACTGCTCTGGGATCCAGGCTGTATGTATTTATCCCCAGCTCTGTAGATGAACTGTATCCAGGCCCCACCAAGACATCCTGGAGAATATGTGGGGAGGGCAGTTGGGGGCAAATGGGGAGGAGGTAGCTCCCCAGAGCTGGACTCCCCCTGCAAGCATGTAGACTGGAGTGGGGCATCCCCAGACAGCCTGCAGGCCACAGCAGCCTCTGGAACTTGATCCTACCCAGGCACTCTGCAGAGTTGCAGGGGGAAGGCTGCTGGGAGGGAAAGTTGGAGGGAGGTAACCCCTATAACCTGTCCCCCAGACAGCCTACAAATCATGGGAGAGCCAGATAGAGTGGGGAAGCTAGCCTTGGGCCTGGTTACCCTCAGATAGCCTGTACACTGCAGGAGGCCACTGGAGAGGTACAGCACCCCCCACACAGCCCCTCTCCCTGACCCACCTGAGACAGCCTGCAGGCCACAGGAGGACTGTTGGAGAGAAGCAGCCCACCCCAGAGGTTCCCCCAGCCAGTCTGTAGGCTGTGGGATAGCAGAAGCCTACTGAAGCCTGGAGGCAGTTCCAAGAACCTTTCCCCCTGCCATCTGTTGGCCTCAAGGGGCAGTGGAGGTGAGGGGGCAGCCCCAGAGCCTGGCCAGACATTGGAGCAACCCACCAAACAGGATATAGGATGGAGGGGCCTGCTTGGAGGCAGGCAGCAGCTCCCATAGCACTGCTGTCACAGACCAGCAACACTCACTGCCACAGATGGCCCTTGTAACCTCCCTGTCTCCTTTGTCACACTTTACAGTTCAGGACAGTTGGCAGTTGAAAATCCTAGCACACAATCCAAGTTACACTTTAGTAACTGAGAGCATGATTCTCAAAATAGAGACACCTGGCAGCAATCCACCACCAGCCCCAGGCGGGGAGCCACTGCTGGCCCTGGGAGGGGAGCCTCAGCATCCAGAGGTACTGCATGGGTGGAGGAGGGATGGTACTGAGCTCCTGCCTGCATGACAGGGATTGCCAACTCTTCACTTAAAACAAGAGGTTGATGGTACCAGAAATATTGAATGGGCCTGGAATCCAAGAGTTTTCCAGAACATAAAAACAGAGGGGGCACAGAGAGAAGGAACTTATCCTAGAGTCCCCACTAGGGGTAGTGAGCATCTGTGGGGTAAGCCACAGACAGACAACAACGGTAAAGGGCTCTCAATCCTATTGTCTACTGGAACAGGTAAATAGGCCCCATCCAAAACCATTCCCCTGTGCTCAGCCCTTATCCATGGTGCTGGACAGAAAAAGCCCTACTAGTCATCCCTGACCCCAGGGACAACCTCCTTCTAGGTTTGCCAGCATAGCCCAACCGCACCCCCACAGACACTGAGGCCAGGAATCCCATCCCAGCCCCTTCACCTCTCTAGCAAAGGTGAGGCCAAGAACTGAAGCATCTTCTCCTCCCCCGGGACAGCCCAGGCCAGGAACTGTGGCCCAGCACACTCCCCCGCGACACCTGGGTCAGACACCAGAGGGACAGGACTGCCTAACCCCTGAGCAGATACCAGAGGGCCAGGAATTGTGTCATGACTCCAGAACAGATGTCAGGGGAGTTGGGAACCATGTCCTACTTCCCCAAGAGAGACACCGGAGGGCTAGGAACTGTGTCCCACCTCCTTGAAGAAGAGGCCGGGTGGCTGGGAACCAGATTCTCCCTGCAAGGAGATGACTGGGGCTCCTGGAAACATGTCCCTCCCTTTTTTCCCCCAGAGGAGACACTGAGGGTGGGAAACAGGGTGCTCCTCTCCTCAGAAGACATTAGGACCAGGAACTGATGCCTCCTTCACTCCCCACCCTGGAGGAGACACTGGGGTCAGGTAGAACAGGCCTGACCTACCCCCCCCAAAAAGTACCGCTTTTGCCATGATGTGTAGACCCTGTAAGCCCCCCACAAATCCCAGCACTCTTCCCTGTACCCTCCATTATCCTTCCAATTCCTGCACCCACCCCTGCCCCGAACCCCACCAGATAACCAACCAGATACCACCTCCATCCTGCACCCTCACTGCCTACCATAAACCTCCCACCCCTGCCCTCACTCCTTCACCCCCTGAGTTCCTGGTGTTCATGGCTCACATCCCTACCCAGGACATCTGCCAGGCGGCTAGGTGGTTGTCAGTACACATGTTCACTTGCACTGTGCCATTGTCTCTAACTACAGATGATGCTGGATTCCACAGGGCAGTCCTGCAGCCCCCCCATTCATGGCTCCTACTCAACTCAGACCACCAGTTATGGAATGGGCAAATGTATTTTCTGTGATCAAGTTATATATTTTTATATTCTGACAAATTATAAAAGTATTGTATCCATCTTGTTAAAATAGCAATAATCATTAAATAAGTGCTATATGTATCTTAATATTCCAATATCAATTAGAAAGTGTATCTATATATCTTATTAATGTAGCCACAAACATTAAACTGTTTAATAATAAAAGTGCAAAAATGAATGTCCAATATAGATAAGTAATGACTTTTGAGCATACTGTACATTTACTTTAATATTACAATAAAAAAGAAAATATTGTTCAATAAATATAGAAAAAGGGGATTTTATATCATGTGAAAGTAGTTAGAAAGCCCACAAAAATCAAAACTAAAAACAAAAATGTGTGTATAAATACTATAGTTACTATAAAAATCTACATACCACATTTATGCTAGTGACATCAGTATAATAAATTGAAAACTCACATGCTAAATTGCACTTATTTTGCAAAAGTGATTCTTTCACCTGTACTCCTTTCCACAAATCTATCTCCTCTGGAACTTATCATAACTGAAAAATCGATGATCAGTTTCAAATTACCACCTTTTAAAGCCTGGGAGCTGGAAAATGGCAAGAAATGTCTTTTCCTTTTTGGTCTCAGGCATGAAAATTCACCTCCCTAAATTATTAAAACCCAGGGCCTTGGAGCTCCAATGAGTGATTCTCCACCAATGAAGGGCTTAAATTTTGATGTCTCTCAAGAACCAGCTCCACAGGTAGACAAGCACTTGGTTATTCTAGCCTTGGAGAAATCAAAAAAATCAGACTCTGAAATGGTAGCATTTGTAATAGTCAGAAATCACTGGTGTGGTGTCCCGATAGCTCTCCTGCTTCATAAGTGATGGTAATATTTTGTCTATGTGCATATGCTGCTTCTGTATATCACATCAGTACTGAACAGATGGCTAATGTTGTAGACCCAAAGGAAGCCATCAGAGATCACATAAGATTCAAAAGCACCCAAGCCAGGTTTATTCTGAAATGGAGTAAAGCAATGGTTGTCAGCATGCTGTACTAAACCACTCAGCCAATGACAGGATAATTTGTTGTCCCCAGACTGGACAAAGACAACTCTTTGGGGTACACTTTTATATACAGGTACAAACAAAAATCACTACTGACTTTACGTTGCACTTCTTGTCACTTAGTTACCACCCCTTGCCTCATACATGATAATTCAATCACTACCAGGCTGTCAGTTTAGACTCTGTCCTGAACCTATGTTAGTATGTCAGTTACTTGTGGGGTGTGTGTTGATACCAATATGTTTCTTTACAAGTTGTTCTATTACTCCTCTGGATTGTTCTTCTAGTATGTGTCTAGCATTTTTTAGAGTTTTATTCCATTAACCCTCTGTTAGCAAAGCCTGCCTGTTGCTTACGCATTAAATTTGTTTTATATCAGCCAAGTCATGACCATTGTTCCTAGGCCTCAGGCCTCACATCAGGCCGGTTATATGTGGGCTTATGTTTTAGGCACTCATCTTACTACATTATTATTAGAGAAGAAAAATCTATTTAATATGTTTTTAGAAGATTATAAATTGTATTAGCTATGTTTTCCCCTTGCCATCACACTTGACTGTTTTGAAAGAAGCCTTTTTATTTCAAATGGATGGACACAGAAAAATATAGTACTAGTTTAAAAAATCTAAAATTAATCCTGAAATATTTTTATTAGCTAATTGGATAAGATGTGACTATATAGGCTTTTCTATACTACATTCTATATCCTATATCTTATATCTTGCAAACTTATATACATGCTTTACTTTAAGGCCACGTCTACAGGGAGCCCTGGTGCTGTGCTGCCGCTGGCAGCGTGATATAAATGAGGACTCTGGAAGAAAATCAGGGATGAGGGGCTGCTGACAATGGGGGTTTTTGCCAACAGAATCACGTCTGCATGACTTGTTTTCTCTTAGCAGCAGCCTCTGCCGGCAGGGTGAGCACATGCAACTATGCACATTAGCTGCACAAACAGGCAAATGTGCACTATTTGCATTTTTGAGAGCTCTCATTTGGATAACACAGCAGCACAGCAGCAGGACTCCATGTAGATATGTCCTAACACTATAGCAGATAAGTTTTTTCTATAACCATATTGAGAGGCCTGAAGTCTTCCTTTATAACCAGAATAAAAAAAAGCAGCAGCCACATACTCACATTCAATCAAAATTTCATTATAATAGTGTCACACCATGCTGTTAAGAGGGAGACCACATCCTAATGCCACCACTCTCCACTGTCATCAAATAAAAGAAAGCTGATCTCAAGATGGGAAAAGAAAACTTAGTTAACAGCATTTTGTCTGGCATGAAACAACTTACCAATAACTGAGGTTGTGGAATCTCCATTCTAGGATGGTTGCCTTCACTTTTCTTCTCTTTTCTGTCCAATCTGTCTGGGTTTGTAATTGTTTCTGTATGCTGGAAAATTAATTTTGCGAGGTGTAAATCAAATTGAGGTGGTGGGGTATGATTGGTTAGGTAGTTCTGTTACAGGGGGTTACAACTGGTTACTAAAATTAAACTAATATAATTAGTCAAAGTATACCTACACAGGAGTCAAACTTTAGCACTCAAACTGGAGCACAAGAAGGAAACAACAGGAAGAAGGGAAAAGCAAGAAAGGAAAACAGGAGTAAGAAGAAGAAGTTAAAAAACCTCAGAGGACTGACCCCCCAAGACCAGAATTGCAGCAACCAGCATCCAGAGAGACTGATTTTGTCTGGCCAACAGGGAAAGTCTGTCTGCCTTTCTCAGGATTGGTGAGCATGACACTGTGTGCTTAACATGTATTCTACTTTTTTTTGGTCATTGTAAATAAATAGAGAATAAGAATATCACTGTGTAAGACTGTTTCAGTGTTATATGTTAAGATATAGTAAGAAAAGCCAAAAAGGAGATTGAAGATCAGCGAGCCAAAAACTTATAGCAAAATGTTTTTAAGTACACCAGAAGCAGGAAGCCTGATAAACAGCCAGTGGGGCCACTGGAATATCAAGATGAAAAGGGAGCACTCAAAGATGATAAGGCCACTGCAGAGAAACTAAATGAATTCTTTGCTTTGGTTTTCACTGCTGAGGATGTTAGAGAGATTCCCAAACTTGAGTCATTCTTTTCAGGAGACACATATGAGCAATTGTCCAAGTTTGAGGTGTCACTAGAGGAGGTTTTGGAATAAATTGATAAACTTAATAGTAACAAGACACTGACAGCAGATGGCATTCACCCAAGAGTTCTGAAAGAACTCAAATGTGAAATTGCAGAACTATTAGCTGTAGTTTGTAATTTATCCTTTAAATCAGCTTCTGCACCTATTGACTAGAAGATAGCTAATGTGACTCCAATTTAAAAAGGGCTGTAAAGGTGATCCTGGCAATTACAGACCAATAAGTCTAACATCAGTACTGGACAAATTAGTTGAAACAATAGTAAAGAATAAAATTGTAAGAAACATAGAGGAGCATAACTTGTTGGTGAAAATTCAATATGGTTTCTGGAAATGGAAATCATGCCTTAATAATCTATTAGAGTTCTCTGAGATGGTCAATAGGAGGGACAACTATAGGGAACTATAGACTGGTCAGCCTTATCTCAGTTTCCAGAAAAATCATGGAGGGGATCCTCAAGGAATCCATTTTGAAGTACTTGGGAGAGGGGAAAGTCATTGAAAATAGTCAGCATGGATTCACCGAGGGCAACTCATGCCTGACCAATCTGATTACCTTCTATAGTGATGTAACTGGTTCTTGGACATACAGATGTCAGTGAATGAGATATATTTTGACTTTAGTAAAGCTTTTTGATACAGTCTCCCACAACATTCTTGACCATAAATTAAGAAAATATGGATTGGATACAGAGATTGTAAAATGGATAGAAAGCTGGCTAGATGGTCAGGCCAAACAGGTAGTGATCAATGCCTCAATAGCCGTGTCTACGCGTGCACGCTACTTCGAAGTAGCGGCACTAACTTCGAAATAGCGCCCGTCACGGCTACACGTGTTGGGCGCTATTTCGATGTTAACATCGACGTTAGGCGGCAAGACGTCGAAGCCGCTAACCCCATGAGGGGATGGGAATAGCGCCCTACTTCGACGTTCAACGTTGAAGTAGGGAACGTGTAGTCGTTGCGCGTCCCGCAACTTCGAAACTGGGGGTCCTTCATGGCAGCCATCAGCTGAGGGGTTGAGAGACGCTCTCTCCAGCCCCTCAGCTCAATGGTGGCCGCGTGGAGCGGCCCCTTAAAGGTGCCCACCCCCTCTCTTTCTGTGCAGGAAGCTGAGAGAGTGTGAAGGCAGCAGCAATAATACGCGGCTCGCCTGCACGCTCTTCTTCAGCCACCCACACCCACAACCGACCTGATGGCCGCCCAGCGCCCCCCCAGAGCCCTCAGGGAACCCCCCCCAAAGGGGAGCCAGGGTTTCCAGGGCAGGAGCCAGGGTTTCCAGGGCAGGAGCCAGGCAGGGAAGCGGCAGCGGGGCCCCTCCTGGACGGAGGCCGAGCTTCGGGACCTGCTGGGGCTCTGGAGCGAGGAGGAGGTGCTCCAGGTAATGGGGAGCAAGAGGCGGAACGCGGATGCGTTCGCTCGGCTGGCCGAGGGCCTGGCCGCCTGGGGTCACCCTGCCTGCACTCCGGACCATGTCCGGAGTAAAGTGAAGGAGCTGCGGCAGGGTTACGCCCGGGCCCAGGATGCAGCCGGCCGATCTGGGGACGCCCCCATCACTTGCCCCTTTTACAGGGAGCTCAGGGACATCCTGGGCCCCCGGCACACCTCCTCCCCTTTGGCCATGCTTGACACCTCGGCTGAGGAGCCCCAGCAGGCCCCGGAGGTGGAGTCCGCCCTGAAGGCAAGCCCCGCACCCCAGGGGCCCCCCCAGAAGCCCACCCCTGGGGCACCGGAACAGGAGGAGGAGGAGGAGGGGGACTCCTCCTCCACCGACACCAGCCTCCAGATCCTCCTCCTGCCATCCAGGAGCAGCAGCCAGGCATCCGTCCCCCGGGTGTCCCCTGACCGTGGGAGTGGACCGTCAGGTATATACCCCCCCGGTGCACACCCCCGGGGTTGAGGGGCAGGGGTAATAGATATGGCCAGGGCCCTCCACATGCCCAGATGACCATGACCCCAAGGACAGCAGTGGCATGTCCCTCACAGGAGTGCATCAGCCCCTGCCCCCCCCAGCATGACAATGCCATGCCCCATCCCCAGGGCAGGGGGGAGCGGAACCTCTAGGGTCCCCCGGGGGGAGGGGGTGGGACACCCAGCAGCAGCAACAGCATGTGATGGAGTGGGGGGAGTGCAAATGCAAGACTCAGGCTACATATGAGCAACAAGCTGAATAGCTCCCAGTGGCTAAGGATGATCCTGGGGCTACAACTGGAAGGTTACACCTCTGCCCTGAACAAAGAGGAGGGAGGAGCCGAGCTGGGTTTAAATCGGGGGCCGCAGGTAGAGGCTAGGGGAAGGGAGAGCTAGAAGGCTGCCGCCTGAGGAGGGGGAAAGCTACACCCCAGAGGGGCACCCCTCGGGGTCTTCTCCCCAGGACGGGTTGGAAGGACCGTCTCTGACTGCTGTACTGTCGCTTCTGTGAGAAACTGGGCATCTGTTGCCTAAGAAACCTCTCCTGTCACACCTGCTGAGTGAAGTGAGAGTCACTCCCGCCAGGGGACGGGGTGCAGTGCAGGGGGACCCTTGAGCCCCATCACAGCAGCATCTCCCGGGGATGGGGATGGGGAACCTGCAGCACAGGAGTGGGGGGACAAGGGCCACAGCTCGCGGCCCACACTAATGGCTGTCTCCACTCTTCTTCCACCCCCCCCGTGTTCTGCAGCTGCACCATCGGAAGGACTGGAGAGCACCGGCGAGGCTTCAGTGGTCCCAGAATCCCCTCCGGGGCCGTGTCTCCAGGCCAGCCCCTCGGCGGAGCAATGACCGGCCCTACGGTGGGCAAGACGGCAGACCCAGCAGCAGCAGCTGCCGGCGACAGACCCCCAGCTGCTGGCCCTCCACCACCAGCAGGTGGAGGTCGCGGAGCAGCGGCTGCAGGTGGAGCAACGCCGCCTCCACCTGCAGGAGCAGGCACTGGCCTGGCACCAAGAGGCATGGAGGGCCTACATGCAGACATTCAACCACATAGCGGATTACCTGGCCCCCCATGCTGCGCCGGCCGCTGCTGCGCCCACCCTGCCTGCTCCACCTGCTGCGCCACCCGCTGCTCCAGTCGCCGCGCTGTCCGCCATCACCCTGCCACCCGCCACCGAGGGCCATTCCGCCGAGGGGGACCTGGGGCCAGCTGACGCTCGCTGGCCGTATCTTCCAGTCTGCCCGGCCCCTGGCCAGCCCCGGCCAGGGCTGCAGCCGAGGCGGGGATCCCGGCCGCCCACCCCCAGTGCTGGACTGTAGGGGCATGGGGCCCAGGACGTGGCCCCCACCCCTTTGTATATATTCCCCCCACTTTTTTGGTTTTTTGCCCTTTACATAGTTTGTAATCATTTATTTGTGACCCCCCTTTTCACTGTCTGATCCTTCCCCCCGCATGTAAATAGTTCTCCCCTTCCTTGTTATCCCTGTTTTTATATTAATATACATACATATAATATATAAGTTAGTTAGAAGTTCTATAGTTATTATTAAGAAGAGTTCAAGTAAAAATGTTTGATTTCACAAACAAGTGTCTGCTTTTATTTGTACAAGAAAAGTGTGTGTGGGGGTGCTGTTGGGTGCTCCATGGTGTGGGCGTAGGGGCAGGGAGTGTTGTGGAGGATGGGGGAGCAGTGGGGGGCCTGCCAGCGTTCACCCCATGGCCTCATCGAAGTGGGCCCGCAGGGCCTCCCGAACCCGGGTCCCTTTTGGGTCCACCTGGCGACTGGGGGCAGTGGGTGTCTGCACAGCGGCCCTGCCGGCCTCCACAGCCCAGCCCTGAAAGAAGGCCTCCCCCTTGCTATCCACCAGATTGTGTACGGCGCTGCATGCACCCACAATCTGGGGGATGTTGGTGGGGCCCGCATCCAGGCAGGTGAGGAGACACCTCCAGCGCCCTTTCAGGTGGCCAAATGTGCGCTTCACCACCTGGCGCGCGTGGTTCAGGCACTGGTTGAAGCGCTCCTGGCTGGCAGATAGAAGGCCCGTGTACGGGTGCATGAGCCAGGGCCAGAGGGGGTATGCCGCATCTGCGATGACGCAGAGGGACATGGTGGTGTCCCCCAGAGGGATCTCCCGCTGGTGGATGTAGGTCCCTGCCTCCAGCCGGCGGCACAGGCCCGAGTTCCGGAATACCCGGGCATCGTGGGTGCTGCCAGGCCAGCCCACATAAATGTCCAGAAAACGGCCCCGGCTGTCCACCAGGGCCTGGAGGACCACTGAGTGGTAGCCCTTCCGGTTGATGTAACGTCGTCCACTGTGCTCCAGGGTGCGGATGGGGATGTGAGTCCCATCCAGAGCCCCGAAGCAATTGGGGAAGCCCAGGGTGGCAAAGCCCACGATGGTGGCATCTGGGTCCCCAAGCTTCACGAGCCTGTGGAGGAGCATGGCGTTGATGGCGCGGACGACCTGCAGGGGAAGCACATGGGAGAGCACCAATGACGGGTGAGCAGGGTGTGTGTGGCCTTCCCCTGCCAGGGCCCCCTTCCCCTGCCAGGGCTGCCTCCCTCCCCTCCCCCCGTGGGTCCTCTTACCTCCATGAGGACAGCCCCGTCGGTGGCCTTGCCGACGCCAAACTGCTGTCCCACGGATCGGTAGCTGTCTGGAGTGGCCAGCTTCCAGACAGCAATGCCGACCCGTTTCTCCACAGGGAGGGCACGCCGCATGGCGGTGTCCTGGTGCCTGAGTGCAGGGGTGAGCCATTGGCATAGCTCCAGAAATGTCTGCCAGCTCATGTGAAAGTTCCTGAGCCAGCGGTCGTTGTCCCACTCCCCAAGCACCAGCCACTCCCACCAGCCAGTGCTGGTGGGGTAGCTCCACAGCCGGTGGCGTATGAGGCATTGGGGGGGGTTGGGGTGCTGCATGGTTGGGGGTTGCACCCTCCTCCCCTGCGGGCAGCTCCTCCTCTGTGGCAAGGAGGTGCTCAGCTGCCTCCTGTATGGCATGGAGCAGGGCGAGCACTGCTCCTGCAGGGGCGGCTGGGTGGACCTCTGGCTGCTGCCACTGCTGCTGCTGCTGCTCGGGGTCCATCATGACTGCATCGCCCAAGGTGTGCGTGCCTATGGCTCTACAGACCACGTGCTGTGCAGGCTGAGTGTGTCTGGGAGGGGCTGTTTAAGGGAGCAGCTTGCTATTGAGTCCGCCCTGTGACCCTGTCTGCAGCTGTGCCTGGCACCCTTATTTCAATGTGTGCTACTTTGGCGTGTAGACGTTCCCTCACAGCGCCTATTTCGATGTGGTGCTGCGCAACGTCGATGTTGAACATCGACGTTGCCAGCCCTGGAGGATGTGTAGTCGTCATTCATCGAAATAGCCTATTTCGATGTCGCTACATCGAAATAAGCTACTTCGATGTAAGCTTCACGTGTAGACGTAGCTAATGTCTGGTTGGTTGTCAGTTTCAAGTGGGGTGCCTCAAGGATAACTTCTGGGGCTGGTATTGTTTAATATCTTTATTAATGACCTGTATGAGGGGATAGATTGCACCCTGAGCAAATTTGCAATGACACTAAGCTAAGGGGACAGGTAGATACACTGGAGGGTAGGGATAGGGTCTAGAGTGACCTAGATAAATTGGAGGATTGGGCCACAGAAATCTGATGAGGCTCAACAAGCAGAAGTACAGAGTCCTGCACTCGGGACAGAAGAATCCCAAGCACAGTTACAGACTGGGTACTGACTGGCTAAATAGCAGTGCAGGAGAAAAGGACTGGGGGCTTATAGCAGATGAGAAGCTGGATATGAGTCAACAGTGTGCACTTGTAGCCAAGAAGGCTAGTGACATATAGGAGTGAGTTAGGAAAAGCATTTCCAGAAGATCTAGAGAAATTATTGTTCCCCTCTAACTGGTGCTGCTGAGGCCTCATCTGAAGTATTATATCCAGTTCTGGGCCCTCCAGTACAAAAAGGATGTGGATGTATTGGAGCGGGTCCAGCACAGAGCAACAAAAATTATTAAGGGGCTGGAGCACATGACCTATGAAGAGAGGCGGAGGGACTAGGGCTTATTTAGTTTGCAAAAGAGAAGAGTGAGAAGGGCTTTGATAGTAGCCTTCAACTCCCTGAAGTGGGGCTCCAAAGAGGATGGGGACAGGCTGTTCTCAGTAGTGACAGATGGCAGAACAAGGAGCAATGGTCTGAAATTACCGAAGGAGAGGTGTAGGTAGGATATTAAGAAAAACTGTGTGAGATGTGGTGGAGTCTCCATCCCTAAAGGTTTTTAAGTCCAAGCCTGAAAAAGTCCTCAAAGGGATTATTGAGTTATGGTTGATCCTGCTTCAGGACGTCTTAACGTGCCTTTTAACCCTATGATTCTACGCTTCTATGTGGACCAGGGGATCTAGTGGCTATAGTGCACTTAGATTTCCAGAAATCCTTTGATATGGTACCTCAGCAAAGGCTCTAAAGTAGAACAAGTTGTCATGAGATAAAAAGGAAGGTGCTCTCATGAACTGAAATCTGGTTAAAAGACAGGAAACAAAACGTTGGAATAAATGGTAAATTTTCAGAACTGAGAGTGGTAACTAGTGGTTTTCCCCAAGGATCTCTATTGGGACCAATTATATTCAGCCTATTTATAAATGATCTGGAAAAAGGGGTTAACAGAGAGGTGGTAAAATTTGCTGATGATACTAAACTGTTCGAAATAGTTAAAAATAAAGTAGACTCTGAAGAGCTTCGAAAAGATCTCACAAAACTAAGTGATTGGGCAACAAAATGGCAAATTAAATTTAATGTTGAGAAATGCAAAACAATGTACATTGGAAAAAAATAGTCTCAACTGTATTTGCAAAATGATGGGGACTAATTTAGTTATAACCACTCAAAAAAGAGATCTTGGAATCACTGTGGATAGTTCCCAGAAAACATCCACTCAACGTGCTGCAGCAGCCAAAAAGGCACACAGAATGTTAGGAATCATTAAAAAGAAGGATAAAGAATAAGAAAGAAAATATCGTATTGCCTCTACACAAATGCATGGTATGCCCTCATCTTGAATACAGTGTACAGATGTGGTCGCTTCATCTCAAAAAAGATATATTGGTTTTGGAACAGGTTCAGAAAAGGGCAACAAACATGCTTAGGGGTCTGGAATGGGTGCCATATAAAGAACGATTAAAAAGACTGGAACTTTTCAGCTTAGAAAGAAGGAGATTAAGGGGATATGACAGTGGTATATAAAATCATGACTGGTGTGGGAAAAAAATAAAGAAAAATTATTTACTTGATCCCATAACAAAAGCACCAGTCGGTCAGCAAAATAAATTAATGGGTGACAGGTTTAAAACCAGCAAAAGGAAGTTTTTCTTTACACAGCGCTTAATAGGCCTGTGGAACTCCTTGACAGAGGAGGTTGTGAAGACCAAGGCTTCAACAGGGTTAAAAAAAGAACTGCATCAATTCATGGAGATTAGGTCCATCAATGCCTATTAGCCAGTAAAAGTAGGAATGGTGTCCCTAGCCTTTGTTTGTCAGAGTTTGGAAATGGATGTCAGGAGAAGGATCACTTTAGTGATTACCTGTTTTGTTCACTTCCTCTGGGGTATCAGGCACTAGCCTTTGTCAGAAGACTGGCTACTGGGCTAGCTGGACCTTTGGTCTGACCCAGTATGGACTTTCCTGAAACAAAAAAAGGAGGAAGGATTCTTTTGAAGATGGGGTTTATTTTCAAAAGATCCCCTGCTACACAGCTTTCCTTCTTTTGAAAGTATCTCTGCAGAAAAGAGATTATGAAATGAAGTTTAAGAAATATGGATCAGTGCCTTATTTGCATTTTCAATTTCCCTTGTTTGCATTCTTCTTTCAAAAGAGGAATGCCAGTGTAGACGTAGCTCCTGAGCCCTAGGTATTGAACAAGGAAGGGAGTTTAAATTAACATGATCATGCCTTGAGCCCTTGGGTTTGGGAAAAGGTGATTGTGTCCCTGAAGTGTGGAAGGGATTAGGAAAGTTGTGTCGGTAATAAAACTTCTCACTGGAGTAAACTTCAGCATATGCAGTTATTTGTAGGGCTAGGGATGATCATCTGCTTATTGCTGGATGATTTGTAGCACTCACTCATAATTTTACTTATTAAAATATGAATCTATATACTAAGAAATATTATTGTTAAAGAAAATTAAGACTTTGAAAACAAAATCTTACAGGGAGATATTCACCCCCCAGAATTTGCAAGATGGTTTACATGTATGCACTTAAGTAAAATATCACACTGCCTTTTCCAAAAAGAACCTTCTTGTTCAGCAAGATTTTCTGAACCTCAGAACACTGTTTTATGAACATAGAAGAAAAATATTTAGCATCATTACACAATCAGTAATTGTTTTGGAGAGCTCTGATTGCGCATGACTTTCGAACCAATAGAACAGCTAAAGAAGGGGATAAAACAGGGACTACTGTATCTGTGGGGAATCTCCCCCTAGTGTGACCTTGGGAAAAACTTCAGAAAGAAACTAACCAAAGACTGCAGCCTGTAGGAGCAGCTGCAGAGCTGCTTTGGACATTTACAGAAATTTCTACAGGTTTCACTGTATTTATCTTGCTCATTGCTCATTGGCTTTTTGCTCCAAAACTCTCTCTCCAGCACAGCTTCTTCCTCTGATTTGTGCATAGGGAAACTTAGTGCATGGTAAGTTGGGGTATCGGTCTACACTGCGGTAGGCTGCTGCACATTAGGTCGCCTTATGGATCTTCCAACCATGCACTAAATATCCCCTAGTGCACTTTTAAATACAGCTGTTTGAAAGCTCTTTGGAACAGGGACAGTTAGCTACTCTGTTGCTGTGTTTACACTTGCATTCGTCTTTCCAAAGAGGTGTACAAATGAGGGAAATTAAAATGCAAATGAGATGCAGATTTGCACAGTTATCACCTAATTTGCATATTCTTGTTTCAAAATAGTTTCTTTCAAAAGACGAAAACCAGTGTAGATATGGCTCTTTCGAAAGTAAACCCCATCTTTGAAAGAATCCTTCTTTTTTTTTTTTTTATGGGAAGAAGGATTCTTTCAAAGATGGGGTTTACTTTCAAAAGAGCCATATCTACACTGGTTTTCATCTTTTGAAAGAAACTATTTTCAAATAAGAATATGCAAATTACATGTCAGATATGCAAATCTGCACCTCATTTGCAGTTTCGATTTCCCTCATTTGCATACCTGTTGCAAAAGAGGAATGCAAGTGTAGACACAGCAGCTGTGTCTACACATAAGCAACCTTTCAAAAGGGCAAAAATCAACATTTGGCTGTTGAAATAGTGGCTGTCAAAAGGGAGCACCCAACGCCATTAGCGGATCAACATTTTGATCCACTCTTGCAAAGTGCCACTGTGATCTTTCAAAAGTGAGCATCCACATGGCTCCAAGCCCTCTTTCGAAAAAAGGGAGGCAGGAAAAGCTGCGGATGGTGTCCAATGTCCAACAAGCCCTTCTGGGGCCTCAGCCAGCTGTTCCCTTTCAAAGGCCCCCCACCTCCACCATCCACTCTGCATGAGCCAAGGGCTGCCCAGCTTTTCCCAGCCCAGCAGAGCCCACTCGTGCTCAAGATGGGGGCACAGCAACAGCTTCTGCAGGAGGACACCCTCATTATGGACGCCCTGCTGACACTGCTGTGCACCATTGCCACAGCTGCACCCGATCCCACCAGATGGCTGGGCTGTCCTCCTGGGGCTGTGGGGCTCCCCCATTCAGGACATCACCAGGAGCTCCCCTGGATGCCTCGATGCCTCTGTACCCGCCCCAGCAGCACCAACTGGTGCGAGGGCCTGGTGCTGGGGGAGTAGAGTGAGGAAAGGTGGCTGCAGATCTTACAAATGTCGAGGCAGACTTTTGAGGAGATCTGCCACTGGCTTGCCCCCGCACTCCAGCACCAGGACACCTGCATGCAGCCAGCCCTCACCCTGGAGAAATGGCTCATGATCACCATCTGGAAGCTGGCCACCTTGGACTCTTACTGCTCCTTGGGACGACAGTTTGGGGTGGGCAAGGCCACCATTGGGGCTGTACTTATGGAGGTAAGGTGGGGCTGGGTCACGCTTCCCCCATGGGTGGTGGGGGCTGGGGCAAGGGGAACCCACAGCTGCAAGGGTCTGGATGGGAAGGGGGCAGGTGGCCGGACGGGAGAGGGTCATAATGGGCCCAAGGCAGAGGGGGGAGACGGCCACCACAACTGCACTAAAGCACATGTCCCTCACCCATCATGCAGTTCGTCAGAGCCATCAACATGATGCTGCTCCATAGGGTCATCCGCCTGGGGGATCTGTACAACTCTACCGCTGGCTTCCAGGACCTGGGCTTTCTGAACTGCATCCGTGCTTTGGATGGCACACACATCCCCATCTGCGCCCTGCCACACAGTGCCGGCCAGTACGTCAACAGGAAGGGCTAACATTTAGTGGTATTCCAGGCCATGGTGGACACGAGGGGCCGGTTCACCAACATCTATGTGGGCTGGGCTGGCCGCATCCACAATGCCCAGGTCTTCCGGAACTCCGGGCTCTCCCAGCAGGAGATCCTGGTGGCAGAGGACGTCACCATGCCGCGCTGCATGGTGGCAGATACGGCATATCCCTTGCAGCAGCGGCTCATGAGGCCATACACAGGACACCTTGACCCCACCCAGGAGGCATTCAATCAGCGCCTCAATCATTCCCACAATGTTGTGCAGTGAGCCTTTGGGCACCTAAAGGGGAAGTGGAGGTGCTTCCACTTGCAGCTGGAGGTCGGGGTCCTGAATGTGCCCCAGCTGGTGGGCTCCTGTTGTGGAGGGAAAGGGGGATGCCTATGTCTCCTCTGTGGGTGGAGGGCTCTGGTCAACTATGGCTATGTGCAGCTGGGCACTGTCCCCATTTGCCAGGCCCACCAGGATGGCCACTGCATATGGGAGGCCCTCAGGCAGGCCTTTGTTGATGGCCACCTCTGACCCGCTTGCACACCCACATTCCAAGAACATCTGCCACCCACCGTCCCTGCCACCTCCATCCCCACCAGCACTGCACCCACACATCAACTGCACACCATCCCCCTGAGGAGCACAGCATGGAGTGGTGAACATTAAAATAAGCATTTATTGACACCATGTTGGTAACTATGTACAGGGGGGAACCTAACTTGGAAGTGGGTGGGGTGCTCATTTCAGGTCAGATGTGGTGGGTTGCAACCCCTGTCAGTGCCTGGAGCCCCTGCTTCCCTGGGTGCGGGGTCCCCATTGGAGAGGAGAGGGTGCGGGGAGCACCTGCAGGTAAGACCAGAGAGTGGGCCCAGCTGGGGCGGTGGGGGCAGGCTCAGTGGGGGCGGTGGGGCAGGTTCTGTCAGGGGAGCTGCTGGGGGGGCAAGGAGGCAGGCAACGTTGGCCTCATGGTCCCAGAGGATCTGGCCAGTGCCCTCCAGGGTGGTCATCAGCCTCTCCCAGGCTGCCTTCTGACACTCCGTGTCTGACTCAGTGAGCCTCAGATGCTGCTCAGGCACCTCAGCCTGGCACTGGCTGGCTGGGTCCTCCTCGAGCCGGTGGAAGGCCCTCCAGACATGGCCCCAATGGTGCACCACATGAGGTAGCTTCTGGATGTCTCTGAGGCCTGCGGGGGGGTGGCACTCAGGGACGAGGGACAATGCAGGGCTCTCCCAGTCCATGGATGGTGTGGCTGTATGGAAAGAGAGCCAGCATGTCAGTAATGTGCCCTGGACAGAGGGGACATGGCTGTGGTCCACCCACCTGAGCCCACCCATGGGACCCCTGCTCCCCCAAAAGACCCTGACCCCCCAAGGGGCACCAACCCACCACCCATGGGCTGTGCCTCCTGCCCTGGGGGTGCATCCAGTGGTCTCTCATGCAGGCCCCAGGTGCAATGTGCAGGCCCCCGGTGCTGTCCAGCACTGACTGGCTGCCACCCCTGTGCGGCTTGCAGTGCTGTCCACTGAAAGGAGGTGCTGGGCACCACTGGTGGGCCACCGTGGGGTTCTGCATACCACGTGGGGGCTGGCTTATGTGTGGCCCGGGACCACCGGTCCCTGTGTGCAGCCAACTAGCCACTGCATCTTCCCCACTGCGTGGGGCAGGTGTGTGCCCCTCCCTGTATGTACCAGAGTGTCCCTCAATGACACCTGGGGATATCCAGCTCCCAGTGGCCCAGCTGGAGGAGCAAGAGGGGATGGCAATGGTAAGGTTCCCCCTCCTCACTTGACCACTCCATGATACCCTCACCCTCCTGGGTCCCTGGTCCAGGCTGCTCCTCCTCCTCTGGCTGCAGGTCCTCAGCCAAGGTGTCCAGGAATGCTGGGGGTGGGGAGCTGTCTTGGGGACCCAGGATGTCCCAGAGCTCCTGGGAGCAGGGGCATGTGTCTGGCGCTGCCCTGAAGCAGCTGGTCTGGTCCCTGGCCCAGGCATAGCCCTGCTGCAGCTCTTTGAGCTTGCACTGTACCTGCTCCATGGTACTCTCTGGGTGGCGCATGGTCAGGAGGCCCTGAGCAAGGTGGCCAAAGGCAGTGGTATTGTGCCCCTTGACCCTCATCTACTGCAGGACCTCCTCCTCCTTCCACAGGCCGAGGAGATCCCGCAGCTCCTGCTCCATCCAGGCTTGACGGTCAGGCCCAACAGATAGTGGTCAATGGCTAAATATCTGGGTGGTGGTTGGTTTCAAGCAGAGTTCCCCAAGTCTCGGTTCAACATTTTATTAATGACCTGGATGAGGGACTGGCTTGCACTGCAGCAAGTTTGCAGATGACCCTAAGCTAGGGGGAGAGGTAGATACACTGGAGCATAGAGATAGGATCAAGAGTGACCTGGATAAATTGGAGGATTGGGCCAAATGATTTCTGATTCAGTTCAACAAGGAGACTTGCAAAGTCCTGCACCTGGGGTGGAAGAATCCCATGCATTGTTATAGGTTGAGGACCAACTGGCTAAGTGGATATGAGGAAAAATTACTTCACCAGGTGGGTGGTGAAGCCCTGGAATGTGTTGCCTAGAGAGGTGGTAAACTCTTCATCCCTAGAGGTTTTTAAGCTGTGGCTTGACAAGCTTCTGGCTGGAATGACTTAGTTGGGGTTGATCCTACTTGAAGCAGGGGGCTGGACTAGATGACCTCCTGAGGTCCCTTCCAGCTCTAGGATTCTATAAAGAGGTCCAGACTTTGACAATGTTCATGCCCAACATGAGAAAGAAAGTGATGATAGTCATATTTTATTTTAAAGTTAATCACATCCCTTACAGATCCTTTTTCATTAATGAAGGGAAAGAATAACCATTGTCATTGTGTGCAATTTTCTGTGTAGTACAATGAGTAAATTAGTAAATGTATGCTATAGATTGGGATAATTATTTAAATACATCAATAATTTTTATAAGGAGTTACAATGGAAATAAAGAAATTGGTTCTGATCATTTTATACTGCACGCTCAAATGCAATTGTAATTTCTTGTGCCACGGAATTTTGACTGTTCACTATGACAACAAGGTTTAAAATAATCTATGGTATGTTCTGTTTCTGCTTCACTATGGCACATGGAAATTGAAAAAAAAACAAAGAAGGTGGACATGCAGAAATCTATTTATTTGTCATAATATACAGTAGTACAAACTGCCCTAATACAGGGTCAGAAGCATGTTTGTCAAGGTTCAAGGAGAGAAGCACATGATGCTTTAATAAGATGCCAAACAATATATAATTGCCCTAAAGTTAATTTGAACAAGGCCTCCATTAATATTTTGGTAAAGCCTAGCATCATATCACTCAGTTGTGTTTGACATAGGTGTGACTGATGTTTAATTAAACCAGCTCGATGAGAAAGAACATGCCAAAATCGTATTAGAATAATGAACGATGCCTTCTACATGTAACAAATTTGTGTACTTTCACAAGTTCACCCTGTCACCTTCAATACAAGAAGGAGAAAAGTAGTTTATGAGATGAAAGCAACTTGAAATGTGCAAGCCAAATGGAGTATCAAACTAATGAAGAGGTAGTGTTGTGTAACACTGAAGAACACCAATTTGTCACATAGTAATTACACCCAATTTCAAGAACATATTCACAATGGAAATACATTAGTTCAGAAAATGGGGAAACAACAGCTGTAGCTGTGGTCAGATCATTGATCTTGAGAGTATGGATTTAAAAAGAAATGTAATCCATTAGTTTTTCACTCATGAGCCAGGGCCAGATTGTGATGGCTCTTCAGGGGTGTGTATGGGTGCTGCGGGGAGGTAGGTATGAGCCTTTTCTTTCCTGTCCACCTATTGTGTTTGGACAAGGGTCACTCACAGTCATCCCTCTGTTTCCAGTTACCGTTTATTGCTGCCCTTTCTTGAGTGACAGTAAAATAGCAGAAGGAGAAGAAGGAGATAGGACCATGACTTTCATATAACTCCTGCAGTGCCTAGAGGAACAGGGCCAGCTCACTGAGGACCAATCTGCAACATCTGCATGGTGTGGCTCCTGGAGAAGTCATGCCTGCCTAAGATATTATCTTTCTGTTGCTTACCCTTCATCAGAGCAGTCCTGCACCATTTCCTATTCAAGATTGTGAGATAAATGCTGCATTCTCGCATCACATATTTTCCTGTATTTCACGACAGCTAAATAATTGCCTTCACTTAGTCACTTAGATACCACATTGCACTTGTTATGTGAATTAAAACAGGAGTAAATGCAAGAAGTGAGATAATATGTTTCTCAGGATCATTTTAGCAACTCTTTTTTCAACATAGGTTGCAGGTTTGTTGCCTTCCTTATGACAATCATTTCTCAGGATTCACAATTGTTGCTATCCCTCTGTGCCATAGAATGCATGTCATTCAGAACTGTAATGATTTTAATACTTGTTAGTTGGCAGTTCACACAGTATATTGAAAAGTGATCAACTGTTCACTAAGGCTACGTCTACACAAGAGGGTTATTCTGTCAAAACTGGGTTTTTGTCCAAAAAATCTGAGGGGCATCTACAAGCAAAATGTGCTTTGTCAGCAGTTTATTAACAAACTCTGGCATGTTAACCAGCAGTGTTATACCTCTCCCCATTCAGGTATAATGCCTATCTCGACAGTGTTATCTCAAGAAAACAGCCATGCAGGTACTCTGGGGCCACTTTTGTCAACATACAGGGCTTCTGGTTTAACAGGCAACACTGTTAGTAGAGCTTCCTTGCTCCTTTAATCCACCTTTATGTGTTGACATAATCTGTCAACAGAAGTTTTGCCAGGAGATTCCCTCTAACAGTCACTTCTGTCAACAGATGCTTCTCATGTAGATGTAGCCTAACACTATAGTCTATCCTTAATGTGAAACAACTCCATTGCCACAGTCCTCTAAGTGCTGTCAGTTGGCTAATAACTAATTGAAAGTTCCTTTAGATTGATGTTTCTGTTTCAGTGGATGTACAGATGCTTTGAAACAACATATGAACTGGCATTGCTGCCTGTATTAGTGTTTTGGGGCATTCTCCCTCTCTTCTCCACTGGGCTATTGGGTAGAATTTGCAGTATTTCATTTCTTCTTAGATGTTGCTGCATTTCTTTCTCTTAAATGATAATCTATCTCATTCATAATACTTCTCTTTGAAAAAATTGCACTCTTATAGTTAACTTTCTTTTTAGCTATCTCTTATTCCAGTTATTACCTTTGCAGTCTAGTCTTTTGTTAATTGCATTGTACATGTAAAAAGCATTTTGGGAATTGCATTTTCAGACCACTGGAAAAAATCTCAGTTAGAAAATCATCCACTATATGAACTTATTGTTCTTTTGTTTACCCTATTTTTATATTATATTTTTAAACAAGGACCCAGCCTTGGTTTACTGAAGTCCTACATTTAACTTTATCTATACAGTTAATTTCCATAATTTTGCTATTTGTAATAGTACTGCATTAAACAACTGTTTAAATTTATATGCTGAAAAATACCATCATATTGTTGTTGCCAGTACAGAGTGCATATTGTTTATAATAATCTCACACCAAAAATCATATGGCCAAAATTTTCAAATTTTCAGGTTTTCCTAAAGCTGAGTAAACATGATATGAAGAGTCTAGATATATTCATGCTGAAGTTACACTTCATATGGAATGCATATTTTTATAAATAGTTCATTAAAAGCTATGAAATCATTAACATATATTTTAATAAATGGATAATGAGTGGTTTAGAATCTGATTATTCTGTTGCTTTTAACCATGGCCCAATGCCACCTGTGACATCTTTATACATATGTTTACAAATATGTGTAACACAAACATACCACCAATGTCTTAAAGATGCTTAAAGCATTCATTAATCATATATTAATGCTTTATACATATAATATTTCTACAGTATTTCATCTATGTTACTTAGATATGCATGTACCCGTATTATATATGTATTTCCTTCTGCACAATACCCATATACAATGATAAAAGGGTGTAAAAACAAAACTCTTTTTTTTGTTGTATACGTACTGTTTTAGATGTTTAGATGTGATATTTTTGTGGCCAAGAAGCATTGAGCTATATAAGATCTTTTGAAATAATTGTTTGAACAGAAAGTTTTAGAAAGAAAAATAAAATCAGGGGAACAGAACATGATAAATTGTCTGTTAATGAAAAAGTCAAAGGGTGTGAATTTCTGTGATTTGCACTAGCATTTCTTAAATTCATCAGAGTTAATCTTGTTTTGCACTAGTGTATGTAGGAGCAGAATTACATCCTGTGTCTTTAGAAACGGTTTCAAGCAACAGCTTGATATAGTTACACTACACTATGCTAAGGTAGATAAGTTTTTGGAAACTAAACTAGAATCCCACATTGCAAAATAGATTGAGTGCATTAAAAGGGGAAATGAAAAGGAATTCTAACTCATCTAACGTGTCAGTTAGAAGCAGGAAATAATTTTGGCTTAATTTATCCTGGATAATTTTTCATAGTGATGTGAACATTTTAGAAACTTCAGAATATGCTAATCTTCATGATTTGGGGACTAAGGAACTAAAGGTAAAGTAAATCTGCTGACTATTCTTAAATTTTCATGGGCTATAAAGAGTCAGGTTGTGGCCTTTATCCACGGTCTGCACCTGACAGATGGGACAAGGTGCTGTGCTGTAGGCATTACACTTCTCGCACAGATGGCCTTATTCTAGTCACTGAAATTGCCTTTAAAAACATGGTAAAAATATCTGTGTAGACTGGGCTTAAAGGATATGTTAAAGATCTGTATCAAGAAATAACCTCTATTTGTTTCTTATAAAATACTTTATTAAGTGACGAGCTTTTGTGGGACAGACCCCTAATAAATTATTTTGTTAGTCTTTAAAGTGCTACTGGACTGCTTTTTTGTTTTGATAGTATATAGACTAGCACAGCTTTCTCTCTGTTACCATTTGTTTCTTGTATGTGGAAATGAGATTTCTTTTCAGTGCCAAACTCAACTACCAGAGGGGATAGTGGGAGACAGAGGGCAGGAGAGGTATTTCTTCTATTTACAGATTGTCCAAAAATGTAACACATCTCATGTGCTTAAGGATATAGTTTTGTTATAAAAATTGTTAGCAAATTTCAACGCAGAAGTGCCAGAGTGCCTCATTGTTTTGTGGATACAGACTAACACAGCTACCTCCTTTGATACTTGAGTATTGCTCTGCTGAACTTTAATACAGCAAGCCCACTTATTGTGACTGGAAAGCAGCTACCTTCTCATTTCCATTGAGCTAAATTTTATGTGAAGTGTTAACCACTGGAGAAAAGGGGAAGGTAGCAATAGCTTCTCCTGAAGCTACCACCCTATTTTTTGAAATGGGCTACGAGCTGCATGTGTTTCATCCACAGATATTGTACCCACTATCAATAGGGCAGCTGTTTGCTGTACCAATAGTGAATAAAGCTTTGGAAAGTGGACGAAAGAAGCGTCATGGCCTGATCCTTATTCATTTTTACTGCTGATTCTCAGATTCTGTATATGCATATCTCTCTTGCTTATAATTGGAGCAGAGTTTGAAGGACGCATAACAGGCTGTACCTATAAAACACAGCAGCATTTCCATCCACTGGAGAGCTGTTCAAGATTTTTGTCAGAGGAATCAAAAAAAAATCTCTCTCCTTTGTTTCTTGGAAATAGAGTCTCTCCTTCAGTTTTGGTGTCTCACCACACTATTACTGGCAGTTTCTTGTTACTGCTGCTAGAAACCACCTTGTTTTTTCTTTTGTCAATTCCATTTATACATTTGTCACCCTAGGAAACATTATTTAAATGTATTATACCATTGTTGTTTCTGTCATTTTTTATGGGAGACATTAACATTATGGGTGACTAGGGGAGGTACAACTGAGTCAGGAGGCTTAGGCTGTATTTTTGAGTTTGCGGTTAACCTGATTTTAACATTATATATTTTCATATGTGCACATGAAGGATAGGTCTATGCAGTAGTTTGAAATAAGCTATTCCAAAAGAGATTTTCCACTATTTTGTAATAGAACATCCAGACACAATAGAGCCTATTTTGAAATAGATCCATTTCAATAGATCCAACTGTGGCTTATTTCAAAATAGGCTCTACTCCCTGTATACACAACCCCTATTTTGAAATACCTATTTCAAAATAGGCATTATTCCTCATACAGGCTGTGTCTACACTTACAAAAAACTTTGAAATGGCCATGCGAACAGCCAGATCAAAGAATACTAATGAGGTGCTGAAATGCATATTCAGCACCTCATTAGCATGCCGCTGGCTGTGGCACTTTGAAATTGCCGTGTTTTGCTCCTTCGTGGCTCCGCTACAAGGGGGAGCCTTTTCGAAAGGACCCCAGCAACAGTGAAATCTCCTTTTTCCTATGAGTTCATTGGCTCATGAGCTATTCCTATGAGCTTATAGAAATAAGGGGGTTTCACAGTTGGTGGGGTCCTTTCAAAAAGGACTCTCTAGCTGAGCCGCATGGGAGCGAAACATGACAATTTTGAAGTGCTGCAGCTGGCAGCATGCTAATGAGGTGCTGAATATGCATTTCTGTGCCTCATTGGTATTCTTTGATTAGGCCATTAGCATGGCCATTTCAAAGTTTTTGGTAAGTGTTGACATAGCCACAATGAGATATATTTATTTTGAAATAAGCGGTCCTCTGTTTCAAAATTATTTGAAAATAGTGGTTCCATTGTGTAGATGCTTGCAAAGTTATTTTGAAACAACGGCCATTACTTCACAATAAATTAGCTGTGCAGACATACCTAAAAGGTGTTTGACAGCATACCTTTTTATTCAGATAAAGTAATGTTAATAAAGAGACTTTTTTTCAAGGAACTCATACCTTTATACTAAAGTGGGAGCCAAGAGCGGAGATTCCCACAGGTCTATCCACAACACATCATTCAATAGAAAGTACTTGCATACTGTATGGCTGCGTCTACACGTGCACGCTACTTCGAAGTAGCGGCAGTAACTTCGAAATAGCGCCCGTCACGTCTACACGTGTTGGGCGCTATTTCGAAGTTGAAATCGACGTTAGGCGGTGAGACGTCGAAGTCGCTAACCCCATGAGCGGATGGGAATAGCGCCCTACTTCGACGTTCAACATCGAAGTAGGGACGTGTAGACGATCCGCGTCCCGCAACATCGAAATAGCGGGGTCCTCCATGGCGGCCATCAGCTGGGGGGTTGAGAGATACTCTCTCTCCAGCCCTTGCGGGGCTCTGTGGTCACCGTGGGCAGCAGCCCTTAGCCCAGGGCTTCTGGCTGCTGCTGCTGCAGCTGGGGGTCCGTGCTGCATATACAGGGTCTGCAACTAGTTGTTGGCTCTGTGTATCTTGCACTGTTTAATGAAAGTGTGTCTGGGAGGGGCCCTTTAAGGGAGCGGCTTGCTGTTGAGTCCGCCCCGTGACCCTGTCTGCAGCTGTGCCTGGCTCCCTTATTTCGATGTGTGCTACTTTGGCGTGTAGACGTTCCCTCGCTGTGCCTATTTCGATGTTGGGCTGAGCAACGTCGAAGTTGAACATCGACGTTGCCAGCCCTGGAGGACGTGTAGACGTTATTCATCGAAATAGCCTATTTCGATGTCGCAACATCGAAATAAGCTATTTCGAAGTTGGGTGCACGTGTAGACGTAGCCTATGTGTTGTTTTTGTATGTTAGAATTTGAATCCAGTCTGGAGTTGAATTAGCAGTGCCACATACATTATCAATGATAATTGAAATAAGTAGACATCTACAGAATGAGAATCTGGTTCTGAAGAAAACTGTAACAGAAATGAACACAGGCTTTGTCTGCATTGCCAATTTAGTGGCAACAGCTTGTCATTCATAGGTGCTCTCTAGGTCCAGCAAAATACATTTGAAATTGGCAGTTTGGATTATACAAGTGCCAGTTCTGCAGGTAATTCTTACATTTGATCTCATCTGTTCAGTTTTGTGCCAAAACATAATAAATGAACAGCAGAAAAAAAAAACAATGAAGTTTACAGGCACTCAACCCTTAATCAAGGCAAGTTGCATTGCAGCTGGCATTTCAGAGTACTATGGAGAGAACTTGTGGTGACTACTTGAATACAATAGAAAAGGCCTGATTCTCAAAGAGGATGTAGTAAAATGATTGATAAACAGGTCTGATGTGACAGATAAACAGGAGGCAAAGTCAACCACAGAAAAAAAAAACAAGGTCAGAGTCCACAGGCTGTCTTTATTGTCAAGAAAAATAAGATAGCAAATCAAGGGACACTACATCTGCTGGTCAACACCTCCTGATACTTAGAAGTCAGGGCTGCATGGATGCCAAGCCCTTCCTGGAGCAACAGCCCAGACCACTCTGGGTTACATTCCCTGCCCATGCTGAGGCTTGCATACCTCTTGGAGAGATAACAAAGCTAGTGGAGGGCTCCCAGGCTTACAGAGAAAGACTTAGGACTTTTCAGTTCACTATGCTGCTGGAGCTCTCCCTGGCCTTGCTCTTGCACACCCATGGCTGCTGCAGCTTCTGAAGCATGTCATCCCTGCCATCCTCCTCCTCGTCCTTTGGAGGAGGGATGAGCCTGACCTCCCCCATGAGGGGGATGCCATCATCATTGCAGCCTTGCTGAAATGGTGCTTATGGCCCTGAGTCTTCAGGTGCGTCTGGCACTATACCATCAGCTCAGACTGGTGGGACCAACTGGTTATATGTGAGTAAGATGACCAGTTTGGGCTCCAGAACTGCCATTTCCCTGGAGAAGCTGGCTACTCCCGAGAACTACCAATCCATTGGGAACCAGTTCGGCATGGGAAAATCCACTGTTGGCGCCATCCTCAGGCAGGTAAGGTTCTTCCGGGCTGCAGGCCCTGCCCAGCAGGGCAAGAAGTCCTGTCCCAGGGGGACCCTTGGGGAGCAGGGGCAGAGGTGTGAGGGGAACAATGGGAAGCGGGGGGAGCTCCATCCCAAGAAGACTGTGCTGTCCCACCTATTCACAGCCTTGCTGCATGAGAGGTGACCTCCCGGGAGGGTGCCTGAAAGGCCTAGGTGGGCCAAAAGGGATGGGGAACACCCTGGGGCCAAGGGACAAACTATCCCAGTCCCTCACCCATGTGCCCAACCTCCTCCCCTGCAGGTCATGAGGACCATCAATTCCCTGCGGCTGTGGAGGCTCATCTGCCTGGACAATGTAGACACTGCAGTGGCTGGATTCAAGGCCCTGGGGGTCCCTAACTTCTTTGGGGCCATCAATAAGACCCACATCCCCGACCACAGTGCATCATGTTTCATCAATAGGAAGGGGTACTACTCAATCATGCTGAAGGCCCAGGTGAACCACTGCAGGCACTTCATCAGCGTGTACATCAGATGGGCCGGCCAGGCACGTGGCAAAAGGGTGTTCCAGAACTTGAGCCTCTTCCGGAGGATGGAGGAGGATACCTGTGTCTCCTGCCAGAGGCTGGCCCTCGGGGACATGGACATGCCTCTCTGCATGGTGGGAGATGACACATACCCTCTAATGCCCTGGCTCATGTGGCCCTATACTGGACATCTGGACCCCACCCAGGCACTCTTTAGCATGCACCTGAACCAGCCCATTTGCTCGTGGAACAGGCTTTCAGCCATCTGAAGGCCTGGTTCTGGTGTTTACTCATGCACCTGGATGTGGGGGAGGGTAAAGTACCCCAAGTTGAGGGGGCCTGCGGTGCCCTCCACAATCTTCTGGAGGGGAAAAGGATGGCCCTGCTCCCACTGGGGGCCCACACTACAGCCACAACTACGAGGAGCCTTGCACAACCCCCCATTTTCCAGGCCCACTGAGATGGACTGCACATCTGAGAGGCCCTGAGGAAGCAATTGTCCCAGAAACCCCAATAACCCACCCATCCCCTCCAGGGCACCTCCTGTGGGGATTTCAGGTCTACTGCTCCACCCTATCCCCATCTTGGCTCCTTCCTTTGCCCACCCATCCCTCCTCTGCCCCTCCCCAATAATTAGAATCCTAGAATCATAGAGTTAGAAGGGACTTCAGGAGGTCATCTAGTCCAGCCCCCTGCTTCAAGCAGGATCAACCCCCACTAAGTCAAATCTCTTGGGATGGAGAATCCACCACCTCTCTAGGTAGCACATTCCAGTGCTTCACTACCCTCCTGGTGAAGTAGTTTTTCCTAATATCGAACCTACACCTCTCCCTATTTAAATTCATGCCATTACTCCTTGTTCTGCCATCTGACACCACTGAGAACAGTTTCTCACCATCCTCTTTAGAGCTCCCCTTCAGGAAGTTGAAGGTTGCTATTAAATCACTGCTCAGTCTTCTCTTCTGTAAACTAAACAAGCCCAAATCCCTCAGCATCTCCTCATAGATCATGTGCTGCAGACCCTTAATCATTTTTGTTGCCCTCCACTGAACCTGCTCCAGCACATCCATATCCTTTTTATACTAGGGACGGGGAACAAAAAAACTGCACACAATATTCCAGATGTGGCCTCACCAGTGTCGAAAAGATGGGAACTACCACTTCTCTAGATCTGCTCAAAATGCTTCTCCTAATGCACCTTAATATGCTGTTAGACTTCTTGGCTACAAGGGCACACTGTTTACTCATACCCAGCCTTTTAACCATCGTAATCCCTAGGTCCCTTTCTGCTGTACTGCTACTTAGCCAGTTAGTTCCCAGGCTATAAGAATGCCTGGTGTTCTTCCGCCCCAAGTGCGGGACTCTACACTTCTCCTTGTTGATCCTCATCAGATATCTTTTGGCTCAATCCTCCAATATATCCAGGTCACTCTGGATCCTATCTCTACCCTCCAACGTACCTACCTCTCTCCCCAGCTTTGTGTCATCTGCAAGTTTGCTGCAGGTGCAATCCAGTCCCTCATCCACGTCATTAATAAAGATTTTGAACATCATCGGCCCCAGAACCGAGCTTTGCAACACTCTGCTTGAAACTAGAGACACATTGGTTGTGAGCAAGCAAACCTTTCCTTTTAACAGATGAACTTGTGTTCAAAACAACAAGAAAAAGAACTAGTTACAAAGTGCAGTTGTGCTGAACTATGTACAGTTTGGTCAGGGCTTGGAACGGGGGGTGGCAGGCTTCATTCTAGGTAAGGGTTGGTGGGCTACCACCCCACAGGAGAGTGGGACCCCTAGCAGCCCCAGCCATGGGATCCCCTACTACCAGGGGCTGGGTAGGGGCTGGTGGCACAGGGAGGGGCTGTGGCAGGGTCAGGCTGTGCTGTGAGGGCCTCAGGGGCTAGGAGGTTGGGCATAGCTGGGAGAGTGGGGGAGCCTACAGGGCAGGGTTGTTGCTGAGGACAGGATCCATCAGGTGAGGTCCAGAACAGCTGGGGGGAGGTTTGGTAGGGGTAGGACAGAGGGAATGGGGCAGTGGGGGGATGGGGAGCAGTGGGAGGGCAAGGGACTGGCCAAACACAATTGGCTGGGCCAGCTGGTCCCACCAGATGGCGGTGGTGATGTCCATGTGGCACATCGGCTGGTCCCATGCCTGCCCCTGCCACTCCCAGCTCCTTGCCCACTGCAACGCATCAGCCTTCAGCCACCGCTCCATTATGTTGGCAACTCACTGACATGCCCCCTGGTCCTCTTCAACCCAGCAACAGGTCCTCCATCCATGGGGCTGCCTGTACCACTGTGGACCTATGCTCCACCCTGGCACTGGCAGTCCTCTGGGTGTGTGCAGCTCCAGCTCCGGCTCTGGATCCAGGTCCTCCTGGGGGCTGGCTGGCCCCAGCAAAAAGGGGGAGCCAACCCGGCCTGCCAATGGTCCAGCTGGAGGAGTTCATCTGTTAAAAGCTGATGAGGTCAGATATAAGTTTTCCCTCCACATGGACCCCTTGGTCCCCACCACTCCCCCTGCCCCTGCAGGCAGTTCCAGGTGCTGTCCATGGGTGTAGGTGCTGCCTGTGTCCTGCAAGCATGCCTGTGAGCATAGGGTCACAGTCCCTGTGGTGTGTCTGGTGTCAGGTCCTTGCCTGTGTGGCTGTCCCAGCCCCAGCTGGGTCAGGGGCAGAAAGACTGTCCCCCAGGGCCCTGGGATCCTGTCACTCTCCCATAGGTCCTGAGGTGTGTGTGTGTGTCCTATGGGGTACTCACCAGCAGAGACCTCAGAAAGGTCCAGTGAGCCTCAAGAAATGCCCTTTTTGGAAGAGGAGCCCAACTCCAGGCTGATGACCAGGGTCCCATTGCTGGCCAAGGATGCAGTGTTGCCCTTATCATCAGGCTGCTTCTCCCCTGGGTGGAACTTCAGCTCTGTGGGGCAGCCTACTGGGATGTGTCCAGTGAGCTAGTGGTGGAAGAGGTGTCCTCCACTGAAAAGAGCTTGAGTAGCTCCCTATAATAGGGGCAGCTGGGTTGTCATGGCCCAGAGTGGTGGACTTTATCTCAAGCCCGCATATTGCCCTTCTAGAGTTCTTCAATTCTTGTCCAGACCTGCTCTATGGTCCAGACGAGGTGTCCTTGCTCAGCCAGGGCTGTTGCAACCCAGCTGTAGCCTGGGATGGCCCTCCTCTTAGCAGCTGGGCCCAGCAGGACTGTCTCCTCAGTCCAGAAGCCGATGAGGTCTCAGATCTCAGGGTCCATCCAGGATGGGGCATGCCTCCTCCTGGCTGAGGGTGTGTCCTGGGGTGTCTCTCCCTGCTTTCTGGTGGGCCAAGCAGCTGCCATTGCTTTGGAGTGGCTTCAGGGAGCTGCCGTACCAGGAAGCTGGGCTTCTCCCATGCTTCCTGCTTCCTGGTATGGCATTTCCAGGACTTCTGTACCTTTAAGGCTGGCTGGAAGACCTGAGCAAAGAGCTCTGCTTGGGGTGAACAGGCATCTTCTGACTCCAGGTGGCTGACTCTACGCAGGACTCCTCTTTCAACAGAAGAGTGTCTACACTATTTTTTTTTTTGCCTACAGAATCTGTCGACAGAGGCACCATGCCTTGTACCATCAAGACAGAGCTGTGCCAGCTAAAATGCTGTGTTTTGCCAACAGATTCTAGACAGAACACATTTGTAGCATGGACAATCGCTAGTTTTGTCAACAGAAGGCCTCTTCTGTCAACAAAACTTTGTAGTGTAGTGCCAGCTTAAGGCTTCCCCAAAAGCCAGAGCCTGGAGAGGAGGAGGAGGACCAGGAGCAGTCCAGGACCCAACACCCACCAGAGCCAGAGTCTGTTTACTAATGAAGTGCTGCCGTGCATAGGCAGTACTTCATTAAGCAAAATCACCCCACCCCCCCACAGCAAAATTTTGAGGAGTAAGGGGACTTCGAAGTTGCCCCGGCACTTCGAAGTACCGGTGGGTGAGGCGCAGCTAGATGCATGCTGGTACTTCGAAGTTTAAAACTTCGAAGTTGCCGTGTGGGGGGGGGCAGCGGGAATTTGCTTAATGAAGTGCTGCCTATGCATGGCAGCACTTCATTAGTAAACTCCCAATACACTTATTACCATCCTTCCTTTGAAGGAAGGTGGTAGTATAGAGAAGCCCAAGGAGTGGTTCATTTTTGTAAATGTATGATTCAATTAATCTTCATTGACAAGTAACATAATATAAAATGTTGATTTTTCTAGGATAATTAACACTAAAGTGCCATCTGCATGGTAAAATACCTTATGTTTCACTTCCCATATTGCAACTCCCATATTTATACAAGAGACTCCAAGGCTGTTTCAACTAATAATTCTGATAATACTCAGCCAGGGCCCCACAGATTGTTGTGGCCCTGGACAAGGTCAGAGACCCTGCTATTCTTCAATAACAATTCCTGCTACGAAAAGGTACTCGAAGAGTTGGGTTTGGAGATCAGGCCTGTGATGCGCCAACCCTGAAGTGGTGGTTTCTGTCCCTCAGGGTTGGCTCTTACTCTGGACTTTGAAGCCTGGTGGATGAGTCATAGTGCCATTTAAATTTGGTCTGGTTTTAACTCGATCATAGCGAGGGACAGCTGGTCCAAATCTGAAAAAGTAACATTGATACCTGACACACAAGGTCACAGTGTCATTTAGGTTCACTGGAGCTTAGGGAGGTATGGAGGTGGTGGGGATGAAGTAGGGATGTGTCAGGGTCTCAGTCAGCAGGGGAGAGGGGGCACTAGGGAGCAGGGGGTGAGCATGTTCTTCAGCCATTGAGGAGGTCCAGGAATCCCACAGGGATTCCTGGAGTGGGCAGGGCTCCAGGGGCAGGGCTGGGGGGAGCAGCAGTGGCAAGGGGTATGGGGGTGGCAGCCATGGGTATCTGGGCCAAAAATCCAACCAGATGCCAGCAGTGGTGTCAAAGTGGGACATTGATTGGTCCCAGGCCTGTAACTACCACTCTTGTTTCTGTAACCGTCACTCCTGGTCATCCTGCAGCCACCCCTCGAGGAAGTTTGTCAGCCTCCAGAGGGCAGCAGTGTGAGTCCTCTGGAGGTCATCATTGGCAGTGGACTGGTTACATCCCCTCTGGCCATGGGCCCATCTTCTCGGTGGGGGTGTGCTGGTTCACCCTGGTGCTGCCTCAGGGCTGGATTGCTCTGGTGACAGCTTTGGGCTGGCTGGCCCTGGTGGGGAGGTGGGGCTGGCTCAGCCCTCACTCAGTGTGGGTCCAGCTTTAAGGAATACGAGGAGGAGAGACAGTGATTCATTCATGCAGTGCATCCCCTAAGGCCTGCCCCGCAACCACCGTGAGCAGCAACCAACGCCCCCTGGGGCACAGGATGAGGATGTCCCAGGACCACAGGCATGTGCAGCCTGCACAGCAGGCCCCTCTGCATAGGGACTTTGCAGTGACTCAGGAACCAGGCTGACCATTGCTGGCCCCCCACCCCGAGCAATGAGCTAACAGCAAAGAGGGTCTGTCCAGCCACAGAGGGTCCCTGCATGGGTGGCAGGTGAGCCAAGCATAGCCTGACCCTCCCAGCAGCCCCTCACACACATATGGCTTGCAACACTGTTCAAGGGAGCAGATGCTGACTCTCAACTGTGAGCATGCCCAAGTGTCATGATCCACACTCCTCAGTGTGTCTGGGGTCAGGCCAGTGACATATCGATAGCCTGCTTCCAGCAGCGGCAGGGGCTGGCAGGTTCCCCCTCTCCCAGGGCATGGGGCTTGTCTGGGCTCCAGGGAGCCTGGCAGCATGCTGGCACCCTTCCCCAGAATCTGTCTGCTGGGTTCAGATGGGACACACTACTTTGCTCATGGTTCCACATAACAGGCCAGAAGCTTGAGTTCCTTCCTGAGCCAGCCTGGTGAGGCTTGCAGCATGCCTCTGTTAGCCGATGGCCAAGGATGTTTGGTGAGGTGCCAGCTAAGCCCGTTTCACACCATCCGTGACTTCAACCGCTAGGACTCACTGTCCCTTCGCGGCGGGCAGTCAGGATTGACTGACAGGTGCCCCAAGAGTTTGCTCCGTGGAGGCGGCACAACTCAATGCTAGGCTCTTAGTACTCTCACCTAATGGCCAGGCTTTATAGCCAAAACGGCTGAGGTTCTTTGATTGTGTTGGCTGCTTTACAGTAACCCAGGGAAACAACAGTCAGGCTTGTGCATAAACGGACACCAACATTTTTTAAACTAGATTCTAATCATGTGGTTACAAAATTGCTAGTGCCTACTTATTTAAATGTATAGATGTTACACACACAAACAAGTTACAAAACTGAAGCCACGATCCCAAAGAAGAGAGAAAAAAAAAACCCAAAGTATAGAGCTCTATTTCAAAATATGTGTACGCTAAAGACAGGAGATCAGGTGTGGGCGCTTCTTACCCTCCTTGCATCTCTCGATTCCAGCGGTGCCAAGCCAGGATCGGTCACTCAATTCCGCGGAAAGATGAATAAGGGACAAGGCTTAGGGACCCCTTTTGCTGCAGAAGCCTTGGGAGGCTGTCACTTATCTGACCAGCAGATAGATAGTGAAAAGCACTCAAAAATCATGGTGCTGTAGGTCCCATACTTATACGTCTGTAGTCCTGTATTCTCTTTCTCCTTTCTTATGCCAAATTGGGGCTGGTCTGTCTGGGTGACACCAGCTCTTGCAAGAGTAGTGTGAACTTAATTTACACTTGCAAGGGAGAGGAGCAATAAGTTTCGACTACTGGACATTCCTTTTTATTAGGGTAAGTATTTCCCACCTGGGATGTTGGTGTGTGTGCATCACGTTATTAGTAGGGGCTAAGAGCCATGTCTGTCACAGCTCCTCTGTCTGTTGTGAGCCTAATCATTGTATATGTTCCCAGAGGCACATTGTAGCAGCACCTGTGCTTTCTCACAGCCTCAAAGGCTGTGCTGGAATTTACGTTAAGTGCCCTGTTGTCTTGGCTCCCTTGTTTTCCCAGCAATGCTGGTCTGAAGTGGGGCTGTCTGTCTGGCTACAGCCTCATGTGCTCCTGACCCCACAGCCTGGTGCATGTGAAGCATGGGGTACCTGCCAGAGGGTCCCTCGATCAGCTCCAGGGATGTCCTGGCTGGAGGGGTCCAAGTCCAGGGCAATGATCAAGGTGCTGCCACTGGCCTTGGACCCCACTTCATTAGTAAACTCCCAACACCCTGATTATCATCCTTACTTCAAAGGAAGGTGGTAGTGTAGACAAGGCCCTTGTGTTTCAATTCTTCCTCAATAGCTTGCCACATAAATAAACTTTATTACCTACAAGAAGGCATGCTGTTAAACAATAGACTAAAATTATAGATAAAGACAATTTATTTCAGACTTACATTCATTCATGCGGAGCATATTAATGCTCTCATATTTGGGGCTGAACCCAAACTGTCAAACTTATAGCAGTTCTGCAGCTGAATTACGTACATAGTATGCTTCATTTAAAATTTCACTGACTGACTTTAAAATAATTCAGCACATGATCAAACCTTTTTATGAGAAAGGAAAAGTTAAAATAGAAAGATCAGAAGCTCATAAAATAAAAGATAGCTTTGGGCTTCCAAATATAGCTGTGTATTGTATTCCAAATTGCCTCCCTGTCTTGTATCTAATGAATCACTTCCTACCTAGAACTATCTGAAAGGTCTAGACATTTTACATTTTAATCCAGTGCTGGTTAATTGCCCCCAAAGGCAGTAGAGATAGGATGCTTATGTGAGTGCATATATGCTGATACACCTTTTGCCCAGAACCAGCATATTGTTCCATCTGAAACTATGCTAAATAAAATTGCACAATACATTTCTTAATTTGGAATTGTTGGGATTATTCACAGATTTGTATCTGGAGGATTTATCAGTTTTCATTGTATTTTTTGAATGATTTCAGCTAGGGAACACATCAACAATGCAAATTTAGTATAATTTTATCTTGTCTTCTGTGTCAAAAGAAATTTTTATTTTTCTCTCCAGCAGCCACAAAATAGTATCGCATTTTTTATTGGCTTATTTCGACTTGTGAATCTCATACTCTGAAATACAGTGTTGGTGTGGGGGAAAAAGGGAAAAAGAAAAACTGCTGTAGGGGTTAAAATTTTTACCTTTTCAACAATAACCAGACCCCACTCTGTGAGAGGAAATTAGGGGTCATCTGCACCTCTTTGAAGTTGTTACCTTGTCACTTAGAGACAATTTACCCTGAAGACTCCTTTGTTTTGGTCATCATGTACCTTTGTAGGGTAAACTGAAGTCAGCAGAGCTGGTGTTTGCAGACAGATCTCAGGATAACTTGGCTGAGACTTTGGTATGTTAAAGAAGACAATTAATTACCAAACTATCTAAACAAACTGTATAAAAAGGCCTGAAAACTGATTCTCAGGGCTCCCACTTCTCTGGAAGCTGGCAGCCTGCATATATGCAAATAAACTTTCCTTTTGGATCTCTCTCTTGCCTCACTGCTTTGACCTCCAGCCTCGGACCTTTGGGGAGTACTGTACCCCAGGGGAAAGTGGCTTCCCCGACATTGGAAATGAAATTAACTGTGTTTTAATGAGAGATCATGTATATTCCAAAATATTGGAAACTATTACAAGATCTGCTTGAGAATCTAAAATCAATATATTATACTCTGGCCCAATTTTTCAGATGAGGGGTACTGAAATATGTTACTAGAAGTGTGCAAATCAAGGTGATAATTTTATCACAGATTATTGGCAATATCCCAGTTAAAAATGTCACTTATTATAGAAATAGTGTGGCATTATCATTTGTAGTAGCCAGTAGAGTTTTTCTTCTGTGAACAGGACTGCCAAGAATTATAAATATAAAAAATAAACAAACAAACAAACAGTACCCTCACACACATTTATAGTTGCCCTTGATCACAGAAAGAGATATTTTGTTCCATTAATTAATAAGTGACATATTGACATGAGGGAGATACACATAGCTGACCAGTCACAATAGTATTTAAGTTTAAAAAGGGGAAAAATGAGTAAGCTAGATCAATGGTTTTCAACTAAGGTGTCAGGAGAACTGTCCATGTGTGTCATAAAATGTCATTATTTTCCCCTCTGCAATTTCCCCAGAGGAAAACTGATGACCCCATGCTAGCTAGAGCTTAAGCAGCAAGACTGCCTGAGGCCCAGCTGGCATTGGGTTCTTCAGTCCACTCACTACCTGCCGTGTCTCTTTGCAGAGCCACCATGAACAGAAATGCTGACCGCACAAGACCCCACTCACACCAGAAGGCAGCTGAAATGGGTGGCTGCTTCCTGGCCCGTATGACCTGGCGGGGAGCCTGTCCCCACTTCCTGCTGTGGCAAAAGGGAGGAAGGGAAAGTGGGCACTGGTTGGCTCTGGGACTCATTTTAATGCTGCAGCTGAGCTCAGATGGGTTCATGGGGAGAAGAGCCTGCCTTCTGGAGTCATCTCCCCAGCCCATGAGTAACCAAGCAGCTACTGAAATTTTCAGTGGTTACTCATTTACTCAACATCCCTAGGATGACATTCAGCAGATTTTGAGAAGGTATCTGTACTCGCTGTCCAAAAAGGACTATTCTGTGGTGGATTTGAAATATTACTGCATATGATCCTTGTTTAGCTTGTTGTATGCACTACTGTGTTGCAGACCTCTCTAGTAGGACTGTAACCACAGTAAATGTAAGCAAATGTGATATTTATGAGCAATTAGTTCAAGGGAAAAAATGGGTGTCTCATGGAGTTGTCTGTCTCATTGAAGTATGAGCTAGCTAACTGGAGAGGTATATATTTAAAAAGGAATAAAAGCAACAAAAATATATCTTTAAAAGTTGGAAGTCAAATCCTAGTGAGGAAAATAGAGCACAATACAAGCTCTGTCAAGTATTAAAGTATTTGGCAGGGTAAAACAGAATTTGAAACACATTAGGAAAATACACAAATACTAACACCTGCCAAAAACATCAGTGGGACCAAGGAGTACCCATGGAAGACAAAACTGTGCAGAAAAGCCAAATGAATTCTTTTCAGTGATCTTCACTGCAGAGAATGTGGACATTCCACATCTCTATCAGCATTTTCATGTAACAATTCTGAAGAACTGTCCCAGATAGACATCTTACTAGAGTAGGTTTTGGAACTAAATGAGCAATTAAACAGTAATAGTGAACAGGAGCGACGGTATGCACCCATGAGTTCTGAAGAAACTTAAATATGAAATTGCAAAACTACCTATTGTGGTATGTAACCTATTGTTTAAATCAGCCTCTGTACCAGATGATGACAGATAGCTAATATAATGCTGCTTTTTGAAAAATGTTTCTGGGGTGATTCTAGCAATTACAGGACAGTAAGACTAATTTCAGTAACAGGGAAATTGGTTGAAACTGTAGAAAGAACAGAATAACTGGACACCTAGATAAGCCTGATATGTTTGTGAAGAATCAACACACCTTTTTAAAAGGGAAATCACACCTCAGCAGTCCTGTCAGAATTATATGAGAATGTGGGGGAGGAGGGTGTCAATAAATAATTAGGCAAGAGTGATCCAATTGACATAGTATATTTGGACTTTCAGAAAGCCTTTGACAAGGCCCTTTACAAAAGGCTCTTAAGCAAAGTAAAGAGATTTTCAGTAAGAGGGAATGTCCATCATGGATCAGTAAGTGGTGAGAGAAAGAGAAACGAAAGGTTGGAAAAAATGGTCACAGTGAAGAAAGAGATAAATAGGGAGTTCCCTAAATATTTGTGCGGGAACCATTGCTGTTTAACAAACTCAAAAATGATCTACTTCAAAGGGTGAATGGTGAGCTGACAGATGATACCATATTACTCAAAGTAGACTGCAAGGAGTTACAAGGAGATCTCACAAACTGGGTGGCTGGACAAGAAAATGTCAGATGAAATTTGGTGTTGATAAATACAAAGTAATGAACATGAGAAAACTTATCCTAACTATACATGAAAAAGAAAGAGATCTTGAAGTGAGTCTGGGTAGTTCTCTTAAAGCATTGCTTAATGTGCACCAAAAAATAAAAAAATAAAAAAATAAGGTCTAACAGAATGTATGCATCCTGTTAGAAGCTAATACTGTATAGCAGTGGATGAATCACTAAATAAATTGCTCTTTTGTGTTCACTCCCTCTGAAGCATCTAGGGCTATCCATCACTGGAAGACAGAATGCTTTGCTAGATGCACCATGGTCTGACCCAGTATGGCCATTCTGACTTTCTTATCTACTATATATTTGAAAGAATTTGTGCAGCTGTCCATCTATTTGTCCATCAGTCCATCTCTCTCTGAGTCTGTTCAAGAGCTCTTCATGAATATTAAGAGCTAGGACCACAAAATTTGGTATGCTGCTTCCTCTTATCCAATCGTAAAGCGAGCTCAGGGTTTGGCTGTGCCATGGCAATGGGCTGTGTGTAGAATGAGATGGTTTCTCATCAGACAGAAGGGGAGGGCTCTGATAGCAGGGCCAGTTATATTCCAGAATGACTATGGGGGCAGAAAGCACATGGGACAGTTCTATTCCAAATTGATTAGAGGAGGAAAGCAAGCACAACCCTGGACAGCCAGCAACTGGGCAGCACAGCCCCTGCCAGCCTGACAGTCCTGGAGAGGCACCACCTGGGCAGCACAGACCCAACTTCTCCAGACAGCCTCAGAGTGCTATGGATCAGCCACCAGTTGGGCAGTGTGGCCCCCACCATCCCACCTAGCCTCAGGGAGCAGCTGTCAGTCAGCTGGCCTTGGCCCCATGCACATCTTCCAATTCCTTGCCCTGATCCTTGCACACCGCTCCTGCCTAGAGTCCACCTGCACACCTGCCTATTTCTTGCCCTGATTCCTGAATGATCAAGTCCCTGATCTGAGCCTGCCACTCCTCCACACCTCCTGCCCTGAGCCCACCACACAGCCAATCTCCTGCCATGACTTCTCTTTCTCCACAGCATTCCCTGGTCCCCACAACCGCACCAACACACTCCCCACTCCTTGCCCTGAACCTTCACAAGGACCCAAGCAATGCTGGGTAAATGCTGTACAGGTTTAACCTCTCTAATCTGGCATCCTTGTGACCTGACTGGTGCCAAAAGAGAGATGTTTCTGGACCAAGGGAGGTCAATAATGTTCAGCAGCATTATCAACACTTCCACTGTTTACTGGGCTCTTAGAAGACATTCAAGGATAAACTACAGCTAAATAACAGCACAGAACACTGAGCACCAGGAAAAACTTTATGGGACTACAGGAAACTTGACGACACCCATGATAAGGGGTCATCCAACCAACTAAAATCATGTCAGATTAAGGATCTTGACAGATGAGAGAGTGCCAGAGTGAGGGCTTTGCCCTGTAATAAAGATATAACATATAATTCATAACTAAACTGTTTTAATTGTAAACTTCCTACATTGCAACTTGAAGGAAATGGGAAGGAAATTTCACAGGCTCCTGTCCTTACTTGCCTCTCCTATCCTCGCTTGTCATCCGTCACTTTGTGAAATACAGGACACCTGGTAAAATCACTTGGAGTTAAGCAAGTTCAATGACAATCCATGTCTATGTCTACACTAGCCAAAAACTTCAAAATGGCCATGCAAATAGCCATTTCAGAGTTTACTCATGAAGCACTGAAATACATATTCAGTGCCTCATTAGCATGCGGGTGGCCGCGGCGCTTCGAAATTGATGCGGCTTGTCTAGTCGGGGCTCCTTTTCAAAAGGACCCCACCTACTTCGAAGTCCCTTTATTCCTATGAGAAGATGGGAATAAGGGGACTTTGAAGTAGCCGGAGTACTTTCAAAAAGGAGCCCCGTCTGGATGAGCCGCGTGGCGGCGAGCCACATCAATATCGAAGTGCCGTGGCCGCCCACATGCTAATGAGACGTTGAATATGTATTTCAGCACTTCATTAGTAAACTTCGAAATGGCCATTTGCATGGTCATTTTGAAGTTTTTGGCTAGTGTAGACATGGCCCATTAGAATTAGGCAGTGCAAACATTCAGTATAACAGTAAGTTGACTGAGCACCCATTTAATGATATACTGCAGTATTATAACAAAAATAGGTAAAAATTAAAAATATGTACCTACAACTAAGTAGTTATTGCTTGATAGAAGTTCCTGCCTTGTCCTCATCTTGCTGTCCTCCAGAGTGTGGGCTGGTAGTATGGAAAGATTCTCACCAACAGTCACAGACTGTATTAAATAAAGCCACAGTAATATGAATCCTGGAACTTTTCCTTGCAACAAACCCTGGTGCCAACTTTGTCCACATATTTATCCTGGGGATACCATTACTGGACCTAACCATGTTAGTTACAAGATCAAAGGCACATTCTCATGTACTTCCAGCAGCATTATATATGCCATTATATGCCAACAGTGCCCTGCCACTATGTACTTTGGACAGACTGGGCAAAACCTTTGCGAAAGAATAAATGGAGACAGAGCAGACATCAAGAAACTCAATACACATAAACCAGTCAGTGAACACTTCAGTGGAGTGAGCCATTCTGTGACAGACCCAAAAATTTGTGTCCTGGAGCAAAAAGAATTTAAAAACAGATTAGAGCAAGAAGTTTGTGAACTGGAATACATATTCAAATTTGACACATTAAAACATGGTATGAACAAAAAAGTCAGTTATCTCACACATTACAAGGACTGCTTCTCTTCCTTTGATGTGTGTAACTATGTCAGAAGGACAATTAACACCCCCCTATACCGCATCCCTTCAGTCCTATGTATTTGATTTGTCAGTTTTCATTGCAATTTTTTTGGTCCTCTGTGCTTATAAATGAAATTCTGTATTGGAAATTAGATTGATCTGATGAAGTGGTTCCATCCCACAAAAGTTGATCAACAGATATACCATTTTGTTACTCTTCAGAGTGCTACATTTCTGCTGTTTTGTTTTGTTGGAGTACAGACTAATATGGCCTCCTCTCCATTTCTATTTGAATCATTCTAGTCAGATTGATTCCTTCTCAGCCTTAAAAGTCCAAGAGTGACCTTGTTATGGACATATTTTGTTCCATAGAGACAAACAGGCATTCATTCTGTCAGTCATGTTCGTTGTTCTGACTAAAGATAAAAATGTTGCTAAGGATAATGGACTCTTGGAAGTAAGAGTGTCAGGAATGCTGAGCCACACCCAGCTGAAGTGAAACTTTCACAGATACAGAAGACGAAAAAGATGACAGGAGGTCATGGCTGAGCATTTGGAAAAGGCACAGAAGAACATGTGCAAATTACTCTGGAGAAACGGCATGTGCAACAATGGAGAGACAAAATGCTTGAAAATCATGAAAAAGTGCTGTCCCTAATAACAAGACAGGGAGAGCTCATGGAGTCAATAATTGAACACAATAGCTCTAGATCCCCCCCTGCTACTATGCCCCATTTCAGACCTTCCTCCTCATATTCAGCCCCCTCCCCTCAACGGGACCACAGAATGAGAGTGAAGAAGGTCATGGGCATCCATACAGCCAACTCCCACAGAATGCCCCCAAGGCAGAAGGCTCACGTTCCACCATTTGTGAGATCATTAGTCCCTTGTATTCCCTTTGCCAACCCCTGTTGCATTAGAGACCCCTGAATAAAAAAAAAAATAGGTCAAAAAAGAAAGTTTCATGTATCAGTTAACATGCTTTGGGTTCCACACTTTGGGGTTGGGTGTGGTGATATGGGGTGGCATACTGTTAAAGGTGGTTTCAAAAAGGATCAGTACACATCATGGTTGGTGGGGAGAACTACTTCAAGGCAGCAGATTCAGGTACCTGCCTGCTCATTCATAAACATGGTTTTCAAAGCATTCCTGATTTGCATTACACCTTTCTGTGCTCTTCTGATTGCCCTTGAGTCCATCTGCTCCTAATTACTGGCTGGGAGATCTGACTCTGCCCACCACACTTGCATGACATTTTCCCCCTTCGCCTCACAACTATTATGAAGAATAAAGCAGGCCCCTACCTCAAGGGGAATGTTATCTTCATTGAGGCCTAAGCAGGTCAGAAGGCACCTGAACGTGGCTTTTAAACCAAGGGCACATTCTACCACCATTCTGCACCTTCTCGGCCTGTAGTGGAAGATCTCCTTACTGGTGTCCAGTGTCCCTGTGTATGACTTCATGAGGCAAGGGAGCAGAGTCACCAAGAATCAGAATGGGCATTTCCCCATCTCCAGTGGTAATTTTCTGGTCTGTGATACAGTATCTCTCTGGAGCTTCTAAACAGACTACAATTCCCAAAGATATGCACATCAAGCACCTTTCCCGACCACTGCACTTTGATGTTGGTGAAACAACCCTTGTGATCAGCCAACACCTGCAACATCATGGAGAAGTACCCCTTGCGGTTTATGCATTCTAATGCCAGAAGGTCCAGTGCTAGGATGGGGGTATGCGTTCCAGCTATGTACCCATTGCAGTTAGGGAACCACATGACAGCAAAGCAGTCCATTATGTTCTTCACATTCCCCAGAGCCACTATCTTGCACAGGAGAAGTTTGTTGATAGCCCCCGGTTTAGATTTGACCACACCAAATTGATTTCTCACTGATTGGTAGCTGTCTGGCATTGTAAACTTTCACAGTGCAATTGCCATATGCTTGTTAACTGTCAAAGCAAGTCTCAGTGGATGAGAAGCTGGACATGAGTCAACAGTGTGCTCTTGTAGCCAAAAAGGCTAATGGCATATTAGGTTGCATCAAGAGGAGCATTGCCAGTAGACCCAAAGAAGTGATGGTTCCTCTTTATTCAGCTTTGGTAAGGCTGCATCTGGAGTACTGTGTCCAGTTCTGGGCCCCCAACTATAGGAAGGATGTGGATGCACTGGAGAAGGTCCAGCAGAGGGCGACCAAAATAATTAGGGGGCTGGAGAATATGACTTATGAAGAAAGGTTGAGGGAATTGGGACTGTTTAGTCTGCAGAAGAGAAGACTGAGGGGGGACTTGATGACAGCCTTCAACTTACTGAAGGGAGGTTGCAAAGAGGCTGGAGAGAGGTTGTTCACAGTGGTCACCGATGGCAGAACACAGAACAATGGTCTCAAGTTGCGATTGGGATGGTCCAGGTTGAACATTAGGAAAAACTTTTTTACTAGGAGGGTGGTGAAGCATTGGAATGGTCTACCCAGGGAAGTAGTGGAGCCTCCATCCCTGGAGGTGTTTAAGTCTTGCCTTGACAAAGCCCTGGCTGGGCTTATCTGATGGGTTTGGTCCTGATTAGGGCAAGGGGCTGGACTTGATGGCTTTTTTAGGTCTCTTCCAGCTCTATTGTTCTATGATTCTATGATTCCGGTCTCGGAGCACTTCGGGGCAGGAGACAGTAATTCACAAAGTTCCATGAAAGTGAGCTTATGAATGTGAAAGTTTGGCATCCACTGTTGATCATCCTATGCCAGCAAAACAATGCGGTTCCACCAGTATGAGCTTGTTTTGCGGGTCCAGAATCTGCATGCCACAATGTACAGTGCATTCAGTATTGCCACCAACTCTTCCTTTCTCCTCTCCAGCTCTTGATATGCAGAAATACACCCACCTCAAGGTACTCATTGTTCAGGCTCTTTAGGTTCAGAAGATACTGCAGCACAGAGTGGGACATCATCATAGAACACTCTGTAAAAGACTGAAGAGTCTCTGGGTGCATGTTATCCTTGTAATGGCAGGTGACAGGCAATATAAACATGACACAAAAATTCCTTTGGCCTTTTTTTTTTTTTTTTGCTGCAGGAAGTGGTAAGTAAGAGAATTGCACATTGGGATGATGACATCAGACACCCAGAACCCCTTGCTGTGACTTTTTTTCCCATAAGACAATGGCAGAGAAATCCAAAATGCAGTCAGACAGATTTTCACAATGCACTGCTATGTCAATCAAGCTGAGGCAATTTAATGGAAACATATTAAGTCAATTTTGTGAGCAGGTATGGACACTCAACTTTGACTTTACAAAATCTGGTGTTAAAAAGTCAACTTTAATAAATTCAAATTTATTCCCAAGTATAAACATACGCTTAGATCTTCATCCCCAAACCTGAGCATTATTGAATTATGAATTATATTGGGTTGTCTTTAAAATAAGAATGTGAACAACCAAAAAGGAGACTTGGTGATTATATAATAGGATAAAGACCCTTGGGGATACCTAGGCCTGGTCTTAGGTCTAATTTAGCTGACTTAAGTCGATTTTCTAAGCATAATACAAGGTCTGTTCCACTGACTTTAAGGTCCCCTAAGGTCAATTTTTGTACTCCTACTTTTCACTAGAGTTAACGTCAACTTCAGCCTTTGTCATTGACTTTAGGACTGTGCAGATGGAGCATTGTGAAAGTCAACGTATCTACTCTTAGTATTGCCAACTCTGATTGAAGCTGTTCTAGGTTTTTCCCCTCAGCATGAAGTAATGCCATTTTCTTAAAATAGCATATGGAAATCCGGCTTGCTTTCAGTAGTCACCTGGAGACTGAGGCTGACTCTGGGAAACTCCAGGCCAACCCTGCAGGGGTGGCAACCAGTTTGTCTGCCTCTGTGCTTCCTAGACTTGGGTGAGAGCAAAGCCTGTGAGTGAAATATCAAGATGAGCAATTGCAAGACAGCCAGATCTGTTGGCATTTCTGACACAACCAAATAAAGGAACTCAGAGAAATCAGCTAAAAGTCAGATCTCTTGATATTTCCAAGCTGCTTTCCTGACTTAGGGCTCTACTTTCTTTAACTTATTCATTGGAATTTCAGAGCACAGAAAAGCTGCAGGATTTGGCCCGAAGGACGTTCAGGTGAGCTGCACATGTAATCCTTCACTCCTTTCTGTGCTTATCAGAACTGAACATTTGAACTGCTCGAGGTTCACTGCTTGAGGTGGAAGGAATGAAATAGGCTTGACAATAAAAGAAACCATCTGCCATTTCTGTCAGTAAGGTAATATGAACTTCTATTGTTATATTATTCTCCAAGTAGATTTATATTTTAATATTTCATACGGCAGTGCACCACACAACCATTCAGTAGAATTCATTAGCCAGCTTGTATAATTTTGTAAAAAAGAATGGTTTGACTCAAGCTGCAGTTGCAGCATGAATTCCTACTTATTAATTTCACAGTGTTTAAGCACTAGGAGAAAACTACAGAGCTACATACTCCTGCCTGATAAGTATCCAGTGCCATAGTCTTCTAAAAATAATTTCTTTGTTTTATTTATTTAGTTACTTACAGGCTGCATTTACACTACCCCTTCCTTTGGGCACGTAAATGTAGTGGATCAGAAATGCTAATAAGGCACTGATATGACTATTCAGTGCCTCATTTGCATAATGGCAGCCATAAGGGAGAAGGGTGCTTTCAAAAGTGGGCTTCCTTTCAAAGAAAACCCCATCTACGCTGTCTGTCTCTGAGCATGGCAGCTTGCAGAACAGCCACAGGAACCCCTGCTGCGAGCATGCCCCACCTTGTGCACTCCAAGTGGTGCAGTCCAGCCAGCGCTTACCAGAGTAGCATCTTACTGTCACCTCTGCACGTTGTGAAAGTGCAGCACAGTACCCAAGAGGGTTGTTAGCCATACAATCTTCATGTGGACTCAATGTCTCCAGGGAACACGCTGTGGATCTTGAAACTGAACAGTGCCTACCACTGTAAGTTTAACTCACACCCTGCAGACCTCTGAAAATGGAATGTAGGCATGTTGCTACAATCTTCCTCTACTGGGGTCCAGGAGGAACTGGTGGCAGCCCAGCGGAGGGGCAATGAGGGCAGCAGTGGAGCTCGTGAGAGATAGGTGGGGGGAGGGTGGTTTGGGGCTCTGAGGGGGTCTAAGCCTGGGGCTGGGAGGAGGGCAGTTTGAGGCTGCAAGGGATTTAAGCTGGGGGGGTGTTAGTCAGTGGCTGGGTAATGTGCGGTGAGGTATTCCCCTGGGTCCTAAACAACCCAGTTTTTTACTGTTAGAGCAGGGAGCTCCTAGCACTCTCACCTGCAGCCAGGCTGTGGTAACCAAACGGTTAAAGTTCTTTTTGTTGTGCCGGCTGTGTTGCAGTGACAAAAGGGTGAACAGCAGTCAGGCTTGGATCTTAACTAGTTACAGGTTTATTAAGCTACTGTTATAAGCGTGTGGTTACAAAAGGCTATTGTCTACTTCTTATATACTAGCAAAGTACAGGTGTTAACAGGTTACTTTACAATCCAATACAAAGATATCTGTTATCGTCTAACACATAATATCTTGATGCAACGACATCTAGTTACAGAGCTCTAATTCTTTAGCTGTGCACAAAAAGAAAGGAGACCTAGCATAGGTATATCTTACCTTCTCTGCGTCTCTCGATACCAACATAGCCAAGCCGGATCGGTCACTCAATTCCGCAGAAAGACGAATACGAGGATGGGCGTCCCCAGTTGTGGACCTTGGGAGGCAATCACCTGACCTGACCAGCAGGTAGTTGGTGGAATGCACTCAAAGTTAGAGTTCTGCTGGACCCATCCTTTAAACCCCTTTTTGGTTACGTATTCTCTTTCTTATCTAAGGTGCCAGTTCATACTGGTCTGTCTTTTGTGACGCCAGTTTGTTACAAGGGCATTTCTTACTTAATTTGCACTTGTAAGACAGGAGATAAGCAATTTAGGAGTACAGGACATTCTTTTTGTGTGGGCGGGGACTTCCTCTTCTGGGATGGTATGTGTGTGTGCATCATATTCATCAATGCCAGCTGGGGTGATTTCTTGAGCTTCCCCCCACCTCTCTTGTTGACAGTTTGGCCTGTTAGCCTTCTATCTGTACTTTCTGTTTCTCAGGGTCACGATAAGCTAGCACATCTGGGCCTCAATGAGGGCATCAAAGACTGTGCTGTCAGCAGCCGTTTCCGTGCCCTGTGTGCTTCTCAGTGGGGGGGGCAGCGAACAAGCTGGCTTGTAAGGGGGAGACTTTGTCTGGCTACAGGGGGGCAGTTTGGGGTTGTAGGGGGAGGTGCTGTTGAAGGCTGCAGGGTATTAAGCCTGGGAATGAGGGATGGGTTGAGGCTGTGAGGAGGTTTAAGTCTGGGGGGTGGTGGGAAGGGGCAAATCACAATTTATATTTTTCCTCCCCCACACCCCACATTTTGAATTCCCTTGGGTCACAACTTCTTACTGAATTGTCAGAATGAGTCACCATCTCGAAAAGGTTGGGGAATGCTGCTCTGGAGATACCATCACTGGACCTAACCACCTCAGTTACACAATCAGGGGCTCTTATTCCTGTAACTCCACTAATGGTATATATGCCATGTTGTGCCAGCAATGCCCATCTGCTATGTATATTGAACAGATTGGACAATCATTTCATCAAAGAATGACTGGACACAAATCAGACATTAGGAATCTGAATACACGTAAACCTGCCAGTGAGTATTTCAAAGGAGCAGCCCATAGTATTAAAGACCTGGATATCTGTGTCCTAAAACAAAGATATTTTAACACCAGATTAAAAAGGGGGACATCTGAACTGGAGTTTACTCTCAATTTTGACACTTTGAGGCTTGCTCTTAATACAGATAGCAATTACCTTACACATTACAAAGGCAGCTTCCCCATCTTTGATATTGATAGTGATTTCAGGCAAGTCACTTAATAGACATGAACAGTAAGTAATTTTCTTCCCCCTCTTCCCCACCTTTCACCCCTCCTGCCTTCTGTCCTTGTAGCTTATTTGTCAGTTTTCATTTCATTTCTTCTATATCTCTGTTATATTTTCATTGTGCCAGAATTTCCAGATCTGAAGAAGTGGGTCTGTCCCATAAAAGCTCATCACCTAATACATCATTTTGTTAGTTTTTAAAGTGCTACATGACTGCTTTTTTGTTGTAGTTGTTTTGTGAAGATACAAGCTAACACAGCTACCTCTCTGTGTCTACTGTGGTAGGGGGAAGAGGTTATTTTTGTGGAAATGTAACATGAGTATAGTGGTAAATTCAAAGGCTACTCAAACAATTTTGAAGGAAGCAATCACACACAGGAATCTTTGATTAGGGAGGTTTAGGGTGTGGAGGGGTGGGGGAGAGCATGTGAAGCTGTGGGAAGAGAATGGGGCTAAGTAGTGCTGAGTTGCAGGGGAGGAGAGAGTTGTTGGGAGGTAAGTCAGAAGGATAAAGGGGAATTGTGGGGAATAGGAAGAGGATTGGAAAACTGGCAAGGATGACAAGAAGATTGGTATCACTCCTGTGTCTTGTCAAAACTAGCTTTCCTTCCCACTGGTACTGCTATTGTCCCCTCTGCATTTTAATCCAACAATCAAATATGGGTAGATTTTCATGAGAGCAGCAAACACCAAACAGGCTCAATATGGTATATGGCTCAATATTTGGATGGTGGTTGGTTTCAAGGGGAGGGCCGCAAGGCTTGGTTCTGGGTCCGGTGTTGTTCAACATCTTTATTAATGACCTGGATGAGGGACTGGATTGCTTGCTCAGCAAGTTTGCAGATGACACAAAGCAAGGGGGGGAGAGGTAGATATGCTGAAGGATAGAGATAGGATCCAGAGTGACCTGGATAAATAGGAGGATTGGGCCAAAAGAAATCTGATGTGGTTCAACAAGGAGAAGTGTAGAGTCCTGCATTGGGGTGAATGAATCACAAGCATTGTTATAACAGCAGTACAGCAGAAAGGGAACTACGGGTTATGGTGAATGAAAGGCTGGATATGAGTAAACATTGTGCCCTTGTAGCCAAGAAGGTGAACAGCATGTTAGGGTGCATTAGGTGGAGCATTTCGAGCAGACCTAGAGAATGGTTCTCCCACTCTGTTTGGCACTATAGTGAGGCCACATCTGCAATATTGTTTTCACTCTTGGGCCCCCCAGTATAGAAAGAATGTGGATGTGCTGGAGCAGGTACAGCGGAGGGAAACAGAAATGATGAAGTGTCTGGAGCACATGACCTACAAGGAGAGGATGAGGAATTTGGGCTTGTTTAGTTTACAGAAGAGAAGACTGAGGGGTGAGTTAAAAGCAGCCTTCAACTTCCTGAAGGGGAGCTCTGAAAAGCATGATGTTCTTAGTGGTGTCAGATAGCAGAACAAGGAGTAACGGCCTGAAGTTAAAGAGGGAGAGGTGTAGGCTGGATGTTAGGAAAAATTATTTCACCAGGAGGGTGGTGAAGCATTGGAATGCATTGCCTAGAAAGGTGGTGGATTTTCCATCCTGAGAGGTTTTAAAGTCTTGTCTTGACAAGGTCCTGTCTGGGATGACTTAGTGGGGGTTGATCCTGCTTGATCCTGCTTGAAGAAGGGTGCTGGACTTGATGACTTCCTGAGGTCCTTTCCAGCCCTATGATTCTAGGAGTCTATGATTCTGGTCATCCATATCTCCCTTGGACTCTGAGTCCCTACCAAGCCACCTGCATTACCAATTGCTCCAAAGAGAATCCTATCATCCCACACATGGATCTTCCTACACTAAGTTTCTCCACAATTGGATCCTGCTTGGCTCAGCCTACTTGCCTACATCTACTTTCTTTGTTTTTCTTTTAAACCTTCTGCCTATTGATTTAATTGGTTAACCTTACTGAGGTTCTGGCTACACTTCTCTCTGATGCTCCTCATTTATGTACACCCCATCAGGACCTCCCCAAAGTCATATGATCTCTTTGTCGTCATTCTTCTTTTTGCTGACCATCCATCATACCTAGAGAGGGAAGGTGACTGGAGTGGTAAAAAGGTGGTCTGTGACTGTGAGGCCTGTTTCTCATGCCTTGTCCAACTATTAGCAGAATTCCTCTGGACAATGTCCACTGACTTCAGAGATATCTTTGAGAAACACTGAGTGCTGTTAGCAGTTCTGTCTTAGCTGTCTTTATCTGAATATTGTATGTTTAAGCTTTGACCTCACTTCTGTCCCCTTTTCTTTCATTCATGATCACCAATATTCAGTTGTGGCCTGGGTCCAACGGCTGCTCCCACTCATTAAAGTGAACAGTCTTCTATCTTTGGGTGGACCTAGACCCACCTGTCTCAATACCGAGAAATAGTAGGCACCCTCCACCCACTGCAGCATCCCAGAGGGAACAGCCTCTTGTATTACACCACCTTGATTCACCCGCCTAGCAGGCAACAAGGCTCCTGATGAAAATGGAATATCTGATTATATAACAGAAGATTATATGATAGTCCATATGCTTAAAGGGATTGAATCATCTTTATGTGGACAACTGCAATTATAGCAATTTCCTGCCTCATGGGTGGTTGACTTTACAACCCTAATGTTCTTCTAGTGTAGAAAATAGAGATAGAAAAGCACATGCCTGTAAGAACTCCAAGGGTGTAGTCTGACTTTTTGGAGAGAAGAAATGACAAAGCACCACAAGAAGTCAGTGTACTCTGCAGCTTCTTAGTCTTTACTGTTTGGTTTTTTAGCTGATGAGAATGAACCTTAGAAAATTCTGCCTTTCTTCAGTGCATGATCCTATCTCTTAAAAGGCTTCCATGAGCATTGTGGGAGAATGTCTTTGGCTTCTCCTTGCCAAGTGTGCAGTACGAACTAAGTTAAGGTGGCTGGTGCACAGTGGGTAAAGCCCAAGGGTTCCTCCCTCCTGCCCCTTTCTTCCTTTGGAGAGGTGAGAAGCTGGAGAGGTAAGAATGGCTGTTATACTCAGCTCATGCACAGATGAGCAAATACAAGAAAAACTTTCCTCAGATCTGCTGCATGCACACAGAGTAAGACAAAAGTAAGCCCTCAGATAACAGAATTCTGCTTTTATAAGAACTATTCCTCCTATGGTGTAATTAAGGGTCAAAAAACAACCTTCAGAGGGGTCCCCACCCTTTTTTTCAGGCTAATTTACACAGAGGCTGTTCAGGTCACTGCTCTGAGAAGGTGATGTTCAGAAGGGTTTCCATATATCTTTGACATAATTGTGCATAGTTCTTGTCAAGAGTTCTTGTGCTGGAACTGTCATCTAAAAAGGTTACTGTGACATTTCCAAAATTCTCTGTTGCAAATGTGAATTAAAAATATTTCTCTATATTTTTGTATAGAAGCTGGTATTTTAACAAAGCTAAACTTTCTATATTATTTTTATTACATTGCTAAGATTAATTATCTGAAGCTAGTCTGAAGGTTGAATGAAAAATAAAGAAATCAACAAATAATAATTTTCAATTCAGACGTAGATTTAATCACAGCAATATATATTTCAAGCTGACATTCCAATTGCTGAGAAAACTTAGTAGTAACTTTGTCTTTCTACTCTAATTCTATTGTCAATGTATCAAACACACAAATCTCCAGATACATGGCATGGATGGGAGGAGCTGTGTATATTAGTATGTTCCCTAGCACTCACTAGCTTCTTTGCAGAAAAGTTCTATCACCTCCTGCCACAAAAGATAAGGTCCTCATAGCAGACTGTACACAACTTCATGTTCCGAGATTCCATCATCTGATGGACTTTAATCATCAGAGAAATAGTGAAAAGGGTTAATATATGTTGTTATACCCCATTTGAAATTTCTCATAGTCTGAGCACATTCACACTATATCTACAACTGTTGTTTTTAGCTATTTGGAGGCATGGACAGTGCTGATTACAAATAACCTGGATCAGTAAACAAAAGCTTTTCTGCATTTACAACTATTTTTTGTGTCCACACTATTTCTCTGCCCAGTGCTGTTTTGTTTTCTTGCTTGTTTGCTTGCACTGATAGAGGGAGATAAAGTGGCTGAGGTAACGTCTTCCATTGGACCCACATCTTTTAGTGAGGGAGGTAAACTTTCAAGCTACACAGGGCTCTTTAAATGTGATCCTGGAAACTACCCCATTTTGATTCAGCAGAAGATTCATGTGATTTAAAAAAATGTGAGTAAATTAAATGACCCTGGTCCTCAATTTCTGTTAAAAGATTAAAGGATTTCTTGTCAAATTCTCCAAATCACCATTAATATTTCATATCCTGGAGATCTTCATGTCACATTAGACTGCTATATCCCCTGTCTTATGGACTCCTGTGCTTGGTAGCCTGGAAACTAACCAGAACAGAAGTACTAATAGAATCATGGTACCTGAGAATAAGAATGAAGCACATGAAGATGTTTATGTGAAATTAAGGACAGTGTTAACTATGCCAGGGTTAAATAGCTGGTGGTACTGTGTTGAAAGTTGTCCCAATTCAAAGTAACAGACATATCATATAGAAGTTTGATGCCAGGAACCATCATGGTCATCTGGTCTGACCTCCTGCAATCACAGGCCATACAATCCCACCCACTCACTCCTGAAGTTGTTCCATAATCTATGACCAAGCCCACTTCTTATTGTCTGTGAGTAGAGCTGGCTGCAGCCTTACAATACAAAACTACTACTGTTGAGAACTTAAATCCCTGCAACAAACAGGTTTCCAAAGTACAACTGAAAACTATGCGAGACTACAGATGACTCCGATCTTAAGGGCTCTTTGGCCTGTTGATATCCACAGTGGGAGATATCGTTGTGGAGGTATGCACTCTCTTAAGAGATGTGCTCAGTAATATGATTGATCACATCAGTGTTCTTGAGGTAACTGAAAGCTCTGGACACATAATCAACAATTCCAAACCCCTGTTAAGGCTATTGACAGAATTCTCTTCCGAGCTCTTGGCTTTAATAAACAGTCCAGGGTTCTATAGTTACATGCTACCTTGTGGTTATGCAGACATGTAGATCACAGAGGATGTTTGCCAGACATGGTTCGTGGTTTGTCAGACAAGGTTCATGATGCAAAACTGTTAAACAATTTTAGCTTGTATGGAAAGAAAGACTGTCTCTACCCTACCCTCACACAAGAGAGCTATTAGCTAAGCTTTTTGAAGTTTAAAGTAAAATAGTAAATAAAATGCAACTAATGAAAATTTCTTGTTTTTGTAAAAGTAAATTTCATTAAATCATTTAATTTATAGTCAGAATAATTATGCTGTATTTTAATATCAAAAAGGCTGTCCTTAAAAATGTTTTGTTCTAGTTTTTCTTTTCATTTAATATTTTTCAGGTAGGTTTAATTGCTATTTCTGAGGGGCTACCATACTAATATGGTAAGATTGAGGGGTTTCTAGTTTAAAAAATCCAACTTTATAAAACCAAATAATTTTAAATTACATACAGAAAATGTTTGAATGAAAACAGGACCAGTTATAAAAAAAAAAAGTGGGACGAAAATACCTTTTAAATTTCTGTTTGAAGATACAGACTAACTCGGCTACCCTTCTGATACTTGTCGCCAAGGAAGGCACTGTATTTAGCTGTATTGAATATCTGTTAGTCTCTAAGGTGCCACAGGAATTCTTGTTGTGTTTGATATAGTAGATTTTAGACATACTTACTGTCTCAGCACCATGATTCTTGAGGCTGTGATCTGTCCTTTTGCTTCCCAGGTTAAGAGACTGCTGATGAAAATACTTCAGCTCTTCCTTGATCATCCAGTTATGTCACTGGGGAACTAGAGAGGTGATAGAGATAGCTACATGGAGCAAAATGCCACAGACCAATAGTCACAGCTGCTTGCTGTGTGCTCTATACAGCATTTCTTAAACTATGTTTTGTGAGCACTGGTATACCATGAACAACTCACAGGTGCGACGCAGTGGTATAGCAACTAGCAATGGTGTGCAGTGCATGTATAAATTTTCTGATATTAAAACCAGACACAACATTACTTCGTAATTGCCATGATACTTACTTAAATTACTTTATTTTGGTTTTACTGTATATGTTGCCCTTTTTTTATTTTGTTCTGACAATTTTTCACATAAAAATATTATTGTTTTGTGGTCCATGGTCTCCAACAGTTCAGGAAACCCTGCTCTATACCAGCTGGAAATAGACAGTATAGTGTCACTTGGACACAGTGATACTGAGCTGCTTACTGTCCATTTTATTTAGCCCTCTGAGAGCTTGGGGCTTATTATTCTGATCAGGTGAGCATGAGTAAGGGTTGCTCTGTACCCATTGAATTTGGAAACATATTTTGTTGACACTGACCCTTATGGAAAGAGGAAAAGAAGCATAATTTCTAGCTAATGTGTTGCTGTCATGTTCCCTTTATTCATTTGCCTTTTAAAAGCGATTGCTTTGATGTCAGGATGTCACTTGCATCTATAAAAGGAAGTATTCAATTAATCGTATGAGCATGTCTTTCCTATAGCCAGCAAAACATTATTAAAGAACATGACTTTTACTAGCAGGTCAAACCAATTTGGAAAATACAAACTGGGGCAAAAAGTGCAGCCATGTTTCTTGTTTCTATGGTGCCAGGACATTGTGGCTGCGTCTGCACGTGTACGCTACTTCGAAGTAGCGGCACTAACTTCGAAATAGCGCCCGTCACGTCTACACGTGTTGGGCGCTATTTCGAAGTTGAAATCGACGTTAGGCGGCGAGACGTCGAAGTCGCTAACCCCATGAGGGGATGGGAATAGCGCCCTACTTCGACGTTCAACATCGAAGTAGGGACGTGTAGACGATCCGCGTCCCGCAACATCGAAATAGCGGGGTCCTCCATGGCGGCCATCAGCTGGGGGGTTGAGAGATACTCTCTCTCCAGCCCTTGCGGGGCTCTGTGGTCACCGTGGGCAGCAGCCCTTAGCCCAGGGCTTCTGGCTGCTGCTGCTGCAGCTGGGGGTCCGTGCTGCATATACAGGGTCTGCAACTAGTTGTTGGCTCTGTGTATCTTGCACTGTTTAATGAAAGTGTGTCTGGGAGGGGCCCTTTAAGGGAGCGACTTGCTGTTGAGTCCGCCCCGTGACCCTGTCTGCAGCTGTGCCTGGCTCCCTTATTTTGATGTGTGCTACTTTGGCGTGTAGACGTTCCCTCGCTGTGCCTATTTCGATGTTGGGCTGAGCAACGTCGAAGTTGAACATCGACGTTGCCAGCCCTGGAGGAGGTGTAGACGTTATTCATCGAAATAGTCTATTTCGATGTCGCAACATCGAAATAAGCTATTTCGAAGTTGGGTGCACGTGTAGACGTAGCCTACATGTAGCACAATTTGTAATTAGTGCAATAAGCATAGGAACTGTACCATCACTGCAAAGGTTTTTGAAGGTATTGTAGAAGTGAGTTCTAATAAAAAGTTATGTAGCAGCTTTGGATATTTTTGTCAGACCTTTTCATGAGGGGTGGCATGAGAGAAAGCACAGGGTTTTGTTGGGAAAATGTGGCAATAGAGACTGTCATTATAGGTGATGATCAGTAAATCAATACGTAGCAAATAATAGGCACAGGGATGGATGAGTAATGAGAAGTAGTGGGTGTTTCATAGACTCATAGAATCATAAGCCTGGAAGGGACTTCAGAAGGTCAAAGAGTCCAGCCCGCTGCTTCGAGCAGGATCAACCCCAACTAAGTCATTCCAGCCAGGACCTTGTCAAGCTGGGACTTAAAAACTTCTAGGGATAGAGAATCCACCACCTCTCTAGAGAATGCATTCCAATGCTTCAACACGCTCTGATGAAGTAGGTTTTCCTAATATCCAACCTACACCTCTCCTTCTGTAACTTCAACCCATTGCTCCTTGTTCTGCTATCCAACACCACTGAGAACAGTGTCTCACCATCCTCTTTAGAGCTCCCCTTCAGGAGGTTGAAGGCTGCTATTAAATTACCCCTCAGTCCTCTCTTCTGTAAACTAAACAAGCCCACATCCCTCAGCCTCTCCTCATAGGTCATGTGCTCCAGCCCCCTAATCATTTTTGTTGCCCCCAGCTGTACTTGCTCCAGCACATCCACAGTAGTAGTAGTGTTTGAACACTATTGCTGAAGAGTCTGTCAACTGAGACAACAGTCTTTTCACAAAAGGGGTAGATAGGTGGTCTGTGGGGTATAGAAATGAGTGGACAAACAAGATAATGATTCAGTACGTGACTGAACGGATTAATTGATATCTGCATGGGGCTGTGAATGAACAGGCTGGAAAAAATTGTTAGTTGTAGCTAGCCCTGTGCAGTGAAGCACAGTCATCTGGGTATTTCATGTGCATTATATTCCCTACCTCTGGTTTATGATCATCCCTTCCTCCTGAAGCCACCCCAGGAAGCATGTGATCAATAAATTTGTAGAACACTGAGGAAAGAAGGTATGCCCATGAGAAGATCATATTTTATGAATTCCACCTTTCCCACCCTATTTCCTGCAATGGAGGGTTTGGTGTCAGGTTAGTTTCAGAACAGGAGCTCAGTGATTGGAGATGGGGGCACAGGTTTACAGAGTTTATATGGCTATTTCTATTCTTGGATACTGAGCTCAACTAAACTGAAAATCTCTTGAAGTTCCAAGTTCACTGTGATCTGCAAATATTTTTCCTGTGTTGGGACTGCTTTCTTGTATGACCATTTATGTCATATTAGACCAAGACAAGAGCCCTCAACAAGAAAACATTTTTTAATGAAATCTGGGCTGTTACTACATTCTTCTGTAAGAATTTTGACCAAATTTGACTTGAGTCTTACCATGACTACTGGTTTCCTGCTTGCTTCTTTGTGTGTGTGTGTGTGTGTGCGCATGTCTTTAGTTCTGCTCCCCTCTCAAATTTTGGTACTCAACAATTGTGTCACATTTTTTGACAGAGAAAGTGTTCTCAATATTTTTGTAATGATGATTTTCTCTGTTAATATTCATCAATATTGAACACACATTTAATTCACTTTTCATGTGTTTGAAGAGTACTTTTTCCTGTTGTTTGATGACTAAATGCTGGATCTCTTTTTGAATGGGCAATACACAGAAGCATGGGCTGCATTTACACTAGTGTGTGTTTGACTTACATTAAAATGTGTTGTTGTGTATGCTATCGTCTTATCTATGCAATACATCCTGATTTTTTCTGTGTTTGTGGCAACTCTCCTTGATATTAAAAAAGGGATAGAGAATAAGATCAAGAATATCTTATTGCCTCTATATAAATCCATGGTTTGCCCACATCTTGACTACTGTGTGCTGACATGATCATCTCATCTCAAAAAAAATGTCTTGATCTTGGAAAAAGCTTAGAAAATGGCACAAAAATGATCAGGTGTTTGGAACGGCTGCCCTATGAGGAGAGATTAAAAAAAGATTGGGACTTTTTAGATCAGAAAAGAGGAGACTAAGGAGGGATATGATAGAAGTCTATAAAGTTATGACTGGTGTTGAGAACACAAATAAGGAAAAGTTAGTTACTTGTTCCCATAACACAAGAACTAGGGGTCACTAAATAAAATTAATAGCTAGCAGGTTTAAAACAAACAAAAGGAAGTATTTCTTCATGCAACACATGGTCAACCTGTGGAACTTATTGCCAGAAGATGTTGTGAAGACCAGGTCTTTATCAGAGTTAAAGAAAGAGCTAGATAAATTCATGGAGGGTAGGTACATCAATGGCTATTGGCCAGAATGGGTAGGAATGGTGTTCCAAGCCTCTCTAAAGCTGGGAATAAGTGATATGGGAGGGATCACTTGATGCCATCTTGTTCTACTCATCCCTCTGGGTTATCTGGCATTGGCAACTGTTGGAAGACAGGATACTAGGCTAGATGGACCTTTATTCTGACCCAGTATGGCCATTCTTATGATTTTAAGTGGAGTACAGCATTTGAACTCAAGCTCTGGGCATTGTGTCTACATGTAGTTACATGTATGGTATACTTACTGTTATCAGGAAAGTTGGAAAATCTGGATTTGAAATAAAAGTTACCTCAAAGAAACTTTACTGAATGAGGAATTTACTTAGTTCTGCAGATGACCTCTGCATACGGTCATATGGATATGAACATTCCCTTAGTGCTCATAAACCATAATTGGGAAGAGAGACTAAAGATCAAACTTCTTCTTTGTTTCAATGATCTAGATAATGCTTTGAATTGATTATTTTGACGTATTTTACATCAGACACAGTAGAAAATGCTATATATCACTCATCATTTTTCATATGCTAAAATGAATTTAAATAATGGAGTGAGAGCGAAGAATATATGTACCTTCTAAAACTGCATTTTTAGCTCCTTTAAAATGTGATCTTTCAACGCTGAAGGAACTATACAGACTGCCCACTCCAATTTTCTCAGTTGCACTCATTTTAAGCACTTCATTAAGGGAAAGAGATTTCTGCTGTAATAAGAATGTTATATTACATCTATCAGAGATATAGCTTTAAAATATTTGTTGGATTTATGGCAAAAAGAAAATCAGACAAAGCTGCACTGCACAAAAGTTAATTTCATCAAATGTGTATGTTTTCCACTTTAGAAAGTCCAGACAATATTTCACTGTCAAATAATCTTTGATTTTCCCCCAAACAAATGTGTACAATCTGAAATCAGAGGGATACTCAGAGAACTAAGATCTCTTGAGTTTCTGCTCTGTCCTGCAATTTTTGACCCTCATTCCTGTTATTAGATTATAATTTGCAAATGTCCTTTTTAGTTTGACCTCTGGAAAATATCAAAACTAAACTGTGGCATATTAGTAAAAATTACAGGGCATATTTGTACTCTGGATAGATTATTTCACTGCTTCTATCTTGTAAAGATTTTGATGAAGAAATAAAGCTTTAAACTGGCAATCCAATAAACTATAGCTTAGTGATCAGTTCATGAATCAACAGGGTTCATGAATCAACAAAAAATAAGTAACTTTCTTTCATCTGAAGAGTTAGTTGAATGGGAGTTTGGACCAGCAGAAGGCAAGTCATGCAATAGGTTTTGAGGCTCCACATGATCCTAATGCATTTGAGTAGTGCTACTGTTTTACAGTCAAAGGTTACGGTTACACTGCAGCATCTGTCAACAGAAGTTACTGTCAGAAGAGATTTCCTGACAAAACTTCTGTCAACAGAGTGGCCAAAGTGCCTGGCTGCTATTTTGACAAAACATGCAGTGGGAAGCACAGCAGACAAGGCTGCCTATTGCTCTGGATGCCCTGTCTGCCACAATAAGCCCCCACCCCCATGCTGAGCACCCACACAACTTTTACGTTGACAGAATCTGACGACAGCAGCATTATGCCTCACGGCTGAGAGTCAGAATGCTGCCAGCAAAAGTGCTGAGTTTTGTTGACAAACTGTCAATGAAACACATTTTGCGTGTGGACGTTCCACCAGTTTTGTCTACAAAAAGGGGTTTTGTCAGCAAAACTCACTAGTCTAGCCATAGCCTTAATGTTCAGTTACATGACTTGAACCTGCATTCTCAAAATAGAACTTCTCACCTTCCTGGTGACAGTTTCCATGTCAAATGAATGCACGTCCCAAACTGATTCTCTCTGAACATAGTCACTTATAAATCTTGAAAGGAAATGCTTGATTAAATATGGACAGCATAAAAATGGATGGAGTAAGAACTTTTTATAGGAGTAATTACATGCTCTCCTTCAGTCTGAGCATGCAGACAGCTACCTTGGAGGTGGGTGGGGGATTCACTATTAATCTTCTAAAACACGCAAAATAGTTGTAAAAACTGGTTTATTTCTTAAAAATAAATACAAAAATATAAATATAAAACATTGGCAGATATAATTTGATGAAATGAAGTTGCACAAACTTTTTTTTTAAACCAGCTGCATATATCACACTTATTAACACCACATGTACATTTTTTAAAAATTTTAATGTACAGAATTGGATATACTTTTTTCTTTGCCTTCTTAAAAGCTGCACTTGCAAGGGTAGGACATGTACCTAACAAAAGCGGCTTGTACATGAGGTTGCTTAAGGGAATATCACCCTGTTCAAACTTCTCAAAGTACTTTTACTTACTAAAATGGACAACACTGAATTTCCATAGCTTTGGCTCCTGGAATGTGATTAAATAAAATGCTTTATATATTCGGTGACAATGTACTAGAAAGAATGAATGACAACGAAAAAATTAAAAAGAAAACCATTGTGCTGAGTGGCAGGAAAATTTTCCTGGATGTTAAATATTGTCAAGTGGAGAAGGTGTCTATAAAGTTACTTCTTCTTAAATGGACCCTAGTGGAGGTTAAGAATTGTCTTTGTCACTTTCTCCTCCACCATACATTTCAGCTAGCTTATTAAAGTGAGGGCCCCATTCTCTGAGGTAATCATAGTTTTGGTCTCCTTCAGTAGTACCTGACTCTAAGGAGCTCAAGGATTCAGCTATAGAATCATTTCCTTCATAGGCGTAGGTTGCAAGAGAATCATATGGTGGTGCAGAGGGATCAACATCATGCTCCTTTAGCCTCTGGTTAATGAAATCTCGGACATCTGTATTATCTGGTGCTGAAGGAGTCCTCCGTGGTATAAATAATGTTTCAGGAATAATATCTCGTCGAAGCTTCTTATCTTCGATAGCTGCAGGATTTCTCAGTGTGCCAATATCAAAGGCTTGAGTGTCTTCCTCTCCACCGCCTTCATCATTATAACTCACAATGTTATCTCTAATGTCCTCTTTAGACAGGATCAGAGGCTCCTTCTTTCTCTGCCTCTTCAGAGCAGCAAATAGTACCACTATAACTTTAAAAAAACAGAAAAAAACCACACACATATACAAGTGTAGATAGATAAACTGATCTCAGTATAACAATTTCTCAGTGGTAAGTTCAGCAGACACAATAGATTTACTTTACTGATGTTTCAGCAGCTAATCTTAAGAATACCAGAAACATTAAGGACTCCATCCTGTTTTCAGTCTGAAAATAGACATCTACTTTAATGGTGAGGGAGAATATTTTTGCAAGTTTCAAGCAGCTTCATCAAATTGTGCTTTAAAAATCATAATATTTGTTGTTCTTTTCCTTCCATGTGAAAATGTTTTTTTCTGCTCACTTTATGTAAAGTTAAACATTTGTGAACAATGCACAGAAGCCAACTTGAAAAAGACCAGCTGTCAAGATAGTGCTGATTGATGTCTGTATTGTACGTGTGACTGCGAGTGAGAAAAAGTGTATTGCTGTTTGATGGCTGGTTGTAGTTAAAGAAAACATAGGGGTCACTTTTTTATTGTTTATAGAGCATGGTTTTAGTATAACAAAGTGGAATGCCTTCTGATTAACCTGAAAACTACCTTCTTTCTGTCTCCCTTATGAAAACACACTCACCTGAAGGCATATTACCAAGTATACATATGTGATATAATTGCTTCAATTAAGGTGTAATCTTTTACTTCAGAAGAAATTAAACTGTTTCCAAAGACATTGATTACTTTTCTCGATGACTTGACAGCTGTAATGAATAATAGGCCATTCAGCCCTTGGTTGCTGTGCCAGATTTAAGCTTAGGTTGTACTAGTACATTTGCCAGATATTCACAAATTAGCTTAAATAAATAATATTCAGTCATTGTTGTGACTGGTTTACCAATAGTTTTATTTTGTCATTTAAATTATGCCAAGTTACCACCATTTGTGAATTTAACTAAACAGGACAAATACTATTGAATAAATTTATTAATGCTAGATTCATTATTAAAATTTTAGAAAATGTCAATTTTTATGTAGAAGAAAAACTCATAGTTAGATGAACTTTTAGGGCCCCATTCAAAGCCCATTGAAACCAGTTCATTCTGTCATCTAATATGAAAAGTATTAACTTCAGTGAGCTTTCACTTAGACTCTTTGGCTGTTTCTACACAGGCCACTTCCTTCAGAAGTGGCATACTAACACACGGAGCAAAAGATGCTAATGAGAAGCGGATGCAAATTTCCTGTGCCTCATTAGCATAATGTCACGTGATTTGTAGTCCGGAAGACCGTTCTTCTAGACTCCAGAGCACCGTGTAGAAATGCTTCCCTGGGGGGGCTTCCAGAAGAAAGTCCTCCTTCCAGAGGCCCCTTCTTCCCAAAAATTTTTGGGAAGAAGGGGCCTCCGAAAGATGGACTTCCTTCCAGAAGCTCCCCAGGGCTGCGCTTCTACTTGGCATTTTGGAGTCCAGAAGACTGCTCTTCCGGACTCCAAATCATGTGACATTATGCTAATGAGGCATGGGGAATTTGCATCCACTCCTCGTTAGCATCTTTCGCTCCATGTATTATTATGCCACTTCTGAAGGAAGTGGCCTGTGTAGAAACAGCCCAATGTACTCATAAATGACATTTTCTAAGGACTGGGAAATTTTGATGAAACTCCTGACCCAGACTGCAGCATTCATAGTCCAGTTGACTACAGGCTTCTTTGTGGTAAACACTGATCCACCATCCTAATAGGTAAAGCTGGTTCAATTACTTCCACAAACACACCCATTCAGAAAGTGTCTCTTCCTGTAACACTATTCTTTTTCCTGCATAAAAATTGTTATTTTTGATAGGAAAAACTATAAATGTTCTGTTTGGAAGAAAATAAATTGGTTTGAATCAGCATTTCAAAATAAAATTAATGTCTTTCTTTCATGTTTAGAAAATAAGCATATTTATTCCATTTTGCTTTGTGTATTTTCCAGGGGTTTCTCTCCCTGTTAAATTCAATGACTGGGATCTTACTCACATTGCTTTAACTTATCATATCACATCATAATGCAGTTACATTATTTATACCTCTGTTGCTGAATAACCTATCAAACAATGAAGAAGTCTTGTTGAATGTAAATGAATAACTTTAACAGAAATGTGCTAATTTCAAAGCAGGTGGTCATTGTGTGTGTGGATGAGAGATCAAAGACTCAAAATGCATAGCTCACTGGCTATCAAAGGAAAAGCCCACATCAGAAGGGACTGTCATCTTGCACTCTATGAAAAGAGTGGTGAGTAAAGATTTAAGAAAAGATCCTGGATCTCTGGCCTGTTTCAATTCTTACAGTGGGGTATGGCAGTTGCAGAGCAGAGTTCCCCACAGACTATCTGAGTACCATGAAAAGACGTTTGAGAAGCCAGTAGGTTTGAGGGGTCATTTTTACATCTCTGACACCATTCGGAATTATGAACCATCTGTACATGTATTTTACTCACTTTATTTTACTCTTTTCCTTTAGAACTGGCTGCCAGCATTGTCTGGTGAAAGATCTAGAATATCAGTTGACCTGAGGTAAATGACTGTTCTCTCAGGACTGGCAGAAACCCAGTGTGACTTTCTGTTTTGTTTGCTTTTGCCCTTCAAATCACAAAGTGCAGTTTGTCTGGATGATAAGACACAATGGAGAGGCAGTCTGGAACTCAGTGGTACGGCTGGTATGGTGATCCTGGAGTTCATATTTGTTACTGGCTTTGTGAAACCTCATTACAGAGTACACCATCAACTTGGGCTGTCCGCCTTGTCTTCTGACAGTCCATACTGAGGTTGTCACTTACATTTGGGAGCTACTCCAGACAGCAGGACACCATGCAAAGTCGTACTTCGGAGAGTCCTGAACTACAATTCTTTAATGGTTCATCTGTGTCAGCTTTGAAATAAGGTCATATCACTGAGCATGTTTTCTTTACTGATGACTATATTTCAGAATTAATCATAGGACTACTTTCATTTCATCTCTCTGGACCAGATCTGGTGCTATAAGTAACATATTTCTGACTCTAAACTCTAACAGCTTCTGTGCTGTGCCATATAAAATTACACACATTTCAAATGAAAATATGGCATCAATAAATATATAATATAGCAACATAATATTAAGTATTTAAAATTATTTCCTTGATTATCATATGGACTAAAATCATCTTTCTAACTTGATCATCCTTGGTATGCTGCCTGGGGGGAGGGTGAACCTCCCTTCTTGCCCCTCTTCAGCAATATTTAGCAGGGAGAGCTGGCCCTAGATATCAGCTTGAATCGTAAACTGAGTCTGTAAATTTACTGAAGCACCAGCTATAGCAGCTCTTTTCACAGGTCCTGCACTGCAGGCCATGCACTACACCTTAACTACTCTCCTCTCCTCCCCAGCAGATCGACAAATGATCCTGGAAAGTCATGTTACATCACGAAGCCTGAGTGTAGGTGAGTTTTGATTCTCAGAAACGGCTAAAAGAGAGGCGATTCTCAGAAAAGTGACTCTAAAATTACATCAAGGGATTGCTAGCATGCCATCTCCAATGACAACAATTTCAAATAAAGCCTATTTTAAAAATGTATAATAAACATTAAAAACAAACTTCACCAACAGTCAAACAAATAGCAATACTAACTCTGTTAGAAATGGAGGCTCCTCTGCGGCTATGAAACCTTAGCTGTACTTTTTTATTCACACCCATTCATCACCCTATGGTGCTCTTAGTTACACCTATGGAACTATGCTGACTTCAGGGAGTCCGTACAAGTGTATCTGTCTGCAACATGGCAGTGCATTCTTACTTGTCCTGCTCTCCAACACCTGAAAGTCCTTAAGTAGTAATAAGACTAAACAATTATTTTAATCAAAACAAGCAGATGTGTCTGAACAAATCAGCTCCCTGAATATAGAATAAAAATTGCTTAGATTTTTTTTTTCTTCAGCGTTACAATATAAATCATACTGTGATTCCTGACTATATACCCATTTAGGGCAGAGTTAGAAATCAGAAGGAGAATAAATGCAGAGAAGAGAAACTTGAAGATAGCCGCTAAAATGTAATATTCTGCCTAATTTAGATAAGTGGTGAGGTCAATCGTGTCTACATATAATCAGAAATAGGCTGTAATTGGAAATGTTCTTTTATTTGTGGAAAGGGGATAGAGACGTAAGAACTATCTAATGAACAGAAAAACACCCTTTCTTTTTTCAGAGGAAAAATAGCAAGTGTCAAGTTGTGGGATGAATCTCATGCTCCAGTCTGTCCAAGGATACTCTTCCCCAAAACTGCTAACTTCATAGCTTACCCCTCTTTTGACTGGGACAAATATATTGCCCCTTTTGCAGCCCCTCTCAAATGCACTCCTCAAGGGCAGCTCTCCTTTTTCCCAAATGTTTTAGCCCAACAGGCCCACATGTTTTTGTTTTGGGAAGCATATCATTAGCAGCTTGTTAAAGCAGCTTAAAATCAGCCTGTTCAAAACAAGTGCATTGCTTGTTCAATGAAAGGTCCTCAGCTAGCAGGACCCATGCTCACTTGCAGGCATTACTCCCATTGGCTGGTAATTATGGCCAGTGGTAGCTGAGAGGGATGAAGTCTGTAGGCCAGGGCAGTGCCAGGACAGAGCTTCCCTGTGCAGTGCTCATCATGGCTCTGGGGTGTAGTGGGGGATGAATGCCATTGCATGAATCCACCTCCTCCCCAGTCAGGCAGAGCCACCCTGGAACAAAGCATGCAGGAGCTTTCATGGCTGCAATCCAGGACCCCAAACTAAACTTCCCCGCCCTCTTAGGCCAGGGCTGCAGAGCTTGATGTCCCTTTATTAATCCAGCCCTGCTCCTCATAGCATATTGTTGCCATTGTTTTGTTTTCCCTTTAACAGCCTTCTTTGATTCAATCCAATGTAGTTAATCTGGAGAATATCGAGTAGATAAACTGAGCTACATATTATATTAATAAAAATAATAGAGAACTCTTTTTGCTTTCTCAGTTACTTACATCATTTCACCAAATTTCATTATGAAAAAAAATTATATTGGGCAATATTTCATTAGACAAACCCCTGCGGTGATCCTAAAAATTCCTGCCCTTTTTTATGACTAAGGCATCTGCTGAGTTTTTTCTCCTGTTTGTAACACAATTACCATGGATAGAGCCAACTACCATAAAAAAATTTCTACTTGCAGACTAGGGTTTTTAGAACTATCAAGACCCTTCACAAGTTTTCCAACATTATTTCACTCTCCTCTATGCCAATTATCTGGCTAGAGAATAATAAAACGCACTTTTAACAATACAGTAAACCCTCAGGCTGTGATGGACCTTCCAGCCCCAGAAGCCCCAGCCGTTCTGATAGCTCCCCCAAACCCAGTGGAGGCTCTGCTGAATCTTCAGCATTTATTTGGATAGATGGGGGGGGGCGGCTGGCGGACAGCATCCGTTATTTCCAAAGTCTGTTATATCAGGGTCTGTTAAATCAAGGGTTTATTGTAAATTCCAGAAATCAAAATCCCACATCTTTAATTGGACTTTGTTTTCTATTTCAAGCTAGCTATTTGAAGGCAGGGGTGGGAAACATGTAACCTACATGCTGGATCATTCCCCCCAGGTTCATTTCATCCAGCCTCTGGAAAGTCTCTGCACCACCAGGACTGGCTTGCCACCATGTCTCTGTGGCTCCTAAGCAGAGTGGTCATCAGGGAAGCTCAATATGCTCCCCCAGAACCCAGTACTGACTATGAAACTCCCATTGGCTGAGAACCACAGCCAAGGGATCTGTGGAGGCAGTGCCTGCAGGCAGCTCCAATCATGTGGAGTGGGTTGGTCCCTCTACCTAAGGACCAGCCATGATGGATGCTTACATTACAGCACAGCTGTGGGGACTAGTTGTCCAGTTTTCACTCAGAACACCTAGTTGGAAAAGGATACTGGTGGCCCTGGTCAGCACAGGTAAGGGAGCTATTGACTGTCTGGTTGGCAGTGACATATAGCAGAGCAGGCAAGTGCTGTGCTGGTTGGCTTCCACAAGTAGGAGCAACCATGGGACTCTGCACACTGCCCGTGCTCCAAGTACCACTGCTGCAGCTCATGGCATCTGTGGACAGGACAGTGGCCAAAGCTGCAGAGAAGTCAGGTTGCTGTTTCTGAAGCCTGCATGCTGTAAGTACTGCCCAGAGCCTGCATACCTGACCCTCTCCTTGAGCCAGCCAGATAAAAGGGAAGGAGGGAAAGGTGGGGTGTAAACCAAGTGTCAGGGGAGGGAGGAAGAGATATTGTGATGGGGGAGGGTAGAGTAATTCAAAATCCTACTAATAACCCTAAGCACGGAAGGAAGCAAGCAGGGAGCTACACTACCAACCGGGAGCCATTTGAAACTAATGGAGTGCTACAGTTATCAATGGTAAATCCAAGGATCTTACACTGGGAACTGGAGGAAGTAAAAAAAAAACTAATAAAGAATTTCCCAAAAACTAAATTGGTTCGGGTAATCAATACCGAAGGGGATAGAGACTGATTTCCAAGACTAGCAAAAAATGGGACACAGACACCCAGAACTCCCTCCTAGACCCTGCATTCCAGTTTGGAGCCCCCTTCTGCCCCAGAACTCCCTCCCAAACTCCCTCTCTTCTTCCCTCTCAGAACCTGCACTCTGAACCTCCTCCCACACCCCAACCCCTCTCTCAACCCCAGTCCCACCCACTCCTGCACGCCAAACTCCTCCTCCCAAATCTGCCTCAGAGCTATTTCTGGCCCCAAGCTGGAGCCCAGGAAAGGTCCTGCGGTTTTAACTCGCCCTGTCCCAAGCATGCCTCTGATTGATTTTATGTGCGTCACAGGCCCCTAACAGAAAAAAGGGTCCCTGCTCCTGTTCAGAGAGAACAATTTCACAGTAAGTATATCTAAATTTGATGAAACAGTTTAATCACATGAGATTTTTCTTTGTTAGTTGCCTAGAAATAAATGTTTTGCTAAATCTAAATTCACCACAGCATAAGCCATTACCCTTGTATTTTTGTGAAATCTTGTCTGATAAAGCACAAAAAAAGCAACTGGCCAGGTCTGTATCTCTGATATATTAGTTCACTGGGGAAAAGATATATTTTTTCCATAACTTACCTAGCAATATAATGATGCAGAGGAGAATGGCAATTAGAGCTCCAGTGCTGAGGCCAGCAGGAAGGAGCAAGGCCTCAGCATTACACGACTGCATGTTCCCCTGGTTGTCACAGGCGCACACTCGAATTGTCAGAGTGCCGGTGCTACTCTGGATTGGGTAGTCATTGTCCGATATCACCACTGGCAGCAAATAAGTGCTTATTTCATGCCTACTGAAGCCATTTCTTCTTGTCAAAATTCTGGCAGTGTTATCTATACCAGTTAAAATAATAACATACATATTACTCATGTGCACTATGTAAGTATACAATTCATTGTTTATGCAATATGCACAAATGTTTTTAATCATCATTTTTGGTTCACTGTATTATTTTGGAAATTGCATTTCCTTAACATCGGAGACCAAGCTTTTTTTTTCCTACTGCTTTTTTGAACTTGAGCAAAAGGCTGCTTCCCTATTCCTTCACCTCCCTCTTCCTCTGAACATACTGTTGTGCAACACATTATATTCCTTGGTATCTCAAGGCTGAAATGTGTCCAGAAGAGAGATTACTTTAGGCATTCTGAAGATCAATATACAGTATTGTATTCCTAAACTGTTTAGAAACGTGAATGTACTCCAGGTGCAGTGGCTGTGTCAAGAAATACAGAGTCTTACTACACTGTTATGAATCTGTAGTGTAAACAGAATAAAATGCTGTTCAAATAACCTCTGTGAAAGCTAGTGCAGACAGGAAGGCTGCTGCTTTTTCTACTAAAAGGACAACAATGCAGAAAAAAAAACAAATAATTGTAACCTATTCACAAAAAGTTTATAACATAATTAGAAATTAAAAACAGCCAGTCCTTTGCATAAGCAGGAGCGAGTCCCCGTAGTATATCCCCTGTTAAAATGCTGTAGATGGTTTGCACTAGACGGCTGAAAATTGAAGAAGAGCCTTTGTAAGAGTTTTTGAATGTCCTTTTTCTGCTTCTACAATATGATGTCACCCTGGTTTCAGACCTTTTTCATAATTCTAACACAAGCCAAACATATTATTGGTGATAAACTAAAAGAAATCCAAGTGGACATCCACTTGGAGTCATTGTCCGCATTCACACACACAAAGGAATAAAATAGAAGCCTGGAAGTACCAAAGCTATGCCATATAGATCTTAGGGGTGGGGGTGTCATGCTAACACGTGCATCCTTTTCCTGTGTTCCCATTGTCCCCTCATTCCCCCCACAGAAAAAAACAAAACAAAACAAAACAAAACAAGCATTAGATTTAGCCTCTGCTATATATCGCCTCTGATCCAAACATCAGTAAGATTTGATGTTTTGTTTAGATCTTGTTATGTTATTCTCTGTTGCTTTCCCATCCCCAGTTGTTACAGCCTCTCCATTGTTTGTACGTGGGCTGGAGGATCTTTTCTCAGTGGTAGTGTCTTGAAGAGAAAGAGGATGTGCAGATTTACTAACCCTGGAACATTCTTCTTTGAGTCTAGGATTCTGTAAGCTTAAACTGAAGCAGAATCAGTGAACTAAGATAGTATAGAGTGAAATCTGCAGTTTGAGGACAGCTGACAATATGGTAAGTATAGGAGGTATCAAAACCATATTTGAGTTAAGATTCTGCCATTTCCAGTTTATGGCTTACCTCTACACAGCATGTGTTAATTGCCAGATAAGGGTCTTAACAATGAGAACATAACAATGCTATTTGTTTTTGAATGTCCATCGATAAAGAAAACCTCCCATGAATACAGGTCTGTATCCGTTATGTAACTTCAGTGAATTTATATTTTGGTTATGTTCTAAATATTCTATATTTTGGTTATGTTCTAATGTTGATAATGGAGAAGATTCCTAACCATGAAAAAAAGGGGGTTTTGACGACTCCAGATGTCAGACTTTGGTGCTGTTTTCAACCAGATTTTGGCATATGGTTGCTGTGAGTTTCAATGCAGTGCAGCTCATCCTCTAGGCACTTTTGAAAATTTCATCTTGAAACTGTAGCATACAGACATCAAACTCTGATATTTTCATGCTTGTCTCAGTGTTCCTTTCGTTCCCCATTGTCACTTCTAATTACACTGTAAGCTTCTTGAGTTAGGAACTGTCTGTCTGTATGGAGTCTAGTCGTGTTTCTCTGGTGTATGATGGAGGCCATGAGGCACTACCATCTTCTTGGGCTAAAACCAAGTGTTGTGTCCACTTTTGAGAAATTGTTCTAAAAACATAAATAAGAGTGCCTCAAGACACAGCAGTCTTGATTCACAGTCTGAATTATTTCTTTTCCTCATTTTAGATAGTTTGGATTAACATGACTCTCCTGATTGCTCCTTGGGGTCCAGTTGGTAATGATCGCCAAACCAAAAATACAACAAAATCACTGTTTTAAAAACATGCAAAGCCACCAAATATACGCGAAATATGGATTCTGATTTACTTTAGCATTAGCTTACATCCTGGGGTTCTAAAAATATTTAAGTCTTTAATTACTGTAATTATTTTAAAATATTTTAAAATAAAGTAAATTATTGCCATTGTATTGTCCCCCACCCACAAACACTTTGCAGTTAATAATGTAAGTTGTAATCACCCAGTTTTCCAACATATAGCCCTTGAAGTGTTGGCATAGACAAGAAGAAGAAAGGATTGTAAGTATAGTAAGGTTATGGGCAAGTCCACAGTTGTAGCATTAATTTTATCTGCTATCTGCATAAGGTTCAGAGACCAATGAATACCCAAGTCCTTTATTCCAAAAATACAAATACAAGTTACATCATTTTAAAAAAATAACTGTAGCATGTTAGGCATTAGAAACAAAAACAAAAAAACCTAAACATTATACCATGGGCAATCTCCATATTTTACCTTCATTATCTTGAACAGTAAAGTTTGGGTTAACAGCAGCTAGACTGAAGAAAAATTTTTGTCCTCCAAGGGGATCATCTTTGTCTACTGCACTTATGGTCTGTATTAGCTGCAGACAAGGAAAAATACAAACAAGCAGGCAGTGTGATACAGTTATCTGGTTACTACAAGGAACAGTGACAGCTTTCATACAATCTATATTTATAAATCAAAATATGGTATGGATAAAACAATGGAATTTCATAACTGAGCAAATAAACATTATATATTGTTTATTTTCCTGACAAAGTACAAAAAATAAAATGGGAAGTAAAGTAGCTCATTGGTTCATTGTTAGGATTCCAAACAGTGCAAAGCAAAGTTTAAACCCAGTGTTTATAAAATGAAAACAACCACCTCCCCCTAAAATTCTGCACTTTTACTACCTTTATCTTTTACATGTTTCCTCCTGTATATTTTAGAAAGCACATGTAATAATCACTGAGATTTAATTAGTATAGTATAGTATAGTAATTTAATGTTAATGACTCTTGTATGTGCTTGCTGAAAATATACAGGGAAAAACAAATAAAAGGCAAAGGTAGTAAAGATGCAGAATTTTAGGGGGAAGCAATTGTTTTCAGTTTATAAATGCGCACACACACATACGCATGGACAAAAAGCTGGTCAATTTTTTTTCAGGAGAGTGTCAATTTCAAAACAAAATTATTCACTGTACTTCAAACAATATTCAAACTATATTTTAAATATTTGAAAACTGAAAATAAAAGTTACGATTTTCTTGTTTCCTTATTTCCCACACCCCAACTTTGCAACCCTTCTTCAGCTTTCAAAAAGTTAGATTAATAAAGGCAAAAATTAAACATTAATTCTGCCACTAAAACTCTTCCAAATTTGAGTAAGTTGCAAGAGAAAGAGGGATCAAAAGAACCCATCCCCCAACCTTCATTTGATTTCACTCAGAGGCAAAATGGTATCAAATGTGGGAAACAAAAACTGTTCAATGTCAAACACTGCAAAATGGAAACTACTCTGAAGCTTCTAAATTTGTAATCAAATTATTTTATCCATTTCTAAACACAGAAAATAATGCAAATTAAGAGGTTGAGGGGAAAAACATTTACGTTACTCTCAAGCATTCTATTCAAAACGTTAAAGCACAATAAGCTCTAACATCCAAAGCAGGAATCATGGGCAGATTTCACAATTCAAGGACCATCAGAGTTTGCAGATTTCCAAAGAAAGCCTCTTATAGGAGCTGCATGAAGTAATGGTGATTCCCTGTCATCCTTCCATTTAAGTATGCAGCAAAAGCTACTGTAGTTTTTCATTGAAACTTACTGGACTTTAGCTGCAAGTGCCATCTCTTACATGTAAGTTTGAGTTTTTGCAGCTTAATTCCAGTGTGATTTCTTTCAGTCACACAGCCTCAGTTACTACTCTCTGCTCTTGATTACCAGAATGTCCTCTCCAAAGACTGACTTGAGTATTCCATCGTCTACTGAAGCTCAACTCAGCAAAAACTGAAGTTCCTTCTAGAACCTTTCCACAAATCCTCCCTCTGCCAATTTACTGTTCTCAGTTCTACAATCCTAAAGGTATCTTAAGCCTGAAATCTACCTGCCTCCATTTAGCTGGAGCCTGCACACACTCACTGGCATGCCTGGGGAGCCTCCCAGAATAAATCAGAACTCATCTGTGAACTGTTTTTTTTCCCTCAAAAGTACCAATTATTAACAAACTATACCTTTATAATACCAAAACACAATTTATTTGTACAATTTAGAGAAAGAAACGACTTAAAACAGATTGAGATTAATTAAAATGTCAATAAATTAACTGACCAATGAAGTTTACAATTTACAAATAAAACCCAACTAATTTACATGTACATTGACTCTTCCCCAGAATGTGAATGCCACAGAGTTCTAGACACTTCCTTGCATGTATGAAGATTTTAAAAGCAGGGATGGCACTCTGTTGGTCCAGTAAATAATCCCCAACAAGGCAACAAGGGGATAATAATTCAAATTTAGGATCATTCCAAGCTGGACTACCCCTCCTGATGCTTTGGAATGGTTATACCCAGAGGTGTATGCCATGGAGTCTAGCTTGACAATAAGACCACTTCTTCTGTTCTCAGAGTTCCAGAAACTCCTTAAAGTATCTTGGCTACCCCATCCCCACCTTTACCTGAAAACACTTTCCAAAATGGAGAAAAAAAAAGTTCTGGTTGTTCTCCCAACCTGCACTGCAGGACAACCTCTTGTCTGTTCTGGTCACAGCTAGTCTCTGTCCTGGCTCCAGTGTAGCCCAAGAATAGCCAAACTTGGCATCCTGCTTTATCAAACACACAAACGTTTCTCAGTTGCAGCTTCTAGATTTCTAACTGTCCTAGACAGAGCTCCACCAAAGAATCTCCTGTCCCCTTAGTAGCTGACTGGTAACTGTCTCAGCTCCCCATGTAATGAGCCCACAACATGCTGCCTTGGCATCCAAGACAAAGCTTTCTTCCTCCCTGCAAGTCTCTCTTTTCCCTAAAACTGAACTTCTGTACTCAGGATCAGTGAATTTTGATGTGCTTTTGCATCTGTAAATGAAATACACCATTGAAAATATATATATGTCACTACAGACACACTCTTTACAATGTAATGTCACAAAATCAGCATACCGGTGGCTTTATTCTTAAGGAACGAGGCACAAGAGATTTAATAAACCTCTTAGAGTATTTGAATAAGGCAAGAAAAGTCCTCATATATTTAAGCATACAATTCAAGCAAATAGGCAAATGACATTGGGCTTAAGATACTTCTGAATATATACTATGTGTTGGGACACTGGTACGTGGACCAATCATAATATTCCTGCAGATTTATGATTTTATGGTCCCTTCATATTACACATACTTCTGCATGTACCCTCTTTCATAGTAAAGAACTCAAAATGTTTTTCTAGAAATCAGGATCACTCAGTGAGGTACAGATATGTCTTGGGTGACATACTGCAAGCATTCCTTGCTAGAACCACTGCTAAACATGGCTTAGGAATGGGAATTAAACCAGATGAAATATTTTGGGAAACTTAAGTGGGCAGCATTCGGAACTAGGCTCAGTTTGCAAAGGACCAACAACTTGACTCTTTTAAAATGGTGATGAGATCTTCTGTGACAAGCAGTTAGGCTCTTGGTTGTACACCTGATCTGAATGACAGTCCTTCCAACAGAAAAAGAGATGTCTAACACCATTCCATGTGGACTTGTGCCATCTGACTCATCAACAGCACCTCTCGTAACAAGTGAATTTTCCTTGGAGCTCTTCTATCCAAGTATTAGTCACACCTTAGCTTTAGCTGCTCATAAAATGGATTATATTACATTGGAATGATAGAAAGCACATGATTACATGACATGGAGACTAGCCTCTTTTCGAAGTAAAGAATGTTTGCTTTGCTAATTCAAAGTTGTTGGTGTTTTAGTGCACTAAACCCCGCTCAGTTCCAAACTGGGTCTATAACAGTCATGAGGAAAGGGACTGGTGAAACACACAATGAAAATAAATGTGATCATATTTAAAGACTATTTGAATACTAAACCCAATTTGCAAACAATAAATTAAAATATAAACACTGGAGCTACGTCTACACGTGAAGCCTACTTCGAAGTAGCCTATTTCGATGTGGAGACATCGAAATAGGCTATTTCGATGAATAACATCTACCCGTCCTTCAGGGCTGGCAACGTCGACGTTCAACATCGACGTTGGGCAGCACCACATCGAAATAGGCGCTGCGAGGGAATGTCTACACACCAAAGTAGCACACATCGAAATAAGGGTGCCAGGCACAGCTGCAGACAGGGTCACAGGGCGGACTCAACAGCAAGCCGCTCCCTTAAAGGGCCCCTCCCAGACACACTTGCACTAAACAACACAAGATCCCCAGAGCCGACAACTGGTTGTAGACCCTGTGCATGCAGCATGGATCCCCAGCTGCAGCAGCAGCAGCCAGAAGCCCTGGGCTAAGGGCTGCTGCACACGGTGACCATAGAGCCCCGCCAGGGCTGGAGAGAGCGCATCTCTCAACCCCTCAGCTGATGGCCACCATGGCGGACCCCGCTATTTCGATTTTGCGGGACGCGGATCATCTACACGTGCCCTACTTCGATGTTCAACTTCGAAGTAGGGTGCTATTCCCATCCCCTCATGGGGTTAGCGGCTTCAATGTCTCGCCGCCTAACGTCAATGTTAACGTCGAAATAGCGCCCAACACGTGTAGCTGTGACGGGCGCTATTTTGAAGTTAGTGCCGCTAGTTCAAAGTAGCGTGCACGTGTAGACACGGCTTACATGTGATTAATTATTTTTGATTATGTGACTCAAATATTCAATTTCTTCCTATTCCTTAAGATTATCTATTCCTTAAAATTATCTGCATAGGTCACTTGGCATTTCTGTAAAATACAATCACTCTGTATTTCAACAGCAACTAGGAAAGACATGGTAGAATAAACTAACATATTTATTAGCATATTTTGTTAAGTAATAAAGGATGCCTTATGGGCTATAACAAATGGCTTAACTCTACACTGTTCTCTAGAGCTAAAATGCATGGGAAGCTCAGTTATCTCTCTCATCAGAAGAAAACTGGTTTTGTTTGTTTTCTTCTAGGACAGACCATTGAAAATCCATCTTGTTCATTATGACTATGGTTTTTTGGAACAAAACCTTAAAAACAGATTTTATTCAATGCTAGAGCACGTACATAAAGTGAGTTTAAACTAATACTTGAGATGCACCAACCATGGGCTAACTGGTTGAACCTATTTTTTCTTACTACAAATATATCAAAGTAACGTGCAATTTTTTCCCTACAATTCTAAATATAAAACAAAATATATATACTGGAATTAGTAGATGTATTAGATTTTCCAGCAACCCCCCCTCCAATATATTTTGTTTACGTTACATGTTTAATACCCAGAAAACAGAAATCCTAACAGTTTATTTGGATGAGTTGAAAGAATTTCTGCACAGCATTTGACAATGTAATGATATTGATGGCAAAATGGGAAAGTACTCTTAAATTTGATGTTAAATGGGTGCCTTTACTCCATAAATATGTACAACTCTTGTGCATTATTAATAAATTATTGACTATATTTCATTCATAATGGCTATGGTCACATTAGCCCCCTCCCTTCGGAAGGTGCATGGTAATGGGGGATTTTGGCAGATGCTAATCAGGTGCTGACATGAATATGCAGCACCTCATTAGCATAATTGCTGCTGCATGCACTTTGAAAGTGCTGTTTTTGAAACACACACTGCCCGTGTAGCCAGGTGCCTTTTGAAAGGACCCCCCTGATTTTGAAAGACCCTTTGTCCCATTTGCTTTTGGGAAGAAGAGTTTTCAAAATCAGGGGGTCCTTTTGAAAGGACTCCCGCTACATGGGTGGCATGTGGTTCAAAAGTGGCACTTTCAAATGGTGCAGCTGCCATTATGCTTATGAGGAGCTGCATATTCATGTTAGCACCTCAATAGCATCTGCCAAAATCTCAAATTATGATGCTCCTTCTGAAAGGAGGGGGCTAGTGTGGCCACAGCAAGCATGTATACTGTGATCTCCAAGAAGCCAACATGGTGGATTCTAGGCATTATCCAAACATACTTTACTGTCCTGGACCCCGCTTCACAATGCACTGGTTGTTTGCTAAGCTTTTGTGTTTTTAATAGAAAAAGCAGAGACTAAACAACATTGCAATAATTTCAATGTTCTACTCATATTTTTGGGTATTGAGTTTTCAAGAAAAATAGAACCCAAGAAGAAAAATAATAGATAGAAGTCTGAAAATTCCACCAGCGATTACCCACCCATATTGTTATACCCTTCATCGACCCATTTTAGTTGGTGGGGTGGCATATAGCAGAGTTCAACCTTTTTCTTCCTGTGTTGCCTTGTAACATGCTATAAAAACTCGATGGTCAACCTCTGCTACAGTGACTGATTTTCTGCATGTAAGTGCCAAGATCAGCATTAGGAGGTTGCAAACAGGGTAGCCATTCCACAGGGATTCTTCAAGGCTACATTGCTCAGGCTTTTGCTTCCAACGTGGGTGACAAGAATAAGGGTACTGGGCTTCAGCCGCATGGCAAGGTTTTAGCTTTCTACCCTGGGCATCAGCAAGACTTTTTAGAAAATGCCCCTGCATGGCAGCCTGTCTCAAATCCCTGGTTGAGAACCATTAGTACATAGCAACTGCAGTGAAGCCAGAAATCTTGAACACTGGGTACAGTTCTGATCACCATCCCTCCAAAGAGGGAGAGAAACACAAAGGGATCTAGAGATGGGTGAGTGAAATAGTTAGAGGAACGGAGAGTCTGTGAAAAGATTGTGAACATTTAGTTAGTAGATTAATCATAAAGATTTAAAATTGTAATGAATGATACAGAGCATCTGGGTACATAAACCAGCCACCAGCTGATCAGTATTAGAAAGGAACTTCCTCTGTGGGCAGTTTACTTTAAAATAGTTCACCCTTAACCCTTCCTCTGAAGTAACTGGTACTGACCATTGTACTGCAGTGCATAGACCACTGGTCTAAACTCTGGTATGCAGCTCCCTGTGCTCCTACATTCTATTCAGGCTATAGAAACTCTAACATGCGATTTAGATGCCTCATCACACACCAGGCTTAACAGAGTACATTGGCATAGCAGGAGTTCATCACTACCATGTAACAATATAGAACAAATGTTCGAGAGTTGTGAAATCACAGTATTGAAAGAAGAAAGGCTAATCTCAATGCAATTTAAAACACATGGGAAATATAAATAGAAGGAAAGGTCACTGAAGGAAATAAAGTAAGAAAAAAATTGGAAGAGATGAGAGATTAATAAGAAAGATGTTTCAATCATTGAGAACTAATGATAGAAAAAAGTAAAGATATGTTAGGTAAGGAATCAAAGGCAATAAGAATGTCCTATAAATACATCCAGAAAAAGAAGAATAATGGCAGAAACTAAAATCTCTACACTTTGAAAAGGCAAGGACTATGAATTTTTAAATAAATCTATTCGATTTTGGCTTATAATAGAAAGACTAATAATAACGAGGACATGGAAGGATTCTAATCAGGGAAACTTTTGGATATGATACTTTAAGATGTCAAGAGCAAAGAATAAAAGAAACAATAAAAGAACCTTTGATAAAACAAAATGGAAATACATATATTCATCTGGATCAATTGCACTGAACAGTTTGTAAATAATTAGTAGAAAAGACCCAGTGTTTGTTAAGCTGCAATATAGTAAAATCGGGAGAGATGCCTTAAGTTACTGAAGAAAAATACATGAATTAGTCAATGAGATAGGTATGTTTTCAAGTATAATATCTGCACATATGATAAGTGATTCAGTCTATATAGATTTGGTAAGGGAGAGTCTAAAAACTGACAAACTGCTTTGGTTTATTGAGCACTAATTATGAAAGCCAATTTTGAAAGCCTTCTCCATGATAAGACAATCTGCTGTTGAACTATGCGTAGGTAAGGCCATGGTGTCTCCTAAATCCTGCTCTGAGAAGCCTGGTGGAGGAAGCAGCCTGCCCACTTTTAATGGGAGGGGAAAGTGGCAAGTCAGCACATGACAGATTTTGCTGTGCTTGCCTGGGAGGGAGTGAGGGACAGATGGGAATTTGACATTCCATGTTTTAAAGAAAGTCTCCGGGGCCTGCGAGCCCAACCCCACTTACCTGCAACCAGTGCCAGGCCTGGAGGAAGGGGCCTGGCTCAGTGTGGAGGCTGACTAGCAGGGAGGAAGAAGGAAGTTCAGCTGCCTTGGCACAAGTACCACAGCCTCTCTGCTCAGCAGCCGCAGGAGCAATTAAGTCCCCTACTCCTCTGGAAAAAGTGGGGGAACCACTGAGAGACACCAACCAAGAGGGAATCTGGACTAGTGGGGCCATGCCCCAAATTTGAGGATTGGATAGGTTCTGTCTCCTTTCCTTATCTACTCACGTAGTCGGTGATCTAGCTACAAAGCTATCCATTCGCCACAGAGACGATAACATTGCCCTAACCCAATTATTTGCTGCCGAATTCAGTCCTCCTTCACAAAGGGTAGAGGTGCTAGAGACCTGCTGTGAGTAGGTGAAAGCATGTTAAGGTTCCAGCATGTCACAGGACAACTGTCATTATACTCTTCCCTTGGCATGCATACCCTCTCAGTGGCTGTATTAGGTTTATTTCTCTGATTACAATGTGGAGAAGTACAGTCAGCTGGAGCTAGTGTGATAAAGGGGAAGTTGCAGGTGTGGAAGAAGAATGGTTTGGAAAATGAGGAAGATACAAGGGCTGGGTCTACATGTACCCCTTCCTTTTGAAAGGGGCACGTTAATAAGCAGGTTCGAAATATGCTAATGAGGCGCTGCAATGAATATGCAGCACCTCATTAGCATAATGACAGCTGCGGTGTTTCGAAAGTGCAGCTTTTCAAATCACACACCGCCTGTGGAGACGGGACCTTCCAAAAGGACCCCCACAGTTTTCGAAAGCTCTTCTTCCTATCTGGTGATCGGAAGAAGGGCTTTTGAAAACTGGGGGGGGGTACTTTCGGAAGGTCCCATCTCCACGGGCGGCGCATGATTTGAAAAGCCGCACTTTCGAATTGCTGCGGCCGCCATTATGCTAATGAGGCACTGCTTATTCATTGCAGCACCTCATTAGCATCTTTTGAACCTGCTCATTAACATGCCCCTTTCGAAAGGAAGGGGCACGTGTAGACCCAGCCAATGAGAACAAGAAATAAACTAGTGTTGGTAAGTCTGCATTCCTCTTCCAAACTTTCAACATTACTGTCATGCTTAACATACCATTCTGGTGCCAGTGCTGCCACTTTAAAGGCATTTTTATTCTTGGATGAATGTGGTCTGGAACAGACAACACAGTAATCAGGAAACTGATTGGTTTCCAGTAAATCTAATGGGCAGTTCCTACCTAGGAACTAGACAGTGGGCAGCAATCATTTCACATTGATCACAGCATATTTTTCTCTATCATATAAAAGTCAAACAACATAGTGTTGCTAGTTCAGATATTACAATCTTCTATGTTTGTGTTTGATTCTTCCCCAAAAAGTGGGAGATACATTTTTATGAAAGTGACCATGAATGACACTGATGTGTCTAAATGCAATAAATAGGAATTCAAAGTAAAATTGAACTCTGTAGTATTGACCTCTCTGGGAAAAAAAGTCAAATTTGATTGCCAATTATTCGATTACCAAGTTGCTTTCTTCTGGAAAGATAACACTGAATCCAATTAATGGATACATATTTGAGGCTTATATGCTTACACATTGAAAACAAAACAAAAACAGACTCACTGATTTAACAGCATAAGAATAACATGAACTCAGATCTTGCAGAAAATGATTTCTGTAAAACTAAAGAAAAGTAAATTTGAAATGTACATGCTGATGATATTGCAAAATATTATAGTACAGGTCTGAACACTCATTTGCTGGCTATTCTTTGCCTTATTCTGTTTTGTAAACTCTCCTAGCAGCATGCTCTCTCAAGCAGCAGGATTAAAAAATGCTTGAGAAAAGAATAACCTACAAACGAGTGCCTTAGCAAAACCAAATAGTTGCAAATATTTACTGCATACATACCTGTCCAGCTCTTGCATTTTCACATACAAAAGTATCATAGAATATGGCAAATTGTGGGGCATTGTCATTAACATCCAAAATTCTAACATAAACAGAAACACGAGTAGTGTCTTTGGGATTGCCTGCCAAAAGAGATGAAAAAAAAAAAAAAAAGAACAAGAACAAAATTTCTTCTTCTCATTTTTATTACTATTTTCTTTAAAAAGCCTCCAGCATTTACAATTCAAGGCCAGATCCTCAGCTGTTGTGCTCTGGCATAGATCCATGCACTTGTAAGGGGAGGGTCAGGCCACTCAGTGCTCAGAGGAGACTTTGTTTAGTACCAGAAACAAATTAATATACTCATATCAAGTGGGTAATCAGACTTGTTACATGAAGATAAACACTACTTCTGTTAATCAAATAAGCCAGAATAATACATACAAACTATTTTCATTAGAATAATCAAATGACAATTGTTATTGTTGGGCTCCAGAGCATTGATCTTCTGGAAGTTTTTTTTTTCTTCTTTTTTTTTTTTAAAGCAAAACACAGTGGTTGTTACTGAATTTGTCTTACACTGATGAGCAGGCATTTGTTGGCAATGAACATAATTCTAGTGATCTGATTTTCCTTTCACTTTCTCTTTTGTAAATCAGGACACATTTCAAAGTTTAAAATATTATACCACTATAAAATGGTGTGATTTGGAACAGAATCAGAGGGTACATGTTTAAATCACTCCAAGAAGAAACAAATGTATAATCTATTTTTAAAGTAACCAAATAAAGATATTAGATTCTCAGTAACTTCTGTGGGGTAGACTGGGTACAAATTTCCAGCACTAAACTGAATAGGCTTCTTTTTTTTTTCAGTTTGTTTGATTCTTTTTAATTTTTCAGGCACTTACGCTGCAGTTCAAATCAAGTCATGCATACTTCATCCATTTCTGAGAATTCCTCCACTAAACTATATTAAACATTTATATGTTTTTTTCTTTGTTTATGGAACTGGATAGAAAGCAGTGAAGATGGATCCAGAATTACTGTGTTAACTGGGAGTACGACATTTCAGAGTATCTTGTGAGCAAACTCTAAAAATTAGACCTCATGGTGCCTTCCAATCAGGAAATACATAATATATCTACTTACTGAATTTCTTAAAAATGTCAAACTGAGCAAAAATCTGAAAGTCACAAAAAACAACATCCTTAGCATTGCAGTTTAAAATTGCCTTTTCTCTTCAAAGAATGTCAGTGATACATTATAAAGAGATGTTAACTCTACAGTCTGGCAGGTGTGAATTTCAAGCAATGATTATGCAGATTGATTGCCCTTAAAGGACCTGAATTTAAAAAAAAAAAAGAAAAATAGGTTACCTCTTTAGAGAGACCTAATTACTACTCCGAGGTTGTGAAGTTAAATCCAGGTGAGCAATAAGTGGACCGTGGGTGGAACACGATTAAATAGGGTTATTCCTGGTGGGTTTCCAGATGCTTTATTTATCTGAGCATCCAGAGGTAGGACAGCTCAGAGCTCCCACTGGATATGGTTTGCCACAGGCTAGGCCACCACTTCCTACAGCTCCCATTGCCTGGGAATGGCAAACTGCAGCCAAAGAGAGCTGCAAGAAGTTGTACCTGCAGGCACTCAGGGAAATAAAGCATTCAGCTGCCTGCTGAGGGTTAACCCTGGCAAACCGTGTCAGGTCTGCAGATAGCTTCTCACCCACCCTGAGTTAAATTCATAGCCCAGTTTAAACACTTTGAATTTAAGTTTAAAGGCTTTGAGTTTCCACTGTATGAAAATATTTTGGGATAGCACAGTTAACACAGTCTGAAGAATGCGGACATCAGTCATGTCTATCATTGGAAACTACTGCTTTTAGTGTTTATCTTAAAATAGAGAATTTCATGATGAATGATCCTCATGACTTGATTTGAAGAATCACAGATTTAATTTGTCCCCCAGAATCTTTGAACTGGAATTAGCTTCAATGACATAATAATCTTAATGTTTCCTTGCATTTATGCTATTTATTTGTTAAGACAAAATAGCTTATTGTAAACGTCTGAGAAGAATGAGAAGGTGCATAATGCACCAGCAGTTGCACTATTAATTTTTTAGCAAATTTATTCTGATAGACTGGGGATTTTAGTGAAGTATTTAAATCACTTTTTAAAGTAAGGGAAACTAAAAAGATTTGGCTTACTGATCTCGGCGGCTATCACACTAAGATTGTGCCACTGTGATATCTCACGGTCAAGTGGTTTGGAAGTATAGATGGATCCATTTCCAGAGTGTATATTAAATATTCTGTCGAGGTCGGTATGACGATCCAAAGAAAATCTAAACATGACAAAGGAAGAAAAAATGTTATGTAAGTGACTGAAAATAAAAAGAAGTAAATTTAACTTACAATGTATCTGTATAATATTCACATTGCATAAACCTATAAAAATCTTACTTTAGAGGAGGTAAATGTTTAGTACATGCAAGTTTAAGCTTCTTAAAATTCTGTGCAGTTCATCTATTAGTTATGTTGATGACTATGCCTGAAATTTAAAAAAAAAAACCCACAAAATAATTCGTATGGTTAATCTAGTAGATTAAAAAATGCAAATTGGACTTAAGATTCCTAAATCTTTCAAAATATGTCAAATACAAATCTTAAGAATGATCTCAATATGGACTTAGCCAGTGTGTTTACTCTGATTATTTACCCTTTAATTTTTATACTCTATTAATGTTTCTTTTTAACTATGTTAAAATATAATTTATTATATGCAGTTGGGGGGATCAATATGTAAATCAGCAATTAAACATTTTTTTCTCTGAGAAAACCTTTTTTTCCATTTGGAAAAAAGAAAGCAAAAAAAAAGAAAAACAAAAATCAAAACCTGACATCCGACTGACAAAACATTTCTCATCTTTTTGAAACACCTGTTAAAGTTTTCATCTCATAGTTTAATGTAGATTTATCAAGTTTTTCAAATCAAATCAAAAATATTAAAAATGTTAACTAGCTGGATTTCCAGTATTAATGAAGCTACTGATCTAAAGGAATCTTTGTATACTATTGCAAATCCTTTGTCTTACAATACTTACAGAGGCAAATCTTCCAGTGCTTCGTAATGAAAATCATTCTGTCATCTGACGATAAACTGATTCTTCCCATTTCAGACCCAAACCCGCATTTCTCATGCAGCAAAAACAGTAGTGAGTTGCAGTAAATGAAGTACTGATGTCTTTCCATGATTATTTCATGGGTTTTCCAAAAGCATTTAGGTTGGTTCTACACTAGAGCCATCTGTCGACAGTAACATCTGTTGACAGAGTTGTACTGACAGAAGTGTTATGCCTCAAATTTTTAAGTGATAACTCTGTCGAGGCAAAAACAGAGTTCTGTTGAGACTCTACTGACAGAAGGCTTTATGAGTGTAGATGATCCCTGATTTCTGTCAACAGAAGGTCCCTTCTGTTGACAGAACTCTCCAGTGTAGACATAGCCTTGGGCTGGGTCTACATGGAGCTCTGCTCAGCACTGCTGCCAGCAGAGCTATGCAAATTGAGCTTCTCAGGATCACAAATGGCTGCTTATGTGCATACTCTTGAAGCTCATTACCATAACCATGTGAGAGTTCAGTGCTGGCAGAAGGGGGTGCTTTCATTGCAGAGGCTGTGTGAATGTGCCTCTGCCAGCTAAGCCCCCCTCTGTCACTGGTCCCTAATGCTTTATATGTTTTTGAAACCCTGTTGAGTAACTCTAATACCTTTCATTTTCCTTGCAGAATCATGAAAGAGTTCGGGTGTTTTCGTGAATGTATATGAATGATCTAGAACCTTCACAAAAACCTATTTTGTACTTCTAATACTTGACTGATTTAACCCGGACTGGAAATATTGTACCATGGGGATAGTGCTTCATGGTTTTTGATGCTTCTAGTCCTGATTAAAACAGGAAGTGTGGATGTATACAAAAATGACAAAATAAACTGACCTGAAAATTTGGAAGACACATAAAAGGTTTGCTACAAAGTTGGGGTAAAAGCTGTGTGTTAGTTCTCAACTAGGTGGCCAAATCCTACAGTTGTAATTAAGGAAAAAGCCTCAGTGCCTGGCAAGTTTGGGGGAAACTTCATTTCAACAATATATCCATAATGCATAGCAATGATTCTGTAGCAATTTAATTTAGAGAAAAGACAAGGTGATAGTACAGATTTTCAACAGGCAAGTGATGCAGTTGTTTGAGGGATAGTCTCAGAGGGGCAGCCATGTTAGACCTTAGTTTTTTGAGGTGCTACAGGACTGCTTGTTTTTGTGGAGTTTTTTGAGTACGTCTCACATCACTGTTCCACAGATGAATAATGATGAAATTCAAGCTGTATAAGCCCCAAATATTTGGTTATGTGTCTCTTATGGAACCATATACCTTCTACATCAACCCAGAGATGTCAAAGGCCTGGAGATGCTACTGATGGTCTTCTAAATCTAGACAATACCTCGGTGGTTACTCTAGTCAGGGGATCAACAACCAAAATAGTAAGATAAGCAATTTTTTTCCAAATTCAGTAAAAAATAATATTTAAAGAGCCACAATACATGTGAATACATGACAGTTCTTAATAAATAATGTCAAACCACACTTTTTGTAACACCAATTTTAAGAACATATGTCACACAATGATTTGTAATGTGGTACGTGTTTACTGCAGGACATTCACAAACTTCTTTACATATTCTATTTCTTCACACTTTACTGCTAACTTCTTGGCTTTCATTCCACATCTTCTCGATCTCTGGAGGACACTAGATTCTGAACAAAACTAGCCACAGGTATACTACTTGATGGTTTCACCCATTTAGCAAACATGTTCTTGCGTAGCAGTTCCTCCAAGGATTTTTTCCTGGCATCTCCAGCTGGATACTGTTTGGCAAAAGTAGTGTGGGGGGTTGTTTTGTTTTGTTTTGTTTTGTTTTGAGAAAAGGCCTCCCAAAGTTACAGATGTTGGTGGAGAATTTCTCATTGCAAATGAGACATAAAGGGAGCCCTGCCGAACTCCATCTAAATGCAAAGGATTGGATTGATTCAGTTTGAAATTCTTGTTTTCATCTTCAGTTTTCCTCTTTTTTGAAGCCACTCCACCCCAACTCTAATTATGCCAATTTTACTTCATGTTTGATTTCAGTTTTCTTTCTTAAAATGTGTGTTACCCTTCTAAGCAGGAGTGCCGCAATCTTTCTTCTCCTTTTCAAAATCAAAACTCAGATACACTATATTATCTCACAGCATACTGCATATATTAATGGGGGAGTTCTCCTACATTTCGTTTGCTATTTAGATATGTTGTTAATTGTTTACTTTCAGATGTTCACCGTTTATCAAAAATAATCAGGAAGGGTGGTTTGGTTTTTTGTTTTTAACTTTGTCAGGAGCCACAAATAAATCCTTAAAGAGACCTCTGATCTAGACTGTTAAAAAATACTGCAAACATCCAGTCCCACAGCTTTAAATCCTTTCATGTGGTATTTGATTTTGATTTTGCCTATGCAGCCTACAGCAGCAAGCCTCTTAGTTCAGATTAACAGACTTAGGTTCACAGGGCGGGCAATACTGTACATTGGCCGCATCTACACGTGCATGCTACTTCGAAGTAGCGGCGCCAACTTCGAAATAGCGCCTGTCAAGGCTACACATGTTGGGCGCTATTTTGAAGTTGAAATCGACGTTAGGTGGCGAGACGTCGAAGTCGCTAACCCCATGAGGGGATGGGAATAGCGCCCTACTTCGAAGTTGAACGTCGAAGTAGGGCACGTGCAGACGATCCGCGTCCCGCAACATCGAAATATTGGGGTCCGCCATGGCGGCCATCAGCTGAGGGGTTGAGAGATGCTCTCTCTCCAGCCCCTGTGGGGCTCTATGGTCACCGTGTGCAGCAGCCCTTAGCCCAGGGCTTCTGGCTGCTGCTGCTGCAGCTGGGGATCCATGCTGCATGCACAGGGTCTGCAACCAGTTGTCGGCTCTGTGGATCTTGTGTTGTTTAGTGCAACTGTGTCTGGGAGGGGCCCTTTAAGGGAGCGGCTTGCTGTTGAGTCCGCCCTGTGACCCTGTCTGCAGCTGTTCCTGGCACCCTTATTTTGATGTGTGCTACTTTGGCATGTAGACGTTCCCTCGCAGCACCTATTTCGATGTGGTGCTGCCCAACGTCGAAGTTGAACGTCGACGTTGCCAGCCCTGGAGGACGTGTAGATGTTATTCATCGAAATAGACTATTTCGATGTCGCTACATCAAAATAAGCTATTTTGATGTAGCGTGCACGTGTAGACGTAGCCATTGTGATTCATGCTGGAACTCAGGGTCAGAAACCTAAGGAGAGTGTTGGGCTTTAGATCCTGAGCTCCAGCTCAAGATGCAATTTGTAAGTGCTGTCTAGACAGCGAGTTTTAGAATGGAGACATAAGCCCAAGGAGCTGGAGGCTTGTTACCATGGCCTGTGCAGACATATCCTTTTAGGGGTAAGGACTGCTTGCAGAATGCTGATCTGGACTGGGTTCAAATTCCATGAAGGTTTGGATGAGGGTGGTTCATACTGCAGTTTACTTTAGGTTCCTCTCTATTAAAAATAAAAACAAACACAGGCAGCCTCAAATTGCCATATTTTCTTATTTTTAAATAGAAAATCTAAGAAAAGCTTTGTACCCCCCAGTTCAACATGATCACAAAATGACACTACCAGTCTAAATAAAAAAGGCAAACCATTAGCTGTTCATTGTCTCCTGTAATACCTGCTATTCTGTAGATGTCTGGAGATGGTTTGGAAATAAGTAAATGTTACACTGCTCATTTTGAAAAGCTGAACTCTCTGAATAAAAGAGTGAGGGAGTTACTGAAATTAATAAGGAGAACACATCCACACTAGAGAGCTGAACTTGACCCCAACTATGGAACTTGTTTCAGTTAGGTTCCTCCCACCTCGAGCAGAAAACAGCAAGAGAAAGAAAGGTTAAAAATCTACATGTGCATCTGTGTTAATACTGCACATATGGAAAGACCTCCCTTTATCTGTTCCTTAAAGGCCTTTAGTCTGTTATGCTATATCAGTGCTGGGCAGTAGCTTATTTTGTTGAAGAGTTCTACTCATCAAATTGTGTAATTGAAATCACCAGAGTTATTCCTTTCAAGATCACAGCACTGAAAGCACAACAGTTTACATGCTCAGTTGTCACATGAAGTTAGAATCAACAAAGTGATATTGAAGTGCATTATCAAAACTAGGTGCTTATATGTTCAAAACTTTCCTCTGCTACCTTACTTTTCTACTCAGAGTAGTCATAATAAATAGAGCCCTCTAGAGATACAAAATTTGTATCCTCATCCTGTTCGCAACCTTCTAGGGATGTCCATGCATATTCGTGTTTGCAGATATGTGAAGCTTTGCTGGGCTCTGCTAATAGCTCCACAAGTCACTGCACAGCAGTGACACAGTGCTGCACGACCTCCTCACCCCCAACTGCCCTCCACTTATCCACAAAGGCCTGTCCTGTCATCTCCTCTGCCCTCACTGTACCTCCTTCCCCACCACAGCTAGGGATGCTGCATTCCTGGGTCCACATAGGCAGTGCCTCCTTCCCAGTGAGGGGACATCTGTACTCAGCTGCGTCACCTTTAGGGCATGGAGAACCAACCAGAACAGACAGAGGCAGTAACTACTCCCTGCACAGTATCTGCCATTGCCACCCACTAGTTTGAAGTACAAACCACTTCTCTTTCAAACTAGTACAGCTGCTTTGGGGAGCTGTAGTTCACCTCTTCTATGTGAGCAAGCTGGGGACTATACCCCCCAAAATGCCTTGCAGGCTGTTGGCAACATGTCACAGGTTGCTGCAGCATGATTCAGAGAGCTGAGCTGGAGGGCCAGGTGACAGCTGCTCTGTTCAGGTGAGTGTGTGCCACAGAGCTGTGGGTGGATACAAAATCTGTATCTGCATCTGAGCTGTGATCTGGAAAAATGGACCACAGATACAAAGTGAATATCTGTGGAGTTTCAGGAGTCTAAACGTAAGTAAGGCTGCAATTCATTTTCCTTTGCATGCCCATCCCCAAAATCTATAAATAAATGAGTATTGATCTTACAGACAGTAAACGATGATATGTGGCCAATACAAAATTTGTCCACTACGTTTTCGGTAAAACAGACAAGACATTCACGTATTGTGACACCGTTTAGTCCTGGGGGAGTTCTGCAATTGTTGCATTTACAGCCACAATAAAATTACAAAGTTCCCCCAAGACTGAACTTTGTCAATTGTGACCAATGTCCAGATAGTCTTTAAAAGCTTAGTGCTCAGTTTAGTCTGAGGTTCCTGCATGGACTCCAGGTAGGCTTCCTGATTTTCTCTAGTATGTGGATGTATGTTGCAATGTCTTGTTTGGAGTGGTCCATTCCAGAATATGTAAGGTGAAGGAGGTAGTTCCTTAGTTTTCTAGGGGCCTGTTTGCAGAGCTGTTCATCATATTTGCAGTAGTATGCAGTGATCAGAGAAACATTAGATCCACCACAGTCACTCTATCACAGAAATAATTTAACCAAAGAAGCAGATGACAGGGTGTCCTCAGTAGGGATAACATCTGGAAGTAAGTCTTTCCTCAACACCCTCTTATGGCCTTCGATCTTCACCTATGATTAAACAACTATCACAGACAATCACGCCACACCTAACCTTGCAGACTTCATTCTGAAAGGACACCTGCATAATATTTTCAATACCTGCTTAATACCTAATACCTTCAGCAGTCCATTGTAGGAATATAAATTCATAAATCTCCAAGACACTAAAACATACGGAGTTAAGAGAGACAAGGATTTTATTACAACATACCCTGCTATCGTTTCACACTTACTTGTGCATTCATTTATAAGCATTCTCCTTCAGCATGTGTGAATCCTGTATGTGTATCAGTCTGTTTTGACTTGTAATTAATTCAGCATCATGGTTACCTTCTCCAGACCTGAGGAACACCTCTGTGAAGCTTGTCTCTTGTACCAACAGAAACTGGCCCAATAAAGTATATTACCTCACCTACCTTTCCAATTCCCAGTGCCTGAGTGGAAAAGCTTCCTCAATGTACAAAAGTTTAATCAATCATGATTTGAAAGGGAAACCATTTTATCTGCATATTTTCTTGTTCACTTATGGTTTGTTTGTTTGTTTGTTTGTTTGTTTGTTTTTAAATCATGAGGTATATAGAAAGATCATGACGCTACCTGATAGGGCTTGAAGCAGAATCGGGATCTCGTGCCATCACAGTTCCTATGATTGTCCCCACCTCAATATCTTCATGCACCTCAAAAAGGTAAGAGGATCTGCTGAAGACAGGTGGTTCATCCACATCTTCCACAGAGATTTTTACAATTGCAGTATCTTTAAAAGGCCCAAGATAATAAAACCGTGGATCCACATGGGTATTCTCAGCCTCTACCTTCAGTGTATAAAGCCTTCTGGTCTCATAGTCCAGGGGCTGTGGGAGAGGGAAAAAAGAGAAACTTTATTAAATTATACTTTGTGTGTTGGATACAAAGAGAAGGTAAAGACATAATGGGTCAAATCATCAGTTGATGCACAATGGTGTGCATCCATCATGATTAATGTTAGCTAATGGCACTTGACACCTGCAAAAATCCAGAGTCATTTTCCACATGTCTACAGAATAGGGACATAGGTCCTTGAGTAACCAAAATTCCATATGAATCACAATGTATTATTACTTGTATTACAGATGCACCTGCAGAACTGCATAGTGTAAATGTGAGAAAAGAGATTTTCTGTGCAAACCTTTACTACAAATTTAGAACCTGTTTGATGAATTTTGCTGATGTTTCACAATTACAGGCTTAAAACCAACAAACATTCCACATGCAGACCTTCCCTCTGAAGTGAATGGGAATGTGCTTGTGAAACAATTGCCAAATCAGGGCCATGATAGCATATTTCTAAAGGAAACGTTTGCAGGAAGATGAACATAGATGAACATGACATATCGGAAAAGAGTAAGTCATTTTTGTAAAGAGGAACCATGCCACATCGGTCCATGAGAATTCTTTGAGGAGTGTCAACAAACATGAACAATGGTGATCCAGTGGATGCAGCTTCTCTGGACTTTCAGAAAGTCTTTGACAGAGATGCTTACTGAAGGCTGTTAAGCAAAGTAAGCAGTGTTGGGCTAAGAGGGAGTGCTTCCTCATGAGCTAGTAACTAATTAGAAGAGATTAAACAAAGGTTAACAATACATACTCATTTTTCACAGTGGAGAGAGGTAAACAGTGCCATCAATCAAATATCTGCACTGTGACCAGAGCTATTTCACATACTGGTAAATGATCTGGAAATGGGGTATGCAATGAGGTTGCAAAGTTTGCAGATGGTATAAAATTACAAAAGTTAGTTAAGTTCAAAGCTGAGTGTGCACAATCCCAAAGGCATATCACAAAACTGGTGACTGCAAAAGAAACTGGTAGGTGAAATTCAATATCGATAAATGGAAACTAATGTACATCAGATGCATAATCTTACTTATATAGACGATATGAGGAGGTTTACTCAGGAAAGATCTTGGAGTCACTGTGAATAGTTCATGTGCAGCAGCCAACAAAAAAGTTAACACAATGGCATAAGTCATGAATAGTGTAAGTAATTAATGGCATGAAGCAAACAAAGGAAGGGGTGTCATTTAGCCATTCACATAACAGAAGAACATGACGCTGCCCAGTGAAATTAATTGCAAGCATTTTAAAATAAACATTAGGAAATAATACTTCACACAGCAGCACACAGTCAACATGTGGAACTCAGGACCAGCACAAAGTGTAAAGTATAATTGGGACAAAAAAGGAATTAGGTAAATTTACAGAGGATAGGTCCATTGGTGGCAATTGGTAAAGATGGTCATGGATTTCCAGTGCTCTGCATGTCCCTGCCTGCTAGAAGCTGGAACTTGGGCAATGGGGAAGGATAACTTGTTAATTGCCCTATTCTGTTCATACCCTTTAAGACATCTGGCATCATCCAGTGTTAGAAGACAGAACAAATGGTCTAGATTGACCATTTGTCTGACTAAGTGTGGCTATTTTCATGTGGAAGAAACAGGTATATACAATTGTCTGTATTCCTCTGTTCAAGCAGAAACACATTTAAACAAGCTTCCAACTGTCATTTTGTGGAAAAATAATTTGAAAGAGTCCAAGATTTAAAACTTTGGTAAGAAAAAAAATCAGTGCTTAATTCAACTCATTTTCATTGAATTTCATGAATCCTAGATCAGAGAATTTTTTTGCAAAATATTTTTGACATTTTGTCAGCAGCCACTTTTAAAATGAAAAGAGAAGGGTTCAGGGTTATAATTAGACTCCATTTTGGGCAGACAAGAAACTCCATTCCCAATTTCTCTGCACCTGTCACAGATGAAAAGTGGTAGCTAATTAATGATATATAGAAAATGAGGAAGCTGAGAATTTACCTGTCTGACAGCAGAGCAGACTTCATTAGCTTACACGAAACAACAGGAAGATATCAAACTCATGGTTTTCACTTATTCAAATGGATTCTAGGGATACATTCAAAATTTTCCCCCCAAAACTTATAAAATAAGTGTTCACGAAATGTGACAGATTGACAACTTTAGGGACATAAATATTCTATGTATCAGCAAAAGTGGTAGAGCACAGGTAATGGAAAGTTGCCTTCTCCTCCTTGGTTCCACCTTGTTATTAAAAGAAATCAGAGTAGAAGGAAGAGTAATTATTTGTGCAAAACCATCCTCAATTCTGTTTCATTGAGGCTACCACTGATGATAACAAATAAAATGCAGTGATTTGTGGACTTGAAACTAAAACTCAGAAATGGCTATCTGATAGAAATAATTTGCAGCATATGATGATGCAAACTGGGCATGAATCTACTAACTAGATATGAAAGGCTTTGCAGCTTATTACCAAATCCTCTGGGCAATGTAGTCCACCACATGTGTGATTTGAACCCCAAGTCAACAATGCAGCTTTCAGAACCTAAGGCCAAATCTACACTGTAGATCTATATTGGTGTAGCAATGTTACACAGGCATGAAAAATTCCCTCTGTAAGAGATGAACTAACCTTTCTATCTTCCCACATAGAAAGCATTATATCGGTGGGAGAGCTTCTGCCATCAACATACCTGCTGGGTCTCCAGGGAATAGATTACATTGACAAGAGATGCTCTCATCAGCATACTACCATCTTCACTGCAACATTTTACCACTGTACATGAACACAAGTCCTAAATTATTCCATTCCTATTGAGGAAGGCACTTAGGAGTGTACTAACATCTCATTATAATTAAAGCTGAATGGGGTCCTTAATCAACATTTTGAGTGGAGGAGTAGAAGTTCAATTGGTTGTTAGTTGTTCACTACTGGCAGGTACACTGGAAATACTGTCTCTTTTGCTGTATAATACAAAGCTTGCCTCTGGCTAAATATTACAAAAATTGGCTTGGGAATAATTTCATACATTTACATAGTGTTTGGTTCTCTGTGATGAGCCTGAGCCCTTACCATTCCAAAAACTTTACCACAAATAATTATTAGTCCACAAATGTGTTCTTTGTTGTGAGATACGTGTGATGGATTTAGCAACCTCATTGCATACTCCATTTCCAGATCATTTATTTAGAACTGCTCTGTAATAGTTTATAATGTAGGCTTGTTTACGGGGTGTTTTCTGTTAAAACTACCATGGTTTCACAAGAATCTGTCTGGGAGAAAAAACAATCAGAAAGGAAATGAATTGCTCAAAGTAAGCCATATCTCAGCAAGTACTTTAAGAGTTAAGAAACAATGCTGGGACTGGGAATTTGAATAGTTTTGTCTCCTCTCGAGACAGCCTACAAAAATGGTTATGATCAGAACACAGTAAGGCCTATGAACACAAAAGATTAAAAGGAAGATTAAAAGGAGCCTTCTTTCAAGAGAAAGATGGCAGTTACCCAGGTAAAGCAGACTCAGTCATATGACCCCCTGTGAGGTCTGAAGAAGTTAGCCCTCTTTAGGTTACCATCAGGGAATTTTAAGATTCTAGGTGAGATAGACATGGATGCAGACTGTTTGTTGTTTTAAAATTCCCTTTTTTTCTATAATTTTTGTTCCTATTGCTACAGTAAACAAAACTTTGGTGTTAAAAAGGCCATCTTTCTGATCACAGACTCCTAAAGGGAAAAAAAAGAACTGCAAGTACCTGAGTCCAGCTAGCCCTGGACCTGCTCTAAGACTCGGAGAAATTATGAAATTCCACCCTGCCCGTGTCTACACTGCAAAATAACTTCAAAGTTGCTTACTTTGAAGTAACAGACTTCGAAGTTGAGAGTCTACACGCAAAAAGCTGCCACCCTTACTTCAAGGTAGGGTCCCGGTACTTCAAAAGGAAGCATCTACACAACAGTAGCCCCTACTTCAACTAAAGAGGCCAGGAAATGATGTGGACAGGGGTCGCATGGCCATTGCAGACTTCCTACATTGAAGTAGTGGGTGCAGAGCATCTACATACGCCCTATGTCAAAGTTAAACTTTGAAGCAGGGAGACACTCCATTCCTGGGAATAGAGTAAGGACTTTGAAGCTGGGCTCCCTTACTTCGAAGTTAACTTTTAAGTAACAGAAAAGGTGCGTAGATGTTCCTCAGGCTACTTCAAAGTAACTCCTAAATTTCAAGTTAACTTTGAAGTAAGATCCTATTATATATGCGCCCTCTGTGATATGTAGAGGAAAGATGCCTAATATCTTAGGGGATGCACTCAGAGACAAAATGAGGACAGAGCTAGCCCTGTAACCATAATTCATTATTCTTCTGTTTGAATAGTTGGAGTGGTCTAATCAGAGAGCCTACACAAAACCACAAAACTGTGTTGCTTGGGTGATTAAAATGTATCATGAATATTCAACAGCAAATAATCAAATTCAACAGGGATTAAATTTGTTCCCATAAACTCACAGGCCATTTCTACACAGGCCACTTTCTGCACAGGCCACAGGCCATGGTAATACACTGCCCAAAATATGTTAATGAGGTGTGGATGCAAATTCTCTGCACCTCATTAGCATACCGTCACGTGATTTGGAGTCCAGAAGACCGTTCTTCCGGACTCCAAAACGCCGTTTAGAAGCGTGGCCCCTGGGGGGTCTTCCGGAAGGAAGTCCTTCTTCCAGAGTCCCCTTCTTTCCAAAAATTGTCAGGAAAAGGGGCCTTAAGCTCCCCCGGGGCCACACTTCTACACTGCGCTTTGGAGTCTGGAAGAACGGTCTTCCAGACTGCAAATCACGTGACCATATGCTAATGAGGCACGGGGAATTTGCATCCATGCCTTATTAGCATATTTTGGGCCGTGTATTACCATGCCACTTTAGAAGAAAGTGGCTGGTGTAGAAACAGCCATAATGAATATTTCTATGTAAAACAAATATATTCACAGGAACTAGGTGGAGCTCGCGAGCACTTCTGAAGCAAGTGGAAAAAATGAGCTACTATGTCGGGTAAATTATATGTAACAAGTTAATATAAACCAGACAAATTTAGGACTGATCCATAATGCACACACTAGGGTACTATGATCTGTTATCATAAGCCTTGTTGACAGAGCCCACAAACTCCAATAAAAACTTGCACTGGTTTCATTAAAAGCAAAATTTGTTTGGCTCATTTTTAAATGTATGTGCTCTGCAGCACTGGAGGAAGAGGAATATGCAAGAAGTATAGAATTCAAAATACCTCCAGAGGTTTGGGGGAAATGGTGTTTAGTGATACTTTTGTTTGGAAGTTTGCAGGAGTGATCATAAAACTGGACTGAATAAAGTATGTGATCATGTACCCTACACCTTCTATATGTTTTCACTGTGAAAATGACACACGGCTAACACAAAGAGTATTTCTGGGAAATGCATTGAAACGTCAAGTATACCTGTACTCAGGAATATTAGGAGCAGTATATTGGGGTGATATTTCAAACACAAATTATTGAAGCACAGGGAAACAGTACCAGCTCTAAGACACGGCTGTGAGGTACTTCATGTAAATATTGAGTTTCTAAGGGTGGTCATAACATAATCTGGGTTTTTTTTTTCTATTGTGTCTGATGTCCAGTGTGACTGACAGATACTGCAGGGCCTGGGGCAAGGTGGGACGTGGGTCAAGGGAGAAAGGGGCAGGTGCAAGGGCAGTTAGGCCTCAGCATCGCTTGGATAGTGGTACTTTCCCCTCCTACCCCCTGGTCCCCCCAGGCACACAGGGAGGTGGAACAGCACTGCCACTTCAATTCAAAGAGGCTAGGAGCTCCATCTGCTGCTGCTGTCAAAGTAGTGGCAGCAGTGGCAGGAGATCTGGGCCCCTTTGAAACACTGGAACCCTGTGAAACTGCCACTTTGCCACCCTGTCAGAGGGCCTGCTGATGTACAATATTGGCATTTACATCAGTCCTCTACACCAAAACCATGCAGTCGTTGTAAGAGATTATATTCACCTTTCGCACAGTTATGATGCCTTCCTGTGTGTCCTCCTGTGTCACGATGTCAAACATATCTGTCCCATCGCCATCAACAATTCTGTATTCCACTTCAGCATTCTTCCCAGCGTCAGCATCAGTGGCTTTTACACTGCCAATTGAAGTGCCAACTGGGGAAGATTCTGGAATACGGAGATGGATAGTGTCTGCAAAGAAAAGAAGCAGAACAAGCTAAGAGACACACAGCAACTTGTAGAAACAGTGCATTATGGTACAGCTGTTAACTGTATTACCACATATACTATTTGTTCTGATGCAACTCTGCTTCATTTAGGACAGAGGATGGACAATGAATGAGGCAGAGAACTGGAAGAAGGGTAAGATGAAAGTAGAGAGGAGAACAGGATTCTGTTCCTAGTTTGCCATGGACTTCCTGCAATACATGATGTAAATCTACATAAATGCATGACGAAGGGCACAAATTAAAGTGGTGCAGACAAACTTGATTCTGTCATATTCTAGCATGTGTGCTTGACTTTGCAATCTTGGTACTAAAAAGATACTAAAAAGGACTCTCTTCTATATGACTAAATATATAAAATACTCAATTATGATACTTAGGAGACGTGTTTATCATAGGTACACAGGTGTCCCACTCTCATTTTATTTCACTTACTTCTGTGGCCATAGTTACAACCTTTGAAACTCTCACTTGTAATTCTTTCCTTTGATTCATCAGATGATATGTTATCCTAAAAGCTTCCATAGCTCATTGTCTAAACATTTCTATTCATTTTAGACATTAACACTGTGACAAACAGTGTTCACATACTAAATATTGAGGTGGTTATCCTGACTGAGCTCCTGGAAGAAAGTACCTTTTTTAGTTATTTTTTTAAAATCTACCTTGACACTACAGAAAAATTAAAAAAGCATCAGCCCCATTTATTTAGTGAATAGTACAAAGAATATTCATTTGTACTTTTAAAGTAAATCTATTAGCAATAAGTCAGGTGCATTCCATTTCTTATTCTACAGTAAACTCTCAATAGAACAGACTAATAGGGGGAAAGCGGTGTCTGTTAAAGCTGAAAGTCCATGATACTCAGGGATTTACTATATTTGCCCTAGCATCCCCCCAGTCAGGCTTCCTCAGAACCCTCCCTCTCAAAAAAGGGCAACTCACCAAGAACTGTTGGAGCCACTACCGTCAGAGAAGCCACAACTGCAGGAGATGCCTGCCATGGCCAGTCCCAGTGCTGCTCATGGCTAGAGCTGCCCCTCTGCCATGCAGCTGCAGGGGAGCCCAAGCCCCAAAGCTGCAGGGAGCCCCGAGCCACACAGCTGCAGCTGCCCTCATGCCATGCGGCTGCAGGGAGCCCCAAGCTGTGTGGCTGGAGCTTTCCGAGCTCATCGCATGGCAACGGGAGCTGCTGTTGCTGCCACTGGTGCTGCCATACTCTTTTCCCACCAGGGTGGAAGCATGTTCAAGAGCCGTCTCCTCCCATATGGACCCCACCCCAGTGGAAGGAGTGCATGGTGGCTTCGGCAGCAGCGACTGTCCAGAGAGTGACAGCTCCAGTGGCTGGGGTAAGTTCTTCCTTTCATCTTTTTTTTTTGGGAGTTAGGGGAGGCGAGGGAGCGGCATTTAGGATTTTATGGATCTGACTAAGTGGACTTCAGGAACAAAGGGGATGTGGCAGAAATCCGTTGTTCCTGAAGTCTGCTAAATCGTGGTCCATAAAATTGAGGGTTTACTGTAGTTATAAAACTTTGGGGGCATACATATTTGCAAAAAAAGATATTTGTATGACAAATGCATAACTTTGCACAGAAACCAGATTTTGAATTCTCACATGCATATGTTTGCATGAGAAGAACATTCAGGTTCATTCTGTCAGGGAACAAAAAAAGAACAATCTGACTTCTTTGCTCAATCATATGTAAGTGACTGTTTGAAATTCAAGTATTTATTATCAGTCCATTAGGCAAAACATTCAAGAAGATATGCCAAGTAAATCTGAATACAAGTTCCAGGAAACTGCTCGTAAACATTCCAAGAGAAAGAGGGTAAATAGCTTTATTAAATCAATTTTATAGATAATTATACATTCCACACTATTGTTAAAATTGTATGCATGAAAACCAGCTTTCTGAAGTGGTTTTGTGCTGGGGCTTAAACCATTCAATGTTAGCAAACGTTAAGAATAAACAGGAAGCTAAAACAGTAAAACAACAACAACTGGAAATTCTGGAAATAAAACAAGTGCTTAACTGTACAGTTCAGTATTCCTGTTACTATCCATGCCATTAATGTATAAGTGTGGGAACCTGTTCATTGTCCTCATCTACCTCTTACCTTAATGAGGAAAAACACTTTAGCCACACACTTTAGCCATTGTATTTTAAGCAGCATTGGACTTTTCTGTTTTTTTTTTTAAGTTTTTTAAAGTGATACAGATGCTGCCATGACAATACTGTACTTCAGATAAGAAATCAAAGATAGCTACACAATATATAAAAATAGGTCATCCATTAAAAAACAAAACACAAAAAACTAACTAAGTAATTTTACCTCCATATTTTCTAGGCAGTCTCTATGCTAACTATGGTGAACAAGAGGGAAGAACAAGGTTACATTATCTGAGCCGAAACTTCTGTTCAAGGAAATGAGATGAACATCTCACCCAGAAAATGGTATGTCCAGTAACTCAGTGATGACATACAACATAGTAGGGCATGGTTTCAATATTGATGTAGAGGAGTCTCTTGATGGGATATACCACAGTAAATTAGCAAACCCACTTTCTGAAAAACTTTGGATCTTCGTGCAGGCTTGTCACGCAAATACAAACATTTCCTAATTTAAATGTTCTGACAGGATTAGTAACAAATATTTTATTGCTTGTTTTGTCTATATGGCTGCGTCTACACTAGCCTGCTACTTCAAAGTAGCCGACACAACGTCGAAATAGCACGCATCACGTCTACACGCGCCGTGTGCTATTTCAACGATCAAATAGACGTTAAGTGGCAAGACTTCGAAATTGCTATTCCCATCAGAAGATGGGACTAGCGCCCAACTTCGATGTTGAATGTCGAAGAAGGGTGTGTGTAGACGATCTGCATCCTGCTACATCAGAATAGTGGGGTCCGCTATGGCGGCAATCAGCTGAGGGGTTGAGACGTGCTGGCCAGCCCCTGCAGGGCTCTATGATCTCTGCGCCCAGTGGTTCTTAAAGCCACACAGACCCGGAAACCCCATAACAGGAAGCTGACAGCGTGTGCGCAGCAACCGTGCCATGAGGCACCCCTGCACAGCCCAGAGGGACACCATGGCAGCCAGCCAGCCTCCTGAGCACCCCCAGAGCTCCCCCTCCAGGCCATCCCAGGGATCCCAGGCCTCCAGGCGGTGGGGTAGGAAGCAGGGCCCCTCCTGTACTGACCCTGAGCTCCGTGACCTGCTGGGGCTCTGGGGGGAGGAGGAGGTGCTGCACATCATGGGGAGTAAGCGGCAGAATGTGGAGGCGTTCGCCCGGCTGGCTGAGGGCCTGGCTGCCCGGGGTCACCCTGCCCACACCTGACCATGTCAGGAGTAAGGTCAAGGAGTTGCGGCAGGGTTATGCCCGGGCCTGGGACTCAGCCAGCTGGTCTGGGGCTGCCCCCACCACTTGCCCCTGTTACCGGGAGCTAAGGGCTATCCTGGGCCCCCAGGGCACCTCCTCCCCCCCAGCCACCCTTGACACCATGGCCGACGAGCCCCAGCCAGCCTTGGAGCCAGGGTCAGGTCTGGAGGCCAGCCCTGCCCCCCGCAGGGCTAGAGCCGGAACCCTCCACCCCAGCCACTGAGTGGTCCAGCGAGGAGGGGGAGCCCATGCTGGACATCCCATCCCTCAGCTCCAGCCGGGTGTCCGCTAGATGGGCATCTCCTGATCCTGGCAGTGCACCGTCAGGTACGTACCCCACAGGGCACAGACTCCCTGTGCATGGGGTGGGGGTACCACTTGACCGGGGGCCCCACACATCCCCATAACACCCCAGCCTGCCATGGCCTGGGCACATCATGGCACAGGGATTGTGCCACAGCCACCAGTGCCCAGCAGCACCTCCACCCATGGACAGTGCCGTGCCCCACCCCCAGTGGGAGGGGAGGGGGCGGACCACTGGAAGGGGCCACGGCTGTCGATCATGGCCTGCAGGACCACAGAGTGGTAGCCCTTCCTTGGTGTAGTGGCCACCACTGTGGTCTGCAATGCAGATGGGGATGTGGGTCCCATCAAGGGCTGCAAAGCAGTTGGGGAATCCCATGGCAGCAAATCCCTCGATGGCCACGTCCAGGTCCCCAACTCAGACGACCCTCTTCAGCAGCAGGGCATTGAGTGCATGCACCACCTGTGGGGAGGGAACATGGGTGCCTGTGAGGGTTTGCAGAGTGGGACCCCCTCACCCAGGTCCCCCTCACCCAGGCCCCCCTCCTCAGCCCCCCTCCCCAGGTCCCCCTCACCCGGGGGTTCAGCCCCAGGCCTCCTTACCTCCATGAGGACAGTCCCGACTGTGGCCTTTCCCACTCCAAACTGCTGTCCCACAGAGCGGTAGCTGTCTGGAATGGCCAGCTTCCAGACAGCTATTGCGACCCTCTTCTTGATGGTGAGGGCGTGCCACATCCAGGTGTTCTAGTGTCTGAGTGCGGGGGTGAGCCACTGGCAAAGCTCCATGAAGGTCTGCCAGCTCATGCGGAAGTTCTGCAGCCACTGGTCATCATTCCATTCCCCCATAACCAGGTGCTCCCACCACTCGGTGCTGGAGGGGTAGCTCCAGAGTCGGTGGGGCACCTGGCGGGGGGTGGGAGGAGGGCCCAATGGCCGGGGATGTCTCCTGGTGCTCCTGGGGAGGGCTCCCATTCCTGAAGCTGCCGGGCAGCTGCCCAGGCAGCATCTAGAAGGGCACCTGCTCCACGGGAGGCAGCTTGTAGGGCTTCCAGCTGCTGCTGGATGTCCATGTCTGTGGGCTTGAGGTCTGCGAGGCTTGTACCACCAATGCAGGGCTACTTGTGCAGTGCAGGCTGAGTGTGTCTGGGAGGGGCCCTTTAAGGGAGAGGCTTGCAGCAGCCCCGGAAGGGCTAGTGTGCTCTGTGACCCAGTCCATGGACTTTCCTGGACCCTTATTTCGAAAGAGGGGGCTTGTGTGTGTGGACGCTCCGCGTTTCCTTCCGGGGCGGCTCTTTTCGATGTTCCCCGGCACTACTTCGATGTTGAACGTCGATGTTGCCAGCCCTGGAGGATGTGTAGACAATAATCATCGAAGTAGCCTATTTTGATGTTCTAACTTCGAAATAGGCTACTTCAACATAGGCTACGTCTACACGTGAAGCCTACATCAAAGTAGCTTATTTCGATGTAGCGACATTGAAATAGGCTATTTCGATGAATAACGTCTACACGTCCTCCAGGGCTGGCAACGTCGACATTCAACATCGACGTTGTGCAGCACCACATCGAAATAGGCGCTGCGAGGGAACGTCTACACGCCAAAGTATCACACATCGAAATAAGGGTGCCAGGCACAGCTGCAGACAGGGTCACAGGGTGGACTCAACAGCAAGCCACTCCCTTAAAGGGCCCCTCCCAGACACACTTGCACTAAACAACACAAGATCCACAGAGCCGACAACTGATTGTAGACCCTGTGCATGCAGCATGGATCCCCAGCTGCAGCAGCAGCAGCCAGAAGCCCTGGGCTAAGGGCTGCTGCACACGGTGACCATAGAGCCACGCAGGGGCTGGAGAGAGAGCATCTCTCAACCCCTCAGCTGATGGCCACCATGGCGGACCCCGCTATTTCAATGTTGCGGGACGCGGATCGTCTACACGTACCCTACTTTGACGTTCAACTTCGAAGCAGGGCGCTATTCCCATCCCCTCATGGGGTTAGAGGCTTCGACGTCTCGCCGCCTAACGTCGATGTTAACATCGAAATAGCGCCCAACACATGTAGCCGTGATGGGCGCTATTTCGAAGTTAGCGCCGCTACTTCGAAGTAGCGTGCATGTGTAGACACGGCTATAGTGTCCTAGTGTAGACGTAGCCTATGTGTCTTACATTAATTAAAATGGGGAAACGACCAGAGTTTGATGCTTCAGTGCAAAAAAGCGTACAAAAGTTCAGATGATCATCCAAACCTGTTGAAATCTCAAACTCTCACTGAAAAGGAGTCCATAGCTCTCTCCTTCCCTTAATCTTGTCCCCTCTAGATCCACTCTTCTTTGGCTAGTACAATTGGAAAAAATGTCAGCACCCTAAAATAGGAAAAAATTTTGGCCCAACATACTAGAAATCTGCATAACTATGGAATGGTGATTTACCTCCCTGCAGCAAGCAGAATTATTAAGGGAATCCAGTGTTGGACATACTTCCCTAAAGAAAGGCATAAGATGATTTGGGAAGTGCCCATTGATAAACTTCTTTTGTCCATACAGCTGCAGGAAGATCTTGGCAAGTCACTTGGGTTGGGGCTACACTGTAGCCCTACCTCAAAATAACTGACACAATTAGCATTGCATAAATTGCTTAAGTCGTTTTGAGGTAACTTATTTTGAACTTGTTGTCAGCCACATGGCACCAAAGTTCAAAATCAGTGCCTACTTCAAACTTCCGGCTACCCCTTTCACAACAAGAGGAAGCAGGAGCAAAATACCGTTCTCGAAATAGCTCTGCTATTTCTAGTTTGGTATATGGCTGTGGGGTTTCTATTCTGGGATACAAATGTATACTGATTTTGTTGTTGTTGTTCTCGTTTTTCTTTACTACTGATACCTAACAGAATGGTAGAAAGATTGAGTGAAAAAAAGTGTTGCTATTGAGACCCATAATAAGAAAACCATCTATTTCATTGTGGGGATAGTGCAGATTATTCCAGATTATTCTAGTTTATTCCAGATTTTATATAGTGTTTGTGCAATCTAATTGAAACTTTGACTTATTAAATTGATTTTAAATTGTGTCCACTTAGGCTACATCTACACTTGCATTCCTCTTTCAAAAGAGGAATGCAAATAGGGGAAATTGAAAATGAAAATAAGGCACTGATTTACATATCCTGTACCTCATTTGCATAATTTATTTTTGAAAGAGATTATTTCAAAAGAACAAGAGCAGGGTAGACAGGGCTCTTTGAAAAAAAAGAAAAAAAAGAAAACACCTTCAAAAGAACCCTTCTTCCTGAAACAAAACAGGAAGAAGGGTTCTTTCGAAGATGGGGTTTATTTTCGAAAGAACACCATCTACCCATCTACACTGCTTTTTTTTTGAGCGAATCTCTTCTGAAAAGAGATTATGCAAATGAAGCACAAGATACATAAATCAGTGCATAATTTGCATTTGCAATTCTCCTCACTTGCATTCCTCTTTCAAAAGAATAAAAGAACATAAACCACCTCCCCAGAAAAGAGGGAACAGTAAGTCAAATTACATTTATAATATATTCTTCGGATTTGGGACAACTCCCTGTAATAGAACACACGGTAGTGAGTGAATATTATATCATCAAAGTGTACTTAGTTCTGTTTATTAATATGAGTTTCTTGACATTCTTGTATCTCAGTGTTTCCAGCTCCATGATTTAGCTCATATTTACTGTTACTTTCATTACCCTTCTGTGATGTTTAAATCTGTGTGCTTTGCTACATTAGTACATAATCTCTATAATCTGTTAATCGTTCAAAAATGACAACAAAATCCCACTGCTCATATTTATACAATAAATATTTATTCAGTGCTATGAGAGACCGTGAGGGAACACCATATGTCCCACAACATTTCATGAGACAGTACACATGAAGAGGAAGACTTAAGGGTGCCATGGCAACATTTAGTCTCATTTTCCATATTCTTATGTGTTTAAAGCACACTGTAGAAGTTACTTTGATTTTTTCAATGAATACTGGCATGTTCTAATTGTTTTTCATTTTAAAATTTGAAAATGCTTTCTGGTGCATGCAGAACTCTCTGAACTTTGCTCTGAATTGCCCTAACACATGGAACATCATCTCCAGAGACTGATCGTGAGCCAATACTTTGAATGCCTCTTCAAGAGCCACTTTGAATGTTTGTAGTACATTTGACAACAGATAATGGACTGCTTGAAGAGGGATTGAATGTGGGGGTGGCAAATGGAACTGACAAGATATTGGTGTATCATCATCCTGACCCCTTTGCTTTTGTGATCTGTCTAGGTACTCCTCCATCACTCTTCACCATAGTTTCAGACAATTCCCCTCTTTCTGTTATTTGTTTGTTTTGTCTTGGTGTATGCCTACATGGCCAAGTCATCTCGAAATACAGCACTTATTCTAAAATAACTTTGGCAGTGTCTAAATGATGCACATGCTATTTAGAGATAAATTTGACATAATGTGTGCACAATTTCAATTGTCGTATTCCTGAGGAATAAAGCCTATTTCAACATAGGCCACAATGGGCTCCAATGGCACTATTTCAAAATAGCACTAAGGACCCAGAAATGGTATTTTCAACTAGCTGAGTGTTATTTCAAAATGCGTATTTCAAAATAACCATTGTATCTTATTTTGCAATAGGTCTGTCATGTAGCCATAGCCTTTCAGTCTAAATTCTTTGGGGCACAAACTCAGTATAAGTTAGATTGTAACTTTAAGCAAAACTCTGAGTAAAAGTTAGTGCATAAATGATTATACTCAGACCTATATAGCCCTGTCACTCCCTCAGAAACCCCGCATCTGCTCAGCTGAGTGAGCCAGTATGTTTAGAAGTGAGAAGGGGAGGGAATGGGAGAAGCCATAGGGAAAAACTAGGGCTCCATGAACTCCTTGTCCATCTACTTTGGAGGACGTATGCAGGAAGGAGAAATAGTGGAAAGGACACACTCACAGACTCTTGTGCATCCAGGCCCAATTACTGTAAAGCCACCTAGCTGGACATTTTGTCAACATACAATAATTCTCATTTTCCTACCTTCCCCTTGCTGTGCCGGCTTATAGTCCAAAGGTAATGCTTTCCAAAATAACTGTTGAAAATGGGGCTTAAGAATACTGAATCACTCCAGTGCATTTGAAATTTATAGCCCAACACATATACCTTTATGTTTTTGAACAGCATCTAGAACAATGAGACCCTAACCTCCAAATAAAGAAAATGAGCATGTACTATGCAATACAATAATTGTGGGGAAAACAAAGTTACATGGGTCAGCCACCAGATTTGCTGTGATAATATCAGTCTGGTTTCTATATTCAATGCTTCTGAAACTGTGCACAGACTGACATTGTACACAAACAACAGCAAGTGTCATACAATCTCAGCCATGATGAACACCATGCTGTCCAGATTCTCAAAAGTAACTCTGACATTGTAATCAAACTGTATGACAAAGGGGTTTCTGTAGTCATCATGAATAAGTTGGACTATGAACAGGAGCCAGCTAGACAACTATCCAACACCTCATTTTACAGACCTTCCCTTTGATCCCACTCTAAAATACACTTTAGAATCTGGTGGCTGACCTATGTAACTTTGTTCTCAGCCACAGTTATATCCAATTTGCGGTCAACTTATACCTCCAGATCAGTGGCACTGCTATGAGCACCCGCATGGCTCCACAGTATGCTAACATTTTTATGGCTGACTTAGAACATTTCCTCAGCTCTCATCCTCTATTAAGCCTCCTTTACTTACACTACATTGATGATACCCTTCACATTTGGACCCACGGTAAAAAGATTCTGGCAGGATTCCACAGAGATTTCAACAACTACATCCCGCCATCAATCTCAGCCTTGACCATTCCACAAGAGCAATCCATTTCCTGGCCATCAGAGTACAAATCACTGATGACCAGATCAATACCACTCTCCACCAGAAACTCACTGACTGCTGCACTTACCTACATGCCTACAGCTTCCATCCAGGACACAAGACCTTAAATAAAATTGCATCTGCTCCTATCCTACTGACACAAACCAAAAATTTCAATATTTCTACTGTGCATTCATAAAACTTAATTATCCACCAGGAGAAGTAAAAAAGAGAGAGATTGACAGGGCTAGATGAATACCGAGAAATCAACTACTTCAAGACAGGACCAAGATGGTCAATAACAGAACACCACTTGTCATTACCTATAGCCCCCAGCTCAAATCCCTGCAGCGCATAATCTAAAACCTACAACCTATACTAGAACGTGATGCTACATTCCAAGAGGCTCTGGGGCAGAGGCTTGTTCTCTCCTATAGACAACTACCTAACCTCAGGAACATTCTCATTAGCAACCAGAGGCCATACCGTAGTAATACTAATCCAGGAATTTTTCCTTGCAACAACCCGCATTGCCAAATTTGTCCACATATTTATTCCAGAGACACCATCACTGGACCTAACCATGTTAATTACAGGATTCCCTAATCCTGTACTAATCATACTCCTGCACCTCAATCAATGTTATACATGCCATCATATGTCAGCAATGTTCCTCTGCTATGTATATCAGACAAACTGAACAATCACCTGCCAAAGAATGAATGGACACAAAGTAGACATTAGGACTCTGAATAGACATAAAACTGTCAGTGAGCATTTCAGTGGAGTGGGCCATACAGTTAAAAACCTGAGAATATGCATTTTACAACGAAGAGACTTTAACAGCAGATTACAAAGGGAAACATCTGAACTGCAATTTATGCACAAATTCAATACTTGCAGACAAGGTCTCAATAGAAATAGCAAATACCTTATGCATTACAAGGACAGCTTCCCCATCTATAATATTCGTAGTAATCTCAGGAAGGACACTTAGTAATTCTCTCCCCTCCTCCCACCTCTTTTGCGCCCCCTTGTCACTTCTGCCCTATGTATCTGATTTATCAGTTTTATTTATTTATTTATTGAATTTCTGGCTACGTCTACACGTGCAGCCAACATTGAAATAGCTTATTTCGATGTTGCGACATCGAAATAGTCTATTTCGATGAATAACGTCTACACGTCCTCCAGGGCCAGCAACATCGATGTTCAACTTCGACTTTGCTCAGCCCAACATCGAAATAGGCGCAGCGAGGGAACGTCTACACGTCAAAGTAGCACTCATCGAAATAGGGATGCCAGGCACAGCTGTAGACAGGGTCACAGGGCGGACTCAACAGCAAGCCGCTCCCTTAAAGGGCCCCTCCCAGACACAGTTGCACTAAACAACACAAGATACACAGAGCTGACAACTGGTTGCAGACCCTGTGCCTGCAGCATAGATCCCCAGCTGCCGCAGAAGCAGCCAGAAGCCCTGGGCTAAGGGCTGCTGCCCACGGTGACCATAGAGCCCCTCAGGGGCTGGAGAGAGAGCATCTCTCAACCCCCCAGCTGATGGCCGCCATGGAGGACCCAGCAATTTCGACGTTGCGGGACGCGGATCGTCTACACGGTCCCTACTTCGACGTTGAACGTCGAAGTAGGGCGCTATTCCTATCTCCTCATGAGGTTAGCGACTTCGATGTCTCGCCGCCTAACGTCGAAGTTAACTTCGAAATAGCGCCCGACGCGTGTAGACACGACGGGCGCTATTTCGAAGTTGGTGCCGCTACTTCGAAGTAGCGTGCACGTGTAGACGCATCTTCTGTGTTACAAAACCATCATGCCATTTCTGGTATAGAACTATCTGCAGATCTAAAGAAGTAGGTCTGTCTCAAGAAAGCTCATCACCTAATAAATTCCTTTGTTTGCTACATGACTTCTGTTTTGTTTTCTTATGTGAGCAGTTTATTAGTGACACATACTGATAACTAAATAAAGCTTAAATAATTTGCTGGGATATGCAAAGACCGTGCATTATCATCAAATACTGCTTAGTCATATAACAATCAAAACAACACAAAAACTGAAATTATGCATTTCATTTTTCACAGTTCTCTACTTCGTTGTATTCTCTGCATGTAGCTATTCTAAGATATCTTTCTTTTTCTATCACAAAATGCATGTTTTCCATGTCAAAATCACCAGTGGATTGACATGCTGACTCCAAACCTTATCTGTCCTTATGTAATGTCATTTTGCTAACACAATGTGACCATAAAGCCACATAGCTGGCCATTTTGCCAGCATATGGTAATCCTCATACTCTTATTCAACCCTCCTCCCCTGCAGATGAGAAAAATAGGTGTGGCCAGAGCATTCCAGTCCACTGGTGTTCCCCACCAGCCAGATCAGTTCCTTATGGTTGTTATCAGGTTGCTCTAAAATTATACCCTTGGACCAGCATCTGGATGGTCTAGGCCCAGGCTACCCTCTGTTCTCCGAACTGAACTCCACCAAATGCCTCGTGCCTGCCACTGACGGTTTAGCTCGCTAGGTATTAACAATGATATGTTCTCTGAAGTATGCTCAGTAAACTCTCCATAGCCGTGTCTACACGTGCACGCTACTTCGAAGTAGCGGCACTAACTTCGAAATAGCGCCCATCACGGCTACATGTGTTGGGCGCTATTTCGACGTTAACATCGATGTTAGGCGGCGAGATGTCAAAGCCGCTAACCCCATGAGTGGATGGGAATAGCACCCTACTTCGAAGTTGAACATCGAAGTAGGGCACGTGTAGATGATCCGCGTCCTGCAACATCGAAATAGCGGGGTCCGCCATGGTGGCCATCAGCTGAGGGGTTGAGAGATGCTCTCTCTCCAGCCCCTGCGGGGCTCTATGGTCACCGTGGGCAGCAGCCCTTAGCCCAGGGCTTCTGGCTGCTGCTGCTGCAGCTGGGGATCCATGCTGCATGCACAGGGTCTGTAACCAGTTGTCGGCTCCGTGGATCTTGTGTTGTTTAGTGCAAGTGTGTCTGGGAGGGGCCCTTTAAGGGAGCGGCTTGCTGTTGAGTGCGCCCTGTGACCCTGTCTGCAGCTGTGCCTGGCACCCTTATTTCGATGTGTGCTACTTTGGCGTGTAGACGTTCCCTCGCAGCGCCTATTTCGATGTGGTGCTGCGCAACGTCGATCTTGAACGTCGACATTACCAGCCCTGGAGCATGTGTAGACGTTATTCATCGAAATAGCCTATTTCGATGTCGCTACATCAAAATAAGCTACTTCGATGTAGGCTTCACGTGTAGACGTAGCCCATAAGTGAGATCAGTGTTGTCTTAACTGTTTTCAGAAAGCAGATGTTTATGTAATACATTTATTGTGAATCTAGTGACTGTCCAAATCATGAATCTGAAAATTGTCTGATTAATATGAAAGATTTAGAACTACATATTCATTAACATAGTAAGAGAATGTCAATTTCATTAAGCTCATCGACATATGATTAAGTCAAGATCATTCTAATGTTTATTTGCAAGTTTTAGATTAAATTTAAAGTTTTTTTAATACATCAATTCTACTTTAGTAGCACCATGAATCAGGTAACTTTTCTATCACTGTCGTAAACCTTTTGTGTGTGTGTGCTATAATTTATCCCACATCCCATAAAACTAGTGGGTGTGTCAGCAGAAAGGGGAAGCTGCCCATAAATTATCCTCAACAGTAGTACAGTAAAACTCTGCTGTAGCAGAAGGAACACACAACCACTTCCATTTGGAATCAGTGGAAAGATGCCCACTGACTTTCCTGGGAGCTGAGTCAGGTCCCACATGAATACAATGAAATAAAATGTAGAAAGCCATAGGTATTCAATGAAGAATTCATTTATAGCAGTTGTATAATAAAGTTCACTCAGACAATCAAACCAACAGTCTGGCCCCTGCTTAAAAAACAACCCCCCCCCAAAAAAAAATAATAAAATACTGCATTTATATTGTACTAAATAAACCTTCTGGAGCTAATGTGAGGATTTTGCAGAGAGTACCTAGAACAGTCTTCTGCAATAGTTTGCAAAATTGCTGAGAGCACTACACAGAACTGCCCTGATTTATCTATTTTGAATTTACAGATTGAGTTATTTTTTCCTATAGTCACACTTTATTGAAGACAGACAGTAGACAAAATACTACATTATAACTGAAGTATTAGGAAAGAATTTAGAAGAATATGTCACATTACTCCATAATGAACATACAAAAGTTGGAGGTAATGGGCCTGATTCTCTGGTGTCAGCAGAGAATTTAGGTGAAACACCTGCAGTCTCAAAATACAGGGAGCTTTAACTGGAGTGGCAGGAAAAAAAGAGCAGTGGTTCTTTTATGGGTTCCATCTCCCTTAAGGGTGGAGAGGAGAGTGGTCAGCATGGGTAGAGGGAAGGAATCCCCAGGTGGTAGGTGAGTAAAGTGGGGGTCAAGTAAGTCAATGGTTCCTATGCATGAGCAGTTGGAGAAGTCAAATTAATTGCAGCCTCTCTTTGTGTCTGGTATTTAGTGTAGGTGCTGATTGTACAGGGAATACAATTCCCTGATCAACCAGAGCTGGAAATGAACTAAAGGAAAGATTCCCTGAAGAAGCTGGAGAACCAGATTGGGGCCCCTAACATCAGGGACCGTGAAGAGACACCCTCCTTTGACCAGCCTCACCAGTGAAGTGCCAACAAGAGGCTGGGAACAAGCTGTAGAAGGGTGGAGAGGACTAATGACAGCCTGAATGGCATGCAAATGATGAAGGCAGCAATCATGATTTCCACATTGAAAGTTATTGCTGGGCTATTCCAAGGAGAAGTAGCTAATAAAATTGGGCTCTTTCTTCTGGTATATTCAGGACAATTATGCATGGCCTGCTCTTTTATAATGAACTTGCTGAAGTCAGAAATATTGGACCTGACTCTCCTCTGTTTTTCACCAGTGCAACATGAGGAATAAAATGTCATTGATTTCAAAGGAGGTGAAACCAGGTAAAAGCAGTGAGAGAATGGATTAGGGACTATTTGCTGCTACAGAATCTTGAGACTGTTATAAATTTCTGGATGCAACGTATATAAAATGTTTTAACTACAGGTAGTAAAATGTTCACCTAAGTGAATCATCCAACCACAAACATTACTCAAGAAACTGGCAACAGTTTCCCCAACTGTTTAAATTCTAACAAGTTTGCATATGAAAAAGTCTAACAATTCTAGATTACATAAATAGCGGCTAATAATGGTTTCCTATTCTAGTTCAAGGCAATGAAGGCTTGAAAGATGTAATATCAGAAAAAAAGTTTAAAAAGCAGTATAAAAATGCTTTGATAAGCTTAAGCTGTCAAACACAGTGATGTTAAATGCCATTCACATTCACTTTGGAAGGTTCTCTGCATATCAGCTTTTTATAGCACTGTGTCTATACAAAAACAGATCTGTCTGGATTTTCCTCAGGTAATTCCTCCACAGAAGTGGGGTCTTTATGATTAAATATTTAAGCAGGGACTACAGGGCACCGATTTCCCCCTTGTTAAAATTAATGAATGTTTTGTTTTCCAGTAAGGACAAAAAATTTTAATCTGCAGGTAACAGGAAAGAAAGAATTTCTCTAATGCTCTTATGGTCCTGCCCCACTCTCCCAAATAATCCTGAAAGGTATCCCAGGTTTTCTTTGTTATATTTGAACATGTAACCATTTCCCTGGATAATGGAGTACTGTAACATTTAATTTTCTACTTTAATAACATTCAGTAAATCTGTACATAAGCCTTTTGTTCATGTGTGCCCCATAATCTAGATTTACTTTAAATTAAACCAGATGGTGATTGCTTAACTCTTTAATTCTGAAGCTTCTGTAGCACAGGAGGACTATTAAATGTAGCTTACTCTGGGGGAATCGCGGGGGATTGTCGTTGACATCAGTCAGTGTGATGTTCACTGTGGTGGTTCCTGATAATCCACCCATCTGGCCTCCCATGTCTTTTGCCTGGATAACTACTTGGTACTGCTCCCTGTTTTCTCTGTTCATGTTTGGCAAAGCAGTCCTGATGATGCCTTTAGGAAAACATGTAAGCAATTGTTAGCCATCCCCTTATTTTGACACGCACTATACCATGACAGAGTTTTTTTTTTCCAATTTGTCTTTAAAACATATTTAAAGTACATGTCCACTAACGATAAAATCAAATTATTTGTGTATCTCTGTGAAGAGTGTTCAATATTGCTTCTCTCTTTCTATGTAAAATTATAGAAACAAAATGTTACTACAACATTATACTTCTCTAATTCCTACCAAAAATACAAGTTACTTATGCTTTATTTAGCTAGCTATGATACAGATAATTTTCACATTTATTACAATGATTTTAAGTTATTAAAACACAGCAAGTAAGTAATACTGTAGCCCTTCATTGCTTGCCTTTATACAATTCTACCTCACTTTTGGTGATTTTTATAGAAGAAGAAAGAAAACAAACACATTTGAGGTAGATGAAAACAATACGATTTTCCTGACCTGTTTCTGGCTCCACAGAAAAATATGGCTGTCCCTGAAGTATGCTGTAGATGACACGGGCACTGTTTCCATAGGAAGGGTCATCAGCATCAGTAGCCGTGACTTGCACCACAGAAGTACCTGAAGTATCCAAAACCAGATTAGTTTTCCATAGCACCAGAAGAAGGAGCAAAAGCACTAGTTTCCAGTCAAGTAAACCCCGCTGAAATCTTCATTGACTCTTCCATCACCGGGACATCAGTTTAATCATCTATGCATAAACTTGGGGTCAATTTTTAAAATGTGTTTACTTAAGATTTAGGCTCTAGTATTAAGCATTTAGGAACTAGTTTATTTAAATCTGAATAGACGATCAGAGCCAATTAATAAAGTCAAGCCAGAACAGAAGCATAGTTTAACATATATCCTTATATGAATATTGTTGGCCAATACCCATTATTTTCTTTCAGGTTCTTGGATATAAAATGTGTCCATGTTTCAATGACACCAGATTGTCTCATAAATCTGTCTGTGTCTTGATGTCAGTGCATTATATAAATTAAAATCCAGGAATTTTAAATGGGCTGCTGCTACACTACCATTGTTCCGTCGCAAGGACCTGGTAATGAAGCAACTCAAAGAAAGGTAATGAGGTGTTGACAGGCATATTCAGCACCTCATTAGCATAATTGCAGCCAAACAGATGCTGATTTTCAGATTGATAGTGAAGATGGGGGCAGCTTCGAAATAAGTGCCCCGCTTTGACATTCTCTTACTCCATTTTAGTTCTGTGTTCTGTTCTAGTTTTGTGCTGGTATATGCTGGTACTAAGTACTGGCACCTTGGCAGCCCTAGCCATGGTGTTGGCTGGGGGAAGGGGACAGGGACCTGGCTGAGTACCAGTACCTCTTTTTTTACGTTAAAGGCACTGTGCATTTGTGTGTGTGTGCACACACACACACACAAACATGAATGCATTCATAAAATATAAAAACCAAGGATATTTTCCTAAAAACATTTCAAATGATATTGTCTATATTTAAAGGAACAGTATGGCCATTACAATAAAATTTTTCTATGAAACATACCTTACCAAAACTCTTCAACCAACCTCACATTATTATTATTATTATTAGGCAGCAGTGCAGGCTCCCCATCAGGCTGAACTCATATGCTATGTCTACACAAGAGAGTTTTGTTGACAACTGGTGTTTTGTTGACAAAACCCAATAAACATCCACATTCCCAAGGCGTTCAGTTGAAAGTAAATTGACAGAATTGGCACTTCTGTCGACAGCATTCTGCAGCTCCCACAGGAGGTAGAATGCCTCTGTCAACATAAGACCAGTTTGGACATTCTGTGAGGCCTTCTGTCAACAGACAGGGCTCCTGGGACACCAGGCTATGCTTCTGGATGGCTGTTGTGTCAAGAGAGTGTCTGGGCAGTCCAGCTGCTCTCTGTTGACACAGCAGATCGCTCTTTTGATCTGCTTGGCAGCCTAGCTGTGATTTGTCAACAGAAGTTTTGTCAGAAGACATCTTCTGACAGAAACTTGTTTTGACAGATTGCTCTACTGGAGACGTAGCGTAAATGATGTCACTTACAGTGATGGGGGTATCATCCTATTTATTAAAATTCTATATACTGCATGTACACACACACACACACACACACACACACACACAATTTTGCTTCTCTTGTTCTGTATTCTTTAAAATCACTATGGCTAAAGATTTGATGTCCTTGAAATACATTTCTTCCCCAGTTCCATTTATCTTCCCTCTGTTGCATACCCTCAACCACATTGATACATAATCTATAACAAAAGCAACCAGAACTTTTTTTCTCCCTCTTCTAGTCTGATCTACACTCACCACTGATTCTAAAATCAATTGTCATGAAAGGATGCATGGACTATAGGGTACACTGTTACTCTACTTGCAGCAGTACCTTCTAAAGGTCCCAAGCACTCTGGTCCTGACCCAGAAAATTAATATATGATTAACTTTAAGCATGTGAGTAGTCCTGCTGACATCAATGGAACCATATACAAGCTAAAAGCTAAGTGCATCCATAAGTGCTTTGCTGGAACAGAGCTAGACAGCTCAGCATCTTGAAGAATTCAGTCCCTACAAAGCAGCCAAGAGATGACTGTTTCAGGAATACCTCTAAAATAAGGCAAGAGCAGATTGTGGGGACAGGACAAATTCAAAGTACTCCACTTATGAAGGAACAATTAGTTTCTCATACACAAAACGGGAAGTGACTGCTAGAGAGGTGTACTGCAGAAAGGGATCTGGGGCTCAAAGTGAATAACAAGCTAATTGAGAGTTTTTATTTTTTTTTTAAAAAAAGCAAATGTGATTCTGGAATGTATTAACAGGAGTGTTGTAAGCAAGACATAAGAAGTCTTCCATTCTACTCTGCACTGATTAAACTTCAGTTGGAGTATTGTATCCAGTTCTGGGCATTACAAGAAAGATGTAGAGAAATTGGAGAGGGTCCAGAGAAGAGCAATTAAAATGATTACAGGTCTGAAAAACATACTGTATGAGGGAAGACTGAAAGGATGGGGTTTCTTTAGTTTGTTTAGTTTGAAAAACAGGAGCGTGAGAGCAGTTTTCAAGGGTGTTAAAAGGAGAAGGGTGAAACATTATTTTCTTTGGCCTTTGATGACAAGACAAGAAGCTTAAGCGCAGCAAGGGAGGCTTAGCTTGGATATTAGGAAAAACTTCCACGCTGTCAGGGAAGTTAAGCACTGGAATAAATCACATAGGGAAGTTGTGGAATCTCCGTCGCTGGAGATTTAAGAGCAGGTTAGATATCAGGATGATCTATGTAGCATCTGCTCCTGCCATGAGGGCAGGGAACTGGTCTTGATGTCTTCTCAAGGACTCTTCCAGTTCTAGTATTCTATGATTCCATCATTCCTCCTTTTTCATGTTGATGGTCATCTGAGCACTTAAAAATACAATGTAGAATTCATTTAAGAAGATTAAATTAGTAATAGAATTCATAGGAAAATGGCTGCACATGAAGACTGGACAAACACATGACAAAAGTTTGGAATACATTCTGTTATACTAAAGATTGCTAAAGGCAATATATATGCAAAGCAGAAAACTGAAAATCTAGACAATACTTTGAAACATATTAACTTTACAGATTTCCTTAGTGACAACAAAGAACCATATTGGGAACTGATAAAAGGTAGCACTCTTCTTTTAGAGAAGGTACATTTTTATTTCTATAAATCAAGAAGGGAGCCATATGTACATCTAGATGATGGGAGTCATCAGAGCAGAAATGGACTAAGCTATTTGTGCTTATAATTTTTGTTCCTGAATCTGAAATTAAGTTTTGAGATTATGGTCTACTAATTAATAGTGTGTGGATGGACTGCAGAATCTGCTTGCAACACATTTAAAGATCAGGTCTTGGGCTCCTGATTCCAGACAGTACCGTTGTGGAGTATCGTACATCCAGGGCAAAGTTAAAAAACGATGAGTACCATAGCATGAATGTGAGTGATAGAAATTTTAAAAAGGAGTCATCCAGGCTGAGAGGAAATGCATAGCTAAGTTTCTGATCAGCATGATAAAGATTTCTCTTTAGACCATTTCTCCTTATATATTTTCATTGTCTATTCTAGGCTTGCTCCCTTTCTTACTCTGTCCATTCACAAAAAGGGAGTGGTTTTAAAAGAGGCTCACATATACTACCACCAAGCATGGAAGCCCCTAACTAATGCTTAAATTTGTGCTGAAGCACATTGCTGCAAATTCCTTCATACACAACAGAAGGAACTACAAAATTAAATCATACATCAGGGTAAGCAAACTTTTTATATAGAGCCCCACTTTTCCCCCCTGAAATTAGCAGCTCCCCCTCCCCCACCCTGTCTAATGTAATCCAAACTGACAGAAATTTCAGTTATGTTCATACCAAAAAGGAAAAAAAATCTTTTGGCATGTCTAAGAAAATAAAAGTCTTGAGTGTAAAAACTCTACTGATTGGTATATGGATGTTAATACACACACACACATACACACATATACATAAATAAACGATAGCATGCTTCAACATTTGTAATGAGATGCATGAGCCTGAGACCTTGTAGCCAATTGTGCTGTGCCCCCACTTGAAATTTCACATCTTCCCCCACTGCATTGCAAACCGCTGTCCCACACGACTACGATGCAGCACAATATTAAGTGGAAAAAATATCTTTAAACTCTCAATTCAGATAATATGATATCTATGCCTCCTCTTAAAGCCATGTATAGGGGTCAGCAACCCCTGGCACTTGTGCCATTCTTGACACACCAGCTACTTTTCAGCAGCATGCACTTGGAGCTCATTCCTGCTCCTCCCCCATCTCCCATCCCCATGCAGCACGAGGCACTGGGAGGTTTGGATTCAAAGGGAAATTAATGTGGGAGTGTTTTGTTGTTGATATTTTAATTAAAAATAAGTGGTTTATAAAGAAATTAAATATTTGTGTTTTTGTATAAAGACATTCAGTCAAAGACAGCCTAAAGAGCACAGTGAAAGACTCCTTTCTTTTCCTTTTCCCCAATCATAAATTTACATTTTTGCTAACAAAACTGAATTATTTGACCTCATTGTTCCAAAGCCCTAATTATTGTTGTGTATTTTTATGGCATTAGTCATAAGAATTATAGAGCAAACTGACATGTATGTCACTGAGAGACTGTCGTAAGTAGGACTATTAGTGAGTTCAAAAAGTATCACTGGCACTCGGGCCATACACATGGGTCAAAATCTGAAATTTTGGCACTCCATTTCAGAAAGGTTGCCGACCCCTGGTTTATAGACTTACTAGTTGAACTCTCTCCATTTCTTTCTAAATGAAATAGGAGGGGCTCTTAAACAGATGCACTTTATACAGACCAGTTAGCAGCATTTCTTAAAAGGAAGTCAAATGTGGTGAGTTCTACCAAGACTAAAATAGATCAGTCAAAGTTTTCTTTGTAGGGTAGTTTGGAGGAAAAAAAATGGAGAATATGCTTATATTTTCTGACTCCTCAGTGGAACTGGAACTTTGAATGTTATTTGATTGAATTTTGAAGGGTACTAAGACTCTGGATATTGGGTAATATTTCTTTCTTCTATATATTGATCTATTTTTCTTTGGTTTTATGGTTTGAATGCTGACGAAAGGATTAAATTAATGGATATTGAAATGAAATTACAGTAAAACTGTCCACTCCTCTTTCTGCATTTTTCCTTTCAGTTGCATATGCATGGCCTACATACTTCTTCAAGACTTTGCACCCTTAATGAATGAAGGGAAAGTTGATGCTCCGTGCTTTTTTACAAATAAAAGCAATATAGTAAAACAAAATGAATTATGCTTTTCCTTATCAATATTTTCAAAAGTTAACGAATAGCCTTAAAGATGTAAAAATACAAATATTTGAAAGTGCCAGCTTGTCTACATTTTAGCAATGCGTCTTAAGAAACAGAGCTTTCTAAGTAATAGGACATGTATTGCTGTAATTCCACTTTTGATTGTATTATGTTAGATTGTTAACTCTTTGAAGTTTGTAAAATTTTCCGAAGTTAAGAATGCATGCCTTTCAGAAAGACATGTTTTAGTTTAACATCTGTTGTTCAGCTCAATACAGAACTGAATGGGTGAAACTCTATCACATGTACTATACAGGAGCTCAGACTAAATAATCTATTGGTCCCTTCTGAATTTAAGAAAGCAATCTACTTCTTGTCTTCTGAATCTTATACTGTGCCTCTCTGAGAACTATTATATTCCTCCTGTTGTGTTTCTCAATGTGCGCATCCAATATCCAACACCATTTTCATTTGAAGCCAAACCGTACACTAAGCATGAATTAAATTATTCTGGATATGCTTCCCTGTACTTTTACCATTTCTCTACCTGCAGTGATCACTATTGCCAAATGTTTTTCTGTGCAGTTTCACAGGGTAAGGCTATGCTGCAGCTCTGAGCCAGTGTCCCAGTTCAGGTAGATATATGCTATTTCAGCTTATGCACTAAAAATAGCTTTGTGACACCAGCTGGATCAGGTTAGTCATCTGAGTTCAGATCCAGGGGGTCAAATGGGCTTCAGAACCTGAGCTGCTACTTGAACTGTAATGTCCACGCTGCTATTTTTAGCACACTGGTTTGAGCCAAGCTAGCACAAACCAATTTCTCAGGTCAGGAAGCAGGCTCCCACCTGCAGCTTAGACAAACATGCACACATTTTCCTTCTGGGGAAAGCCACAGATCTGATTCTGCTTCCACTCAAATTAACAGGATCATCAATTATCACCAGATGATGCCATGTTCAGGTCAATGTGGAGTCATATCATCTATGGTGGGCGGGCTTGGTGGAGGGATTGTACTTTTCAGGGCTGCATCATCTCTGTGAATTATGCAGCCTGTTTCCCTCTGTTGAGCCTGGCCAGTGACTGCATGTTGGTTGCGGAGCAAAGCAAAGACCCTGCTAAACTTGCTAGACTTTTGTCTCCTACAGAAGTCAAAGATGCAGCTGGGAATCTGGCCCTTGCGTGGGATGAAGGCTGGGACAAAAAAGTAAAGCAAAGTTCCTTGCATGTATCCAGACATGTCACCCAGAATAGGAGCTTTGAGAATAACTAAGGAGGAAAAAAAAAGATTAGAACAGCCAGTAAATAATTCTACCAGCTCAAATTATGTCCTATCTTGCAGCCTTTTTGCCTTCTGTTTGGCTATGCCGAATTGCAGGTGTCTAATCAGCCCAGAAAATTAATTTATTTAAATCAGTTTGAATGTGTTAGCTGTTTTCTTTCTGCTTTGTCTACACACTTAGCCATATTTTATTTTAAACTAAACCCTCTTTCAGGCCATTCAAGTTATGCAAAAGTGGACCTTGACTGCCCTTTCCAAATGCTACTTAGCCATTACCTCTCTGCAAAATTATAGGTACCTTTTAGTAAGCCATTTGTTTCACGTCTGGTAGCCAGTTTTAATACATTTCAATAGCTCTCCCATATACCAGTCTTTATAGATCAAATTGTTGTGAATCAGTCTTCTGTGGGGAACAGTATCAAAAGCTTTTTGGAAATCCGAGCAAAATGAATGCAACCTTTCATTTCTCCTTTGTTTGCCAGTTCAGTAATGTACTGAAAAATACTGAATCAAATGCATCAGATGTCTTAGTGATGCACAATCTTTCATTAATCTTTCCTTTTTATATGAAGGCAGGCTTAGATAAAGCGTGAAAACATGATGCTTTTCTCATGTTCTGTCATATATTACGGTATTTTAGATGGTTAAGCACTTCATTGTATTACAGAAATAAATACTACATCTGAATCTCCTCCTTTAACTTACAGTTGGTGTAAATCAGGAATGACTATAAAACAAAAAGCAAATTTCCAAGAGAGGAATCAGTGCACTTAAGAGACATTTACTGGTGAAGGGAGATCTGCAAATACTCTGCTCCATACAGCCCTACAGTGAGTTTCTGTGCTTAGGATGCGCACACATAAGTGCTGAAGAAATTGGGAAGAGGCAGAGTAACACACTGAGATCAGGATGCGCACCATAAGTCCTGAAGAAATTGGAGGAGGCAGAGTAACACATTGAGATAAAACTTGGGCCTTTACGGAGCTGAAAATACCTTTTTGTGGTAGGACATAAAAGGGACAAGATTAAGCAAATACAGTCCAGCTACTGTGTTAACATGACAAAATAGCTGGAATAAACTGGTGAATTTGGTTCATAACATGTAATGTATAGCCCCATTGTATTGATCTAGTTTTATGCTGGGGTAAATCCTAGTTTTATGCCATTCAGTGGACTAATGCACTGGTAATTAGGCCCATAGTATTTACATAATGCAACTAAACAGTCACTTGGTGGATACTGTAGCTCTCACAAGGCATGACTGAAAATAACTATAATTATACTTTTTGAATAACCCTAAAGTCTGACCTAAATTGGGCATAATATTAATATACTTTTTATGCTTTACAAGTAAGCATCTTAAAACACTTAACAAATAATCATGACTTTAGCCTTTAAGGTAAGGATCAGGCAGAACAATTAACTAGCAGTAAGTCATATAGAAAATGTGTGGCAGAGCACGGATTAACTCCACATGAAGCTCCTTTCTGCTCCGTTCTCCTATCTGCTGTTTCTAGAGCAAAGGAAGAGAAATCATTGCATATGGTTTCCAGTGTGTTAATTTTTGAAATACAAGTGCTATATTACCTACAACAAATTAAACGGTGAAATTAGTAAAAATAATATTAGAAATATTATTATTGTTATTATAAATAATATTCGAAAGGGCTTCTAGGTATATGGCATTCCAGTAAAGTGTACAAAAATGAAGCTGAGACAAGCATAGCATTAGAGATTTATTCAAATGTTTTTGGGTGGTTTATTTAAAAAAAACCAACATAATAATCATGCTTCCTTGGATTTTTATGTAGCTGACTGTGGATTTTATTTTAGTGAGCAGTGGAGGGAAAAAAATTTGGTGAGAAATGTGAAGATGCAATGCAATCATATGAGCCATTAAATCCTGTCATTTTGAGATTCTAGCAGAGCAGATGCAGGACGGCTTTGCTGGGAAATTAACAGGAGGAAATAAAGAAAAAAAGAAGACTACCCAAAGGGTTAGTAAGGTGAGTGACTTAAATAAGATGGGCATGCTATAGAAAACAATTATTGCTCTGATACTCTCGCAGTGAGAAAAGGGGACATATCATACTAATGAGAGAGGGAGCAAAACTGCAAGTAGAGCAGCAGCAGTTATAAATAGTCCCTATTAGTCTTCTAAAGAGAAAGACAAAAGGAAAACTATGTCTGAAGATGACAGGCTAACTGTGGGATGTCCAAGTTGCAGTCCACATGTAAACCCAGAGGGAGGCTACACCTGTGGAAAGTGCACTTTTATATCCATAATGCAGGAGGGCAGAAAAGATTACTGGGTAGAAGAAAAACTAGGAAGGATGACAGCCATCAGAGATACAAAGAAAATCATAGCCTGGGGAATTCATAGGCTATGCTGTTAAACCCTGTAGATATAAGGTGAGATAAGGCTAAGGGAGTGATTAAAGAACAGAATAGTGAGGCTGGAAGAAATGAACAGAGAAACATAACTGAAAGGAAAGAAAGGGTGAAATCATAAAATGAATCATCGGGTTTAAAGTCAGAAACTTCTATTCTTGCCTGAAGGAAATGCGCAGAATTGCCACAGGCAAAAAGCACAGGAAAGAAAATGGATTTATCTGCAGCCATGAGAAGAAAACCACAGCAAAACAAGCGAAATGCCAAGAGGACAGGAAAGAACAAAGAAGAAAGTTATACAGGATAGTCCTTTGGAACTCAGTGAAGAAAAGAATAAAAGAGGAGGATATGTTCAGTAATCTACACAAAAACATCATGGAAGCAATCTGCCTTACTGGGCTACTGAGCTAAATGCCCAATCCTCATCTTTGACCATGACAAGCAAAGGAAAAATGAACAAGATAATAAATATCTTGACCAAGAGATGAAAGTAGATAATACAGCAGGGTGACATTCTAAGACATTTTTTCTCATATGACAACCAGAGGCAGAAGTCCTAAATGCCTAGCTACCACTTCCCACCTAAGCCAGAGCAGCATATTGCTGCATGCATGTCCAGGCAGCTCCTCTGACTGATGGACTGAGGGAATAATCCTGAGTGGTTTCCTATTCTCTTTGGAGTATTTAATGATCAAAAGGGGACAGTGCCTGTACTCTAGAGATAAGGCGACCAGTAGCAAGTGTGAAAAATCAGGATTTACTGGGGATGGTGGACAGGAAACGAAATAAGCTGCCTATATAAGGCAAAGCTCCTAAAATCTGGACAGTCCCCATTTTTGACTCTATGACCATTTGTGCGGCTGCTGGACACTTCCTTCTGTGAAGAAAGGCAGACTATTTGGTATTGACACTCTTTGCTTCTGCAAATTGTGGAAAATCTTGGGGAGGAAGGTAAAACTGACAGGCTTGCTTGGGAGATATTAAATCAGAAAGCAATGGAAAGGGAACTGTTAAGTGATTATTGTTTGGGCTAAACTGTCCGTGGAAACTGCAGAGCAGTTATTGGCTGTTTTTTAAGAATTCTTGGGAAAGAAGATGAGGCCTCATGGAGAAATAGTGCAGATTCCAATAGGGCTAAATGTAATAGGAATCCATAAAACTCAAGAAACTTATAGAATTTTCCATTAAATTCTAACAGATGTTTTAGAGAGCACATAGAAAGGATGTAATTTTCTATTAAATTCTATAGGCCTTTCTCATAAGGGCAATTATTGCAGAAGAGAGGTAAAAGGATACCATGTGATATTATGGTTATGGCTCAGAAAGCACTTTCAGTCTGAGTTCAGTGGTTTATAACTTCATTTGAGAAAAGAATGGACCTTATTCTTCTCAGGGTGCAAAGAGATCTGAAAAAGGTTTGGTGGGTAAATACTAATCAGAGAACAGAAGCTCTGATAAGACCGCTGAAGTGCACCTTTGAATCAGGGTGAAATTTTTAACTTTTTTGTAATTGCTTTGTTTTTACTTTTGATTGCCTCTGCAACCACTCCCTATTCTAAGCACCATCACATGGCATCTTGTGTAATTTTCTATGTTTGTGCTGACTAGGCACAACATTCTATAGTTATGGGGTCAGTTAAACCTCTGTGACATTAATCATATCTGCCTTTCACTACCAATACATGTGAGAAACAATTAAACTGGAAGCAGATATACAAAACAATAGCTACCTTGACCAAAAAAACATAGGCAAAGGCATGGCATAATAGCAAAGGGCTTTGCCTGGGTATATTTGATGTTGTCTCTAAAAGAATTAGCAGAAAATGAAGGACACGGCCGGGGCAAGCACTGTGAATGCTGCCTTGAGAAGTGCCTGGGGAGAGCTTTGGGTCTAGGTGTTGACTGGACAGGCCCTTGGAAGACATTGGAGACCCTTCTGCTTTTTGATTCCTGCTGTGCTCATGCAAACAACAGTCTAGATAGTCACAGTAAAGAAGCACAACTGCATCAGCATCAGATCCTGTTCCTAATGAAACAAACAAAATGAAACAAAAGTACTAGACCCCAAATTTTGGCTAAGTAGTTGGGGCACAAAGGGGCAACATTATTATAGTGAATATGAGTGCAGAATCCTCATCTGGCAGCACTCACCATCCACTTTGCCTAGGTATATGACTGTAAAAGGTGGAAGGCAGTAGAAAGACAAGCCCTATGCTTTCAGCTGAAAACCTTATGAATGCCACATAGCAAACTGTCCTTTATTTACAGACTATTCTTTTGAGTCACTTTTGATTTATATTGCCTGTAGCCTGATAAAAGTCCTGCTGGCAACTCATAAACAGAAAAAGAAAAGGCTATGTGTATGAAATAAAATTGTTCACAATTAATTGTTTGAGTATCTGTACTTATAACCAAGCTAAAACAGTGATGCAAATTTTGTTCTTTACTCCCAGAAGATAGTCCGGTTAACTTCAAAGGGACTACATGTATAAGTAAAAGGGACAGGATTTGGCTCATTATATTGGGAATACACAAATGTTGCTTTCTTTAATAACTACTGCTTCTTTTTAGGTATTCCAGGTATATGAGTTTTAGTTATCCACCTTCGGAATTTGCATTGGAATGGTCCTAGATGCATCAATCTTGTTGGTTTGTTTTAACAACATAATGGCACTGGAAAGGGCGCTTTTGTAGTTTGGAATTTAATAGTAAGTACAATCAAGTTGAAACCCAACATGGAATCATTCACATTAAGTACTTTACATTAGGAAGATACTTTAATGGAAGGCATTGAATCATTTGCATTAAAAGTATCCAACATACTTTTATATACAGTCTAGTGAGATTTTTTAAGAGGACGGTTGTGAGAATGGTTCTGATTATCTGGGATATCTTTTCCAATCCCAGCTGCTGACATATGCCTTCCTTGCCATATGACACAGAACTGTTTTGTCAAAACCTTTCCTTACCTGAAGGGGCATGACAGTTGCCAAGGCTTGCAGTAGTAGAAAAGCTGTAATTTATATATAGTCCATGTTACTTTTGGGTTCCATTTTAAAAACACTGAAGCTAGATAACTGTGTTGTGATCTCATTATTATTCAGACTAGATTTGTAGGGTCTCAGTATAAATAACCCTGTGCAGTGCCTTCTGGAAAATGCATTACTTTTTAAATTAAAATGGTTTGGGTCAGTGTTGAAACTTTGCGATGGTCAAAGGTTTATACTATATAGTAGATACTTCTAGTTAACAATTCAGTTGAAGTTCCATGGGGTTCTTATCTTTTAGTATTCATGTCTTATTCTATTAGTTGCAAATACTAAACAGGGTCAGTGAGGTTTCTCAAAACATTATGTGATATAATTCATACATTCATAGCCACTAAAAAGGAAGCATAACCACAGAGTTACCAAGTTATTTCATTTTCTAAATATAGTAGAAATCTAGTATCACATATACAGCTGTATGCTGACTTCATAAATAGTGATTTTTGTTTTAACATTGACAACTTTTTACCATAAAAATACCTTACAGGATCCTTTCGGAAAAAAATGTTTTTAACATACAGAGAGCTGTTCTATAGTTTGAAGAGGTTAGCTGATATGATATGACCAGAATTATGCAGTTTGCTTACACCAATACCAACTGAACTCAGCAGCATGTGAGCGAATTGGGATTCTTCATGTTGTTTGTCCTGGCTTACAATTACCACAACATCATTGTCAACATGTAGGACAGTGTGTAACACTGATTTTATTTCTTTCCCTGAGATTCTGCATATCAACAGCTCCTATCCACCTCATGTACCAGCCCTGAGGGTTAAAAAAAAAAAAAAAAAGAAGGGGAATTGGTGAAGCCCTCGTTTAAAAACCAGAATAGAAGGTGAAATGAAGTGTAAAGAACAGGTAAACTCCTCCTCATTCTGACTGCCACCAGCAAGTTGAGGGACAGGTAAAAGGGTAACAACCAAGTGCACACCTCTCAAGAGGAGAAGAAAGGCAGAAAATGAAAAAAAAGCTTCTTCGGGGTGCCTGCTGTCAATGCACCAACATTATAAGACAGGAGAAAGGGAGTATAGTCCCTTAGCCATACAACTCATGAGAAAAAAAAAGGCAGATTAGAGGAGCTGCTGTTTATGAAAAAGAAAGGGAATGCTGCACGGGAAGTTTTGTTGTTGAGGTTTTTTTCATAGACTTCAGGAATGGATAAAATTCACCTGGACCAAACCATGATATATGAATAATATATTTTCATTCCGTTTCCAACAGAGTTTAAAATGTATTTAAATCATAAATAGACAAAAGCTCCAACCATAAAAATTGGATCTGGATCTGGATCTGGCTGCAGAATTTGAATCCTGAATTCCAGCACTCTGCACCAGATGTAAGGTTTTATCTTCAACCCATTTATAATTCTCAGTGAAGAAATATACGAATATTATTTACACTCTGAATAAAAAAAACATGACAACTGATTTTATAATGTCTGGGGAAATGATTACTTTAAAGATCATAGTTAAAAGTATTCCCTTACACTAGAAATCACTACTCACCAACTACTGACATTTCAGGAACACTTGCAGTATAAATTTCTTCTGGAAACGTTGGTTCATTGTCATTGATGTCATGGATTTTGATGACAAACTCTGACTCAGGCTCCACTGGCCTCAGAGTTCTTCTGTTAATAGCCTGAGCACGGAGAGTGTAAAAGGCTTTCTCCTCCCTATCAATTCTCCTAGTGGCATGAATATCACCTGTTTTCTCATCAATAATAAAAAGAGTACCAGCCCCATCTCCTGATAAAATGTATTTGAGAGACCCGTCTCCCTTGTCCTGGTCAGAGTGAAGCTAGAGGAGAAAGAGAGAAAGAAAATCTTTTACTTTAAAAAAGGGGTCAGGTTTTTTTTTTTATATTGATCATGAAATCATTCTACATGCAATAAACCAAGATTAGTACAGAAAACACAGTCATTTTCTATTTACATTGACTTGGCACATTGCAATCATTGTGCTGTATTAAAGCATTCACATCTTTCTTCCTTAACACAAAGAATCTTTTTGCTTGACTGTTGTAGCAGATTTTAGTTTTCCAGCAACACCTGTTCTCTGCTGTGAAACATTTGTGCCACAAATCTTAAAGAAGAATTTTATGTTAATGTTGACCTTTTCTTTCCCTGAAGAGAGCCTATTAAAAATTCACAACCTGCTGTGTTAGTTGTAAATTCACTAAGCAGATAAAGGACATGTCAGGATACATCACAATTAAGGAAAACAGAACAACTGGTGGTGTGTCACACAATTTTTTTTTCTTATTAGTTATGTTTCCTTCTTCTGAACTGGAGTACATTTCAGTCGACATCATTATCACTTTTAAGCTTGTCAAACAGTTTAAATGATTTGAAGTAAAAAGCAACAGATGTATTAAGCAATCAGTATTGATTTAAATCATATTATCTAGATATCTTTCTTCACTAATGGTTTCTGACTTTGAAACAGCTATAATATCAAATGTTTTACTATACAGGTTGAACCTGTCTAATCCCTCACTCCTCCAGCAATATCTGTGGTCTGGCATGATTTAGTTATCTGTATGTCCACTTATCATGAGAGCATAAGTGTGGCCAAGTTTCCCATATTTTTTTTTCCTCAGCCACCAGTCTTGGCTCTCAGTGTTCTGTGCCAGTATTTGGAGATATATATGTCTCCTTGAACTGGAAGGGACCTTAAGAGGTCAGCAAGTCCAGTCCCTGACAGATATATTTTTTTAAAAATCTATTTGCCCCAGATCCCTAAATGGCCTTCTCAAGGATTGCGCTCACAACCCTGGGTTTACCACACAGTGTTCAAACCACTGAGTTTACCCCTACATGTTTTCTAACAGCCCAGTAAGCAATGGAAGTGTTGGCAGTGCTGTTTTTCTAGAAAAAAAGGGCAGCTGAACTCAAGCTCCAAATCCGTGTCCAAGCTGCCCCTTGGCAGGGCCCAAACCACCCAGGGAAAGCCCAAGCTGCCTCCCAGCAGGGCCCAAGCTGCCCCTGGAGGCTTAAGTGCCCCCTCATGTGGGGCCCAAGCTCTATCCCCCAGTGGGGCTGATGATGCTGTCCTTGGGGGGCTCCAACCCCCCAGCAGCTTGCCCCCTCCAGACACCCAGCCCCCCCAGAAACATGACCTCCCATACAGCTCCAGAGCCACCTCTCCTGCTACTTCAACCCCCTCGGTGGCTCAACCCCTCACGTGGTCCCAACCCGCCCCCATCAGCTTAACATTCCCCCCCACGTGGCCACAACCTATCCCCCAGCTTAAACTGCACACTCATCCAAGCTGATGCCCCCCACCCCCTGATTCACCCACCCACCTTACTTCACCCTCTACATCTGGTTCCTAGTGGCTGCCCCCTCCATGTGGCTCCCCTCTGCTGGCATTTCAAGGCAGGGAGGGAGCAGAGGAAGAGTCAGCCACAGGTGGCTGTATCCAAAGCTGTAAATGGCTCTTAAAGAGCCACATGCGGCTTGGATGGAGCATCCCAGCCAGCTTTTGAAAAAAGGTGCCAGAACACCATTCTGGGGCCTTCTGGCAGAAAAAAAGCCCTGAGTGTTGTAATGCTGCTTGACAATGTTGACCTCACATGGTTTGGTAAATGTTCTTGTTCAGCACCAGTCAGGTCCCGAAGGTGCCAGACGAGAGAGGTTCAACCTGTATCATACTATACTAAAACATAATTGGCTATGATAAACTTACTTCAATATCACTTTCCCTGCTTCCTGTTACACAGCTCCCTATCTCATTTAGTCCACTAGGTTTGATTTGAAGAACTGAATTATTCAATATTTTTCATACTGAAATGTATATTTTACCATATACATTCAATAAAATATGGTATATTTTAAATGCTTTTAAGTTTTCAATATGTGTCATATCTGATAAAGGCTCTCACTATGCCTTACACCCATCATCTCGCTGGAGCATTTCTCTGCCAGGTTTCCCTATTGTTCCAGCTCTTGGGCTACGTCTACACGTGCAGCCAACATCGAAATAGCTTATTTCGATGAATAACGTCTACACGTCCTCCAGGGCCGGCAACGTCGATGTTCAACTTCGACGTTGCTCAGCCCAACATCGAAATAGGCGCAGCGAGGGAACGTCTACACTTCAAAGTAGCACACATCGAAATAGGGATGCCAGGCACAGCTGCAGACAGGGTCACAGGGTGGACTCAACAGCCAGCCGCTCCCTCAAAGGGCCCCTCCCAGACACACTTGCACTAAACAACACAAGATACACAGAGCTGACAACTGTTTGCAGACCCTGTGCCTGTAGCATAGATCCCCAGCTGCCGCAGAAGCAGCCAGAAGCCCTGGGCTAAGGGCTGCTGCCCACGGTGACCATAGAGCCCCGCAGGGGCTGGAGAGAGAGCATCTCTCAACCCCCCAGCTGATGGCCGCCATGGAGGACCCAGCAATTTCGACGTTGCGGGACGCGGATCGTCTACACGGTCCCTACTTCGACGTTGAACGTCGAAGTAGGGCGCTATTCCTATCTCCTGATGAGGTTAGCGACTTCGACGTCTCGCCGCCTAACGTCGAAGTTGGTGCCGCTACTTCGAAGTAGCGTGCACGTGTAGACGCAGCTTTGGGCTCACCTCTGTATTATTCCCTGATTTCAGTCCTTTGGCTTCAATCCTTCAGCTCAGAGATTCAGAAAGTCTCTCTCTGTGCTACTCTCAGCCTTCATTCCTCTCCTGTCTTCTCTGACACTGGCTCTATAGCCTGGGAAAGTTTGGAGGTGAACCCCCTCTTTCCCTCAAACACCTCCTATTTTCACTCAGCTGATCTGGTTTGTTGCTCTCTAGAAAACTTTCACTGCTCCCTCCTTTGGAGCACCCCCTTTCTGAAGCTCTTATTCCAAATCTTCCCATCTTCTGAGCTCTCTTTTCTCTGAATTCTTGATTTTGAATTCTGTTGCCTTTGGACATCACTCATTTATAACTCCCAGAGGGCACTAGGGTTGCCATATTTGAACCTTCAAAAAAGAGGACACCACTGAGAGGGAGTGTATCAGAATCAGCATCCACCAACTCACATTGTATTAATGTGCTTTAGTATATATACTACATTAACACAACATGAGTTGGTAGATACTGATACAGATACACTCCCTCTTATGGGTGTCCTCTTTTCTGAAAGTTCAAATATGGTAACCCTACCAGAGGCAGACCTGCCCTCCCTGTTAAACCAACTAAGGTGCACCAGGACTGCAAAAATTTCATTTAAGGAGCCATCTACAGGAGTGCCCACCGGCAGGAAGTGGGGTTGGTCAGGCACCCTTCCTCCAGTTTCTGCAAGGCCACAAATGGTGGCACTTCCATAAATCCACCTTCAAGTCAGGCTTATAAGGAAACTGGGCTCCCTCTGGAATGACTATTTCTACTAAGCATTTGCCACCTACTAAGCTGTGACAAATGACAGCTGATCCTATCCCATCAGATCCTGAAGCTGCTGTGGGATAGGTGAAAAAAACTTCTTACCTGCCCCAGCCAATCTGTCTATAAGGGAAAAATTCCTCCTCAGTCCCAAGAAGATGAGTACTGCAATTCCCCCAACAGCCTAAAAACCTGGTTCCATGCTAACCCCATTTGGGGAGAAAAGAGGAATAGCAGGTCTATAAATAGTAACAGAGAAGTAGCTGTGTTAGTCTGTATACCTTCTTTCTCTTAAGTGCTCAGGGACCCAAAGGCCTTTTGGAAAACCCCCATCTCAAGGCAATCTCTATCCCCCAAAATAAGTATATTGTCTAAAGGAACTACAACCTGTTCATCACTAGCTGAACAAACAAAGCCAAAGTCACAGTTGCAGGGACCCCCATTTTTAGAAGCTTTTGATGGATTCTCCCATAAATGGAATATTCTGTGTATGTGATATATTACCTGTGTACAAATATATATGTTCAGTATTTAAAATATTTTAGAATTCATTTCCAATTGCAAAATCCTGAGTCAATAATACTGTCATTTTAAATACCAAATTATTGCATGGAGTCACAGGTTATCCCACTTTCTTAATACTATAGCAAAGTCAAATATTTCAGAACTACAATGTTATCTTTTTAGATCACAGAGGCTGTGTCTACACGTGCTGCTTCTTCCAGAAGAAGCGGCTCGCTAATCAGCTATCCGCAAGATGCTAATGAGGAGCATAAGTAAATTTTGCACACCTCATTAGCATATCAGCATGTGGTATGCTAAAGCTCTTCCGGACTCCAAAGTACACGTGCAGATGTGAGGCCCACAGGGACCTTCCAGAAGGAGGGAAATTTTGGGGAAGAAGGGATTTTTGAAGGAGGGTTTCCTTCTGGAAGATCTCCAAGGGCTGTACTTCTTCCAGAGTCCGACCCACATGCTGATATGCTAATGAAGCATCAAAAATTTGCATCCATGCCTGCTTAGCATTGTCTGGATAGCTCATTGGTGTGCCACTTCCAGAGAAAGCGGCACGTGAAGACACAGCCAGAGCGGTTACATGTAGTGGTGACAGGCTAATTTAAAACGGACATTTTCTTTGCCAAATTATTGTAGTGATGAAGGGAATATCTGTTCTCCATCCGCATGGGGAATTTCTAACAACTTCAATGGGAGTTGCACATGCAGAATGAATTAACTTCACCTGCATTAGAGATGTGCTTGCACAAGATTCTTGGGTTTATCATAAGAAGCTTACCATATCATTGTAAGATTCACTCCAAATATTCAGTGTCACCAAAAGGTACTTACACAATCCTGATAAGCACTGAATTTCTAGAAGTCTCCCAATGCTAAGGGTGCTGGGAGCACACATCACAATTGCAGATAGGCAAAGATTACAGATGAAGAATCACAGGTATAAAGCGATGAGTGATGTTGTATTCAAGAATAAATGTAACTGCATTAAAGGTGGGAGACACTGAAACAATGTCAGGGTTTAACGTGGGGTTATAGACTCACTTTCAACTCTCATTCATTTGTGAATTAGATTACATCTCTTGCTGAAAAATAAGCTTTCTTAGGTTTTCTCATTTGTAGGCAGCCAGCAAATAAAGGTGATGCAAAACTGTAATGAGAGAAGAGTGGAGTCCCCTTCCCTTCCTGCAAAAACTCAAATGATAATTCCAGTTTGAGGGGTGAAGGAAAGTCTGAGTTGGTTATTATTTTATTGAGAACCATCTTAAACAACTATTCAACTTACTTGTATAGTAATTTGGGGAATCTATTTCCTTCATGTCCATAAGATATGTTGAATAAATGCATGGATCCATTCTTGGCAGATAATTTTAGTATTTATATATTTACTAGGGTGAATCCTGAAAATTTTCCAAGACTAAACAAAGTTTTAGTTGACTGACTCCATGATGCTTGCCTGCTTTATGTAACTTGGATGGTTTCCATTTGTCATATAATGAGTGTAGCATATCTAGACATTCTGAATGAAGGCAGTGCAGAATGGAGACAGACATAGGAGTCCCTATTTTTGCTGTAGTACTGTGCATAACAATTACAATATTTTAGATTAGTTTGTTATGAATTTTAAATGGAACTGTATATCTCAAAAAGGGATCATGAACCTGTGCTGAGCTTCAGAGATTTGTCATATTTTGAACCATCTGTCACCTGCTATGTAGGTACACAAAAGTGTTTAATAAACTGCTGGTGGAAATTTAACTGTTCCTCGTCATCCACTGCATTTGGAACAGTTACAACATGTAGTCAGTAAAGAGTATCTTCCTCTACAACAGGGGTGGGGAATAACTTTAATTGGGAGGCACTCTAAGAATTTAGTAAGTGGTCAAGGCCCACAGTCTTCCATGATATTAATGCAGGAGGTGTGGTGTCTGGGATAGAGGTTGAGTGCAGATGGGAGCTTAGGTTTTGTAGTGCAGGAGGGGTGTGTGGAATCTGAGAGGGAGTTAGGTAAAAGGGAGGTGAAGGAGAGGCATTGGTAGTGGACTGGGGTGCAGGGTCCAGAAGCAAGTAGGAGGGTTCTGACTGGTGAAGGGACATAGGAAGGGGTGCAGGGATTGGGGTTATGAGTGGGGATAGAACATAGAAGTCTGGGTGAGGACTGTGACCTGGAGAAGGAGTATAAGAGGGTATGCAAGGACTGGGAGGATGTAAGGGGTACAGGAGCAGAGGGTACAGAGTGTTCGGGTTATGTTGGGTAAGGGAGCAGGAATCACGGTGGGGAGGGGGGAGCTGGGGTGCCAGAGAGAGGCTCCGACTGGGAGGCACTTATCTGGGTGGCTCCTGGCCAGCAGCTCAGAAAGGTCCTTAGCCAAGGACCATGCCTTCCATGTCCTTGCTTAGAGCAGCTGCATGGCCCATGTGTGCTGCTCTGAGCTGAACACTGCAAGCCCAGGGGGAGAGAGGAGGAGCGCTTCAAATGCTGCCTGCCCTGCAAACAGGCAGCTCTTACAGGTCAGAAACTGGCCAATAGGAGCTGCATGATTTTCCTTTGGAAGGGGGCAGAGTGAGAAGCTTCCACCAGGCTCAAAGAATTCACAGAGCCCCACAGATGGTTTTTCAGAGCAGTTAGCAGAGGTGGGGCATGCAGAGAGAGGGTGAATGCTCCCACACACAGGATCCAGAGGCTCAGCATGATGGATCTAGCCCAGTGGCTGTATTTAGCACAGCCTTGCTCCAGAGCATCCAAATGAAAAAGAAGTAATTAAATATAAGACTTTGGGAACACGCTTTTTTTTGTGCTGTCTGACTGCCCGACGGCAAAGCAGAATGTTTAGAAGGAGTCTGCAGTTTCCACACTTAGCACATAAAGACTTCAGAAGAACTCACAGGAGGACATATTACCATGGTGTCACAGACATTGCAGGGGCAGGATCATGGTGCCCAGTCCTCCTTAAACAGAACACACATACTGCAGTAAGACACTCACTCTTTCCTTAACCTGCAAGGTCTGTATGTCAGCCTACAATGGCAACTGAAGGAATGAAACAGTAAAACACATGGGACGGAAGTTAGGAGGTAGACAGTATTCCAGCTTATACTCAAAGCACTGTTACATTTCATTTCTGTGTGTCAGAAATGAAATAACTTCTGTAATATGTCCCAGCCTTACTCTATTGTGAGACTGAAAGCTTGTCCTCTGACATTGACTTCAAACACAGAATTATCCCAATGGGGCAAAATAAACTTTATAGCAAAATAGCCACATGGAGTACTAATATCAGAAACATGTAATACTATATTATTTAAAATATTTCTGTTAAAACATAGGTATATTGTACTAGATGAAATGTGATTTGTCTTTCCTGATTAGCTGGGTAGCTGGCATAAATAAATAAATAAATAATAAGCTGGTGGATTTTTTTTTCCAGTATATTACTTTAAGCATAAAACATTTCACGTAGCTCTTTTGGCTAATGGGCATCTGTGTTTCATGACAGCCAAGCTGAGAAAGAAAGAAACATCTGTTTCACTTAGCAATTTTTCTCACAAAACCATCAGCTGTGAAGACATGGTTTTGTGTTTCTATTCATACCTGATATTTTGCAGACCAATGAATTTTGTGTTTCTACCTTCCATTAGAACAGTTCATTTTTCATTGGGCATCACTATATCCTTTATTTTACTTGACAAAACTAGAATATCTCCTGTCTTTTTCCCCCACCAGGTGTGATTCACTATACAGTAACTATAATTATAATATGTCCCAGCCCTGTACATTTCCTTATCAATCTACACTGAAATTAAAAAAAAAAATGTTTATCCAAAACCACGTTCCGAGTACTGTCACTTACTATGATCATAGAGTCTGATGAAAATGAAGATAGTATAATAAATAATGGATAATATTTGGAAAGAGACCTGGCTGCAAGCCTATTTCATAGAATCATAGAACACTAGGACTGGAAGGGACCTCAAGAGGCCATTGAGTCCAGCCCCCTGCCCCAATGGCAGGACCAAGTACTATCTAAACCATCCCTGATAGACATCTATCTAACCTGTTCTTAAATATCTCCAGCGATGGAGATTCCACAACCTCCCTTGGCAATTTATTCCACTGTTTGACCGCCCTGACAGTTAGGAACTTTTTCCTAATGTCCAACCTAAATCTCCCTTGCTGCAGTTTAAGCCTTTTGCCTCTTGTTCTATTCTCAGAGGCCAAGAAGAACAAGTTCTCTCCTTCCTCCTTATGACTCCCTTTTAGATGCCTGAAAACCACTGTCATGTCTCCCCTCAATCTTCTCTTTTCCAAACTAAACAAGCCCAATTCTTTCAACCTTTTTTCATAGGTCACATTGTCTAGACCTTTAATCATTCTTTTCACTCTTTTCTGGACCCTCTCTAGTTTCTCCACATCTTTTTTGAACTGTGGTGCCCAGAACTGGACACAATACTCCAGCTGAGGCCTAACCAGCGCAGAGTAGAGCGGAAGAATGACTTTTCGTGTCTTGTTCACAACACACCTCTTAATGCATCCCAGAATCATGTTTGCTTTTTTTGCAACAGCATCACACTGTTGACTCATATTTAGCTTGTGGTCCACTATAATCCCTAGAGCCCTTTCTGCTGTAGTCGTTCCTAGACAGTCTTTCCCCATTCTGTATGTGTGAAACGGATTGTTCCTTCCCAAGTAGAGCACTTTGCATTTGTCCTTATTAAACTTCATCCTGTTTACCTCAGACCATTTCTCCAATTTATCCAGATCATTTTGAATTATGACCCTATCCTCCAAAGCAGTTGCAACCCCTCCCAACTTGGTATCAGCTGCGAACTTAATAAGCGTACTTTCTATGCCAATATCTAAATCATTGATGAAGACATTGAACAGAACTGGTTGACTTTTATGGAAACATCTTTAGCTGTAAAATAGGGAAAGGTGCATGCAATTGAGTGACATGAAATGGAGCTAACTCAGGTTTAGTCCCCTCTCCCATCATGAAAAAAGACATACATAAAAATGACAGATTAATAAAGCTCTAGAGCAATTTCCATTCAGTTATACTACTAAGCTGTGTCTACACTTGCATTTCTCTTTCAAAAGAGTCACACAAATGAAGGAATTTGAACATGCAAACGATACACTAATTTACATAACTGACACCTCATTTGCATATTCTACTTTCAAAAGTATTTTGAAAGAAAAATCTCAGTGTAGATGGCATTCTTTCGAAAATAAACCCCAACAACAAAAGAACCCTTCTTCCTGAAACAAAAGAGGAAGAAGGATTCTTTCAAAGATGGGGTTTCTTTTTGAAAGCCTCCTGTCTACGCTGCTTTTTTTCTTCCGAAAGAAGCTCTTTTGAAAGGATAATATGCAAATGAGGCACCATATATGTAAATCAGTGTGTCATGTGCATTTTGATTTCCTTCATTTGCATGCCTTTTTCACAAGAGGAATGCAAGTGTAGACACAGCTCTTGAGATTAACATTATATTTATTTAAGACTATATAATTACTCTTGATTTATACCAGTGTAGCTCTAATTTGAAAGTTGACTTGAAAATTACACTGAGGCTGTATCTACACAGGCCACTTCCTTCGGCATGCTAATGCAGGGAGCAAAAGATGCTAATGAGTACGGATGCAAATTCCCCACACCTCATTAGCATAACATCACATGATTTGGAGTCCAGAACACCGTTCTTCTGTACTCCAAAATGCCATGTAGAAGCGCAGCCCCGGGAGTGGCTTCCGGAAGGAAGTCCTCCTTCCAGAGGCCCCTTTTTCCCACAAATTTTCAGGAAGAAGGGGCCCCTGGAAGAAGGGCTTCCTTCCAGAAACACCCCTCCCCCGGGGTGGCCGCGCTTCTACACGGCGTTTTGGAGTCCAGAAGAACGGTGTTCTGGACTCTAAATCATGTGATGTTATGCTGATGAGGTGAGGGGAATTTGCATCTGTGACTCATTAGCATCTTTCACTCCCTGTATTAGCATGCCACTTCCAAAGGAAGTGCCTGTGTAGAAACGGCCTGGAGGTTTACACCTTTATTTCTTTTCAAAAATCCAGATCATATCTGCTCACTTAATAATGCTACATCTATACTACAGAGATCTTTTGAAAGAAGCCCTTCCAGAAGCTCTCGTCTGTAAGAACTTCTTTCGAAAGAGTGCATACACACACAAAAAAAGTTGATCAAAAGAATGATCTGCTCTTTCAAAACAACATCCACACAACCCCCACTGTTTTGAAAGAACAGGCAAGGGACCAAAATATTAGGCCCCATGAGGACTGCTCTTTCAGTAAAAGGGGCCTGCGGTGCATCTACACACATTTTCTTTCTCCTCCCTGAAACAGGAAACGAAGAGCACTTTCAGAAGTCTTGCTTCATTCTTTGAATTTACTTTAGAAAAAACACTTTTTGTCTGTGTCTACACTAGCCCCACCCTTTCAGAAGATGCATAGTAATGAGTGAGTTGGGAAGATGGTAATGAGGTACTGCTATGAATATGCAGTGCTTCATTAGCATAATGGTAGCCACGCGCGATGTGAAAGCGCAGCTTTTGAATCACGCACCACCCCGTAGATGGAGGCTTTTTGAAATGACCCACCAAGACTTCGAAAGCCCCTTCTTGCTAAAATCAAATAGGAAGAAGGAGCTTTCGAAGTCCGGACGACCCTTTCGAAAAGCCGGTCTACATGAGTGGCGCACAATTTGAAAGCGGTGCTTTCGAATTGCGTGTGGCCACCATTATGCTAATGAGGCACTGCATATTCATAGCAGCACCTCTTTAGCATCTTCCCAACTTGCTCATTACTATTCCAAAAGGAAGGGACTAATGTAGATATAGCCTTTGTGTGTAGACACTCCATGGGATCTTTTGAAAGAGCTCCATTATTTCAAAAAAATTTTTGAAAGTATTTGCTAGTGTAGATGCAGCCTAAGTGAAGATTTTTCTTCCAAAATTGCCAGTCCTCCAAGCTCCATAAGAAATTTGAAAGTTGGATTCTTTCTGCAGTACTAACAGAAATAAAAAGTTTCGAACATGCTCTCATCAGAAAAGCCAGAAAATATTATTTTGAATAACATAAGGAGCAGATACCCTTTTATATGCAATATATATATATATATATATATATATATATATATATATAGTAGTAGGCATCCTTCAGTCTGCATAGACTATGGATCGCGCCCTTTAAAGTTTCAGTTGAGGACTTCATTTACAGCATCTATTGTGACTATGAAGACCCACACGAGAGTGACAGTCCTTGTGCATCTCTTGCAGATGTAGTGGGTGTTTGGCAAGTCCTTATTGTGCTTTCTGTGCGCTCGCTTCTCCTCTGCTACCTGTCTGATCTTCATCTCACCCTTCTGAAGGCCCTTGTGTAACCCCTGCCTCCATCTGCTGCGGTCGTCTGCTAGTTCTTCCCAGTTGTCCAGCTCAATGTCTACCTCTCTGAGGTCTCTCTTGCAGACATCTTTGTAGCGCAACTGGGGGCATCCGGGAGGTCTTTTGCCAGAGGCTAGCTCACCATACAGGATGTCTTTTGGAATCCTTCCATCACTCATCCTGTGGACGTGGCCAAGCCAGCAGAGCCAACGCTGCCTGAGGAGGGTGTGCATAGTTGGGATTCCAGCTTGCTCGAGGATGGCGGTGTTGGTCACTCTGTCCTTCCATGATATTCCAAGGATGCGCCTGAGGCAGCACAAGTGGAAGACGTTCAGCCTCTTTTCCTGGCGGGCATACAGGGTCCAACTCTCGCTGCCATAAAGGAGGGTGCTGAGGATGCAGGCTCTGTAGACTTGCATTTTGGTGTGAGTGTAGAGCTTGTTGTTATTCCACACTCTCTTGCTGAGTCTGGACAGAGTTGTGGCTGCTTTTCCGATCCTCCTATTTAGCTCAGTGTCCAACGACAGGGTGTTAGTGATGGTGGACCCGAGGTAAACGAACTCGTGGATGACCTCTAACGTACAGTTGTCAATGCTGATTGATGGGGATTCAGCAACATCCTGACCAAGTACGTTTGTCTTCTTTAGGCTGATGGTAAGCCCAAAGTCCTTGCACGCTTTGGAGAACTGATCCAGCAGTTTTTGAAGCTGGTCTTCTGTGTGAGACACTACAGCAGCATCGTCTACAAACAGCATGTCTCTGATAAGGACTTCTTGCACCTTAGACTTAGCTTTCAGCCTTGCAAGGTTAAACAGTTTCCCATCAGATCTTGTGTGCAGCAAGATGCCCTCTGTTGAAGATCCAGAGGCATGCTTCAGGAGGAGTGTGAAGAAGATCCCGAACAGTATCGGAGCAAGCACGCATCCTTGTTTGACGCCGCTCCTGATTCTGAAAGCATCCGATAATGCGCCGTCATATTGGATGGTTCCTCTCATGTCTTCGTGGAATGACTGGATCATCTTGAGTAACAGTGGAGGACAACCTATCTTGTGGAGCAGTTTGAACAGACCATCCCTGCTGATCAAGTCAAAGGCCTTGGTCAGGTCAATGAAGGCTATGTAGAGTGCTTTCCCTGCTCCCTGCACTTCTCCTGCAGCTGCCTTAGAGAGAAGACCATGTCAATGGTAGACCTCTCTGCGCGGAATCCGCACTGCGATTCGGGGTACACCCTCTCAGCAATCTTCTGGAGTCTGCCAAGGATGACGCGAGTGAACAGTTTACCAGTGACGCTTAGGAGGGAGATTCCACGGTAGTTGTTGCAGTCGCTTCTGTCTCCTTTGTTCTTATACAACGTTACAATGTTAGCGTCGCGCATATCCTGTGGAACCTCACCCTCTTTCCAGCACAGGCACAGTAGCTCATGTAGGGGTTCCAGGAGTGTGTCCGCGGCACATTTGATTACCTCTGGTGGTATACCATCCTGGCCAGGGGCCTTTCCTGCTGCAATGCTGTCGATGGCTCTCTTCAGTTCATCCACAGTCGGTTCTTGATCCAGTTCGTCCATTACTGGTAGGAGCTCGACAGCATCGAGGGCTGCGTCAACCACAACGTTCTCGCGTGAGTACAGCTCGGAGTAGTGCTCAACCCAGTGCTCCATCTGTTTGGCTTTGTCAGCGATGACTTCACCAGATTTGGATTTCAGAGGTGCCATCTTGTTCTGGGTGGGTCCTAATGCCTTCCTCATACCCTCGTACATTCCTCTGAGATTACCAAAGTCAGTACAGGTCTGGATGCCGCTGCATAGCTGGAGCTAGTGGTTGTTGGCACAGTGCCTGGCTGTCTGCTGTACAGTTCTTCTGGCCTCTCTAAGTGCTTGCTGGGTACTCTGGCTCGGTGAGCATTTGCACTGCAGAGCTGTGTCTACACGTGCACGCTACTTCGAAGTAGCGGCACTAACTTCGAAATAGCGCCCGTCGCAGCTACACGCGTCGGGCGCTATTTCGAAGTTAACTTCGACGTTAGGCGGCGAGACGTCGAAGTCGCTAACCTCATGAAGGGATCGGAATAGCGCCCTACTTCGACGTTCAACGTCGAAGTAGGGACCGTGTAGACGATCCGTGTCCTGCAACGTTGAAATTGCCGGGTCCTCCATGGCGGCCATCAGCTGGGGGGTTGAGAGATGCTCTCTCTCCAGCCCCTGCGGGGCTCTATGGTCACCGTGGGCAGCAGCACTTAGCCCAGGGCTTCTGGCTGCTGCTGCAGCAGCTGGGGATCCATGCTGCAGGCACAGAGTCTGCAACCAGTTGTCAACTCTGTGTATCTTGTGTTGTTTAGTGCAACTGTGTCTGGGAGGGGCCCTTTAAGGGAGCGGCTGGCTGTTGAGTCCGCCCTGTGACCCTGTCTGCAGCTGTGCCTGGCACCCTTATTTCGATGTGTGCTACTTTGGCATGTAGACGTACCCTCGCAGCGCCTATTTCGATGTGGTGCTGCGCAACGTCGAAGTTGAACATCGACGTTGCCAGCCCTGGAGGACGTGTAGACGTTATTCATCGAAATAGCCTATAAGCTATTTCGATGTTGGCTTCACGTGTAGACGTAGCCCAGGAGTGCAGCGCGCTTCTTTTCAATGACTGGAATCATCTCATCGGAGTTAGCTTCGAACCAGTCGTTCGTGTTTCTAGCTCTTCTTCCAAACACCGACAAGGCCATGTTGTAAACTGTATCCCTCAGATGTTGCCATTTGGATGTCGCATCATCGCTCCCAGGGCCCCTGCGCAGATTTTCCTGGAGGGTCTCTCTCAACTTTTCAGCTTTCTCCGAGTTTGCCGTCTTTCTGGCATCAATGCGGGGCCTTCCAGCAGGTTTAGAGTGATGCAGCTTCTTGGGTCTCAGCTTGAGCTTGGAGCAAACTAGTGAGTGATCTGTATCACAGTCAGCACTATGATAGCTGCGTGTCAGAAGGATGTTTTTGAGGTTATTACGCCTAGTGATGACCACATCTAGTTGATGCCAGTGCTTCGAGCGTGGGTGTCTCCACGACACTCTGTGCTGTGGTTTCGTTCGGAAGAATGTGTTTGTGATGCACAGATTGTGGTACGTGTACAGTTCAAGGAGACTCTGTCCATTGTCATTCATTTTTCCCACACCGAAGTGTCCTAAGCAGGAAGGCCATGAGGCCCAATATATATATATATATATATATATATATATATATATATATCTTTAATGAGGGAGAGACAGGCAGTGGGTTATCCCAAATCCCAAAGGATGCACATTGCCCTGCCCAACAGCAATATAAAAATGCCTCAGAGTTGATTCTATCTTGAGTTTGCTTTACATTTACCAGCAAAACCCCTCAGTTTGTTTTGGAAGGTACTACAGCAGCCCTGGTCACGGCAGGGACTGGTCGAAGCTTCTGAGGAGTAGGAAACAGAGTCTGGGCTTCAGAGCCAATGAAGAAGTAGTCATTTTCTAGATAGCTCTTGCCTTTTATTAATCAGCTGGGTCTGTGTGTCATCCCTGTGGCTCAGTGCATGCAAGCACAACTACCCTGCCAAAATATTGAGAAGGATTACCATGTCTGACCTTTAAAAAACAGAAGACACTCATTAGGGGTAATGTATCTGTATTGGTATATAGGCTCATGTTGTATTAATGTATTACATATACTATAACATTAACTATTCAATTCTACCATCCTAAATATTTTTTCTTCATGTACCTTGCAATAATATCATTATGATTTTGTCTCCCAGCTTTCTACTTATGCTTTTTCTGCACTTGCCTTTGAAGGAGACATGGTAATCAGGGCCACTGGAGATTACTGATGAAGTGCTGCAGTGAATGCAGTGAATAGTGCCTGCACTACTTTGAAGTCCCTTTACTCCTCAGAATTTTGAAGAGTAAAGGGAATACGAAGTAGCACGAGCACGTCGAAGCGCCCACGGCTACATGCATGCCAGCACTTTGAGGTTTGAAAATTCAAAGTTGCTGAAGTGGAAAATTAGCCTGATAAAGTGCTGCGTATTCACCACAGATCTGCATTAGTTTAATCTCCCATGGCCCTGATTACTATGTCCCCTTTGAAGCTGAGGGCAAGTGTAGACACAGCCTTAATTTCCTAAATCGGCAGACATGTATTGGCAATACCTAGATGTGAAATTCAGATACAGAAAACATCCTGAATTTTCTGCAGCTTTGAACAATAGTTTCAGGTAAAATGCTGAACTCCATTCTTATGTGTCAGCTTTGTTCTATTGTATTGACGATAAGCTTTAAATGAAATTTTTGAGGAAGAGTTGTCGTATCTACTGTAGTTCTTTGTGCTTGGCATTGATCTTTAAACATAAAAAAGCTGCAGCAAATCCTTATTTTTTCATTCATCTCTTTTCTAAATACTCCACAGGCACCATAGTACTCTCCTTACAATGCATTCTTACAGAGAGGCTTATATATTAGAATTAGGGTGTGTTTTTCCACTGTATAATTATGGTATTGAAGAACCATTTTTCCCCTAAATTTCAACACATAAAGCGTTAAAACTCTGTCAGTTAAGTTCTATTTCAACCAGACTAGAAGATGAGATCTACACCAGATGTGGCAAAAGCAGTTCCACTTTTCCCTTTTCTCTGTCTAGAGTATCTATCTTGCACAATTTTTTCCCTAACTGCCGAGTTTTAAGTGACACTGCTTGGTGCCAAATCTCATTCATTTGTAATGAGACTCACTTATTTTGACTTATTCTGAAGGTAGTGTTTAAAAGTAATTCTCTTGCCTGATAAAGGATTTTGCACTGTGTTTCAATGAGACACTTACAGTCTCACTATTAATCTCCTGAAATCTCGCTCATTTATGTTGTCACAGCTTGCAAGTCCTGTGCTATAGCACATTGTTTAAAAGAGGTGAGAAACAGAGAAGAAAAATTGCATATCCGAAAGAACAATTTTGTGGAATTGGGAAGGATGAAAAAAGAACGAAGTTAAAAGAAGATACAGCAACTGCATATTGGCTGGGAGTTGACAAAAGCTGGTCAGTTTTCCAGGTCCTGCAAGTGGCAGGGAGCTGGGAACCAGGCAGCAGCCTGGCTCCCGGCTCCCCTCTGTTTGCAGAGAGGGGAAACAGAGCACAGCAACAGCCTTGGTCAGTTTCCTGGTGCCAGCCAGTGGAGGGAAGCCACAAACCAGGGGCTCCCTGACTGCCGGTTCCCCTCCACTCCTTAGAGCCAGGAAACTAACCAAGGCTGTTGCCCTTCTCCGTTTCCAGGCTCTGCAAGTGGAGGGGAGCCAGGAGTCAGGCTGCTAACTGGTTCTCGGCTCCCCACCACTGTGGGGACCAGGAAATCGCTCCTCTGAGAGGTGACAGCTTGATTGTGCATATGTTGAGGGTATACTGTATCGGTATCAACGAAATCACATTATATTAATGTTATAGTATGTATAGTACATTAATACAACATGAGCCCATATACCAATACAGATACATTGCCCCTAATGGGTGTCTTCTCTTTTTTTGAAGGTCAAACGTGGTAATCCTTCTCAATATTTTGGCAGGGTAGTTGTGCTTGCATGGACTGAGCTGCAGGGATGTCACACAGACCCTGCTGATTTACAAAAGGCAAGAGCTATCCAGAAAATAACTACTTCTTCATTGGCTCTGAAGCTCAGACTCTGTTTCCTACTCCTCAGAAGTTTCGACCAGTCCCTGCCGTGACCAGGGCTGCTGCAGTACCTTCCAAAACAAGCTGAGGGGTTTTGCTGGTAAATGTAAAGCAAACTCAAGATAGAATCAACTCTGAGGTGTTTTTACATTGCTGTTGGGCAGGGCAATATGCATCCTTTGGGATTTGGGATAACCAACTGCCTGTCTCTCCCTCATTAAGGATATCAGCACACTGTGTAGGGGGCCTCACAGAATGGCCGTGTGCGTTTGAAACATATGACTGGGATTTTAAGTTTCCTTAGACTTATTACTATTCAGTATGTATAGTATACATTCATCCCTCGTTAAACGAGTACTTCACTTACGAGTACTCTCTTAAACGAGGGACACACGTCCTTAACATAGTTCACTCTACGAGTGAATTCCCCCCACTAATACGAGGCTAATTCCCTCCCTCTGGTTCCAACCTGCCCTAGTCTGACACCCCCACCTTCCAGCCCCGCAGCCCCTACCCACGGCAGCTTGACCCACCACACCTCTACCAGCTCCACAGCAGCTTGATCAGCTTGATTCCCACCCCACCACTGCCCCGCAGTGCCTACCCACAGCAGCCTGACACCTCCCCCACCACTGGCCCTGCAGCAGCCTGACTCCTGCCCTCTGCCAGCACCGCAGCAGCCTGATCCCCCTCCCCAGCCTCTAGCCCCGCAGACCGGCCCCGCGGCAGTCTGACACCTGTGCCGGGCCTACGGCCCCAACCCATGGCAGTCTTACCCTGCCCCCGCTGGCCTCGCAGACTGGCCCCACGACAGCCTGATGCCTGCCTTTCCCCCACGCCCCCGCCGGACCGCACACCCAACCTTCAGCAGCCTGAACCCCCCACCCACCCCACAGACCCAACCAGCCACCAGGTTTTAACCCTCCTTCCCACTCATGGCCCTAAACTGCTCCCAGCCTTTAAACTCCTTCCCCCACCAAATCCAAGGTTCACTTACCTTCGAAAAGAAGCGCCATATGCTGCCACTCCTTCCAGAGCTCTAGGAACCAATCAGAAACTTTTACGTGTATTCTAATGAGAATTTAGTGTCCCTCTTATGAGTTTTCACCTGTGAGCACAAAGTTGGGAATCACTTGTGCTCATAGAGCGAAGGATGAGTGTATATGTTTCAAGATTGGAATGCTTCTTTTTGCTGCTAAAAACTGTCATGGTGCATAACTGGAAATTGTCCATTTATGCATGTTGAAAAGAATTGACCAGGTTTCAAGAGCATACACTTACTCAGCCAAACTTCAACAACAATCTGTATAAACTGCTCTGAGGTGAACTAAGAAACTAAATGTGCTAAAAACTAAAGCAGCCCTTCCTTTTAGGGCACTGGAAACTCCATAAACATAGCAAATAAAAATATTAATCTACTCGGGCTATTCAATAAGGACAGCAATCAAAGAGGTAATTAAGCAACAGTTTGAGGAGACCTTCATGACTACAATAGGCAACGTGTTTTTATTAGATAGCTTAAATATTACCTTATAAAGCAGCTTAAGTAGTAACCAAATAACCACTAAAATAGCATTAGCCTTCGTATGTCTTATTGCACAATTTGCATTATGTATAAACACCATTAAGTCCTTTTCTTTTTAAATGAATGCAAAACTTCATTAACATCAATGCTTCTTAGTTCTTTTGGCTATTGCTGGAGGCTCACTGAAGACAGAGAACACATGATTTTCTTTGTTTCCAAACAGAGTAACTGTAAAATGTAAATTGTTAAGGGCTGGGGAGAAAAACTACCTATGTCAATTTTCTGTTCAACGATGTCTTGGAATCCAGCTTATCATGGCACAGTGGCACAGGCAGGGTGTGTGACAGACTTGCACGGCCCTTGAGGGAGGCATGGGGGGAGTGTTCTCCAGGCTTCAGGAAGGAGAGTGTCTTCACACAAAAGAGGTGGGGTGGGGCAGGGGCAGCCCACCCTCAGAGTTGCTCAGAGCATGATGCATGCACATCTGTTGTCAATTTAAAGGCCCAGGGCTCCTGCTGCTGTTGCTGAATCACTGGGGGCAGGTACCCCCCTTGCTGCTTTCCCCCGATTGGTGGGCCTGGCACCAAGCCTGCCAATAAACCCCAGACTTCTTACATCCTGCAAGAGTCACTGCAGCCCCCCGCAACCTGCAAGCTCTTCACAAATCCCTCTTGTGAAAGGTTGCATCACAGAGGTTCCCTGGAAATTGTCACCCAATGTGCTGATCATATCACTGAGCCTACCCACCTGCCCTTGGGGCCACACACCCCCATCCTGTCCTGCTGGGCCAGAAGCTCTGGTCTCCCCCAGCACAGGCACAAATTTGGGGTAAATACCCCCCAGCACAGTGTAAAAGACACTTTTTAAAGCTCTGATAGGGCTAAACTATAGGGACTTGACAGCACCCAGAAGCACAGCCACAAATACGACCAAAACCAAAAATAAATCCATCTTAGTCCATATAAAAAATTTACCCTGAAAAACCTCAAATGTTTTGCTCCCTTTATTAATGAAAGGGAGATATGCACAGCTATTGCTCCCTCCTTCCAGTAATAATTAGTTATACTGTATTTGATATTAACAAAAGTGTTTTATTACATATATTAAAAGTAGGATTTAAGTGACTGCCAACATATGGATGCAGTGCGGCTCTTGGATCATGAGAGTGCAGGAGCTGGTGAGAGAAAGGGGTACATCATGACATGGAAACTACTGAACACTGGCTGATTTGGAGGAAAAGAATGGACCTGCCTTAGCATAATTTGCCTTCATTGCAGCATCTGACTTGTGGGTTGAGTCTGTTCTGGTCTGGCTATGGTCTGAAGAAGTGGGTTTGTCCCACGAAAGCTCACCTAATAAACTATTTTGCTAGGCTTTAAAGTGCTACTTGACTGCTTTTTGTTTTGACAGTGTATAGACTAGCACGGCTTCCTCTTTGTTACTATAATCCTTACTGTTGAACTAGATGAAGAACATGAAGGCATGTTGAGTTTTTAAATTTTAAATTTTTAAATTTTAAATCTGTGATATTAACTATTAACTATGAACTATTAAACCTACTGTCTGGGATGCAGTGCTGTCCTAATGTAACCAAATTACTGTACTGGCTTAGTCTCTGTATGGTTGTAGCCACACTAGCCACTCCTTGCGGAGGGGCTATGGTAATGTGGCACTTTAGAATATGCTAATGAGGTGCTTCTGTGAATAACTGCCAATTTTGAAATTCACAGCACCTGTGTAGCTGGGGGCCTTTCGAAACAACCCCCGCCAATTTTGAAAGCCCCTTCTTTGCAAAACCAAATGTGTCAATTTAACTAAGTGATTTATGATACTAATTTTATTTTTATTTTAATTTAAATCAGCAAATGGGAAATCTAGATTTAAACAATCGATTTTAATTGTTTTTAACATTTGAGGTTTTTATTTTCTTTAAAAAAGCTTGATTCTCACTTCTTGGTAGCCATTAAAACATGTTGATTTAAAAATGCAACACTTAGACAATATGTGGAGAGTTTTGTTTTTTTTGCTTTTAATTTTTGCTAGCCAGGAACATATTGTGTAAGTACAAATTATATAATTGTTCAAATAAAAGTATATAAAACATATTAAGATTTAAATTCTTATGTCAGAATGGTGCATTTCCTACTTATAGGGTGCGTCTACACTAGACAGCTACTTCGAAGTAGCTGGCACAACGTCAAAATAGCACACATCGTGTCTACATGCGCCGTGCACTATTTCGATGTTGAAATAGACATTAGGTGGAGAGATGTCGAAATCGCTATTCCTATCCCAAGATAGGAATAGTGCCCTACTTTGATGATCAACATCGAAGTAGGGCATGTGTAGATGACCCGCGTCCTACTACATCAAAATAGCGGGGTCCTCCATGGCAGCCATCAGCTGAGGGGTAGAGAGACACTCTGTCCAGCCCCTGCAGGACTCTATGGTTGCTGCCTACAGCAGCCCTTAGCCCAGGGCTTCTGGCTGCTGCTGCTGCAGCTGCTGCACCTGCGGGTCCATGCTGTGTGCACGGGGTCTGCAACTGGTTGTGGGCTCTGTGGACCTTGTGCTGTCCAGGCCGAGTGTGTCTGGGAGGGGCCCTTTAAGAGAGAGGCTTGCTCTTGCCCCAGAAGGGCTAGTCCAGCCTGTGACCCCATTCGCAGGCTTAGCTGGCTCCTTATTTAGACTAAGAGTGCTTGTGTGTGTGGATGCTCCGCATTTCCTTCCGGAGTAGCTCCTTTTGACATTCCCCAGCACTACTTCGACGTCGAACCTTGATGGCACCAGCCCTGGAGGACGCATAGGTGATACACGTTGAAGTAGCCTATTTCATTGTTCTTACTTCAAAATAGGCTACTTCAACGTAGTGTGCTAGTGTAGACGTAGACATAATGTGTTCATGAATTATTTCTTTTTACTTCTGAAGCTGCGTCTACACGTGCACGCTACTTCGAAGTAGCGGCAGTAACTTCGAAATAGCGCCCGTCACATCTACACGTGTTGGGCGCTATTTCGAAGTTGAAATCGACGTTAGGCGGCGAGACGTCGAAGTCGCTAACCCCATGAGGGGATGGGAATAGCGCCCTACTTCGACGTTCAACATCGAAGTAGGGACATGTAGACGATCCGCGTCCCGCAACATCGAAATAGCGGGGTCCTCCATGGCGGCCATCAGCTGGGGGGTTGAGAGATACTCTCTCTCCAGCCCTTGCGGGGCTCTGTGGTCACCGTGGGCAGCAGCCCTTAGCCCAGGGCTTCTGGCTGCTGCTGCTGCAGCTGGGGGTCCGTGCTGCATATACAGGGTCTGCAACTAGTTGTTGGCTCTGTGTATCTTGCACTGTTTAATGAAAGTGTGTCTGGGAGGGGCCCTTTAAGGGAGCGACTTGCTGTTGAGTCCGCCCCGTGACCCTGTCTGCAGCTGTGCCTGGCTCCCTTATTTCGATGTGTGCTACTTTGCCGTGTAGACGTTCCCTCGCTGTGCCTATTTCGATGTTGGGCTGAGCAACGTCGAAGTTGAACATCGACGTTGCCAGCCCTGGAGGACGTGTAGACGTTATTCATCGAAATAGCCTATTTCGAAGTTGGGTGCACGTGTAGACGTAGCCTGAGTGTGTTACCAAGCTCTATTTTAATGAATATCAATAGAAAAGACATAAAAATAGGATTTTAATAGTATGATTATTAAATTATTTAATAGCATTATTATAAAAATTAGCTTACATGTGTTTGATAAATAGAAATAAAGTTTATCAAATGTATCTGCAACTGATATATTAAAGGAAGCACTAGCTATAGTTAATGAACTGAAATTTCAGAAGTAATAGACCTCATCCTCTTACTTCTATTTTTTATTCATTGTTTGGAAGAGGAAAAGAAGCTTATCAGCTTCTTCATCTCCCAGTTGATTCCTTAACTTGCAATGAATTGGTCATTGAACTGAGCTAGTTGAAAAAAACTGAAATGGGGAAAATATTTTTTCTGTACCCACAGAAGTCATTTTTGACTGTGTCTACACAGAGCTCTAGTGCCGACAGTTCGAAAATATAAACTAGATGCTCATTTACATATTTGTGCAGCCAATGTGCATACTTATGGGGCTAATTTGCATTTTTGCAGAGGAAATCAAGCAGTGTAGACATGGTTCTGCTGGCAAAAGAACCCCTTTGTCTGCAGCCCCATATGCCTAGAAAAAAATCAGGCATAAGGGGTTGCCAACAAAAGGGGTTTTTTGCCAGCAGAACTATTCTACACTGCTTGATTTCTGCTGTAAAATGCAAATTACCCTCATGAATATGCAAATTAGTTACATGGCTACGCAAGAGTCTCCAATTTGCATTTTGAGACTGCTCATTTGCATCAAACTGTCAGCACTAGGACTCAGTGTAGACCGCGGCCATTGTGTTTAAAGTTGGTATTTCAACAACTTTGGTGCCTACCTCATGACTTCCACCAGTTCAGTATTTGACTTCCTTTAAAATTTGTCAATAAACATGTACTGCATTATTTCTAAAGGACTTGAATAGACTATAATAAAATTAGGCCTTAAGGTAAATCATCAATTTCAAATTTAATTTTATATATGCATTTTTTTTAAAAAAGTAAGCCTGTGTTGAAACATAACTGGCATGTATAATCCTTTAGCATCTTCTTTTGGCAAAAACAATGGGCTCTGCAACCAGCCACAGCTTCCAGCTGTAAAGTCTCAGCAGTATGGTACTTTTGAAACAAAATCATTTAGGCCGTTTCTACACGGGCCATTTCCTTCAGAAGTGGCATGCTAATGCACGGAGCTAAATATGCTAATAAGGTGCAGATGCAAATTCCCCACACCTCATTTTCATAATGTCACATGCTTTGGAGTCCTGAAGACCGTTCTTCTGGACTCCAAAACGCTGTGTAGAAGCACGGCCCTGGGGACTTCAAATCGTGTGATGTTATGCTAATGAGGCACAGGGAATTTGCATACGTGCCTTATTAGCATCTTTCGCTCCGTGTATTAGCATGCCACTTCCAAAGGAAGTGGCCTGTGAAGAAACGGTCTTAAAGAACACAGTAACTGGGGATAAAGGCTGGCTCAGAAGTCACAGAAAATAATTTTAAAGAAAAGAGAACATCATGCTCTCAAAATTCACAACGTGGAGCCCCATATGCCTGGCTCAGCCTCTGTCACAATACCACTATGCCTTGCTAGTGAGATATGTCATGGAAAAGTTCAGGGAAAAAGCTGGGCTGGGGAAAAGGAGTGGAAACCATTCGCTTTAGTAGGGCAAAGGTATGAAACACTTGACTCCTCTGTCTGCGTGAAGCAGAACCAAGAAAATGTAATAGGAGTCTGGTTCCATACTACTTTTTCAACAGAGCCCTTTTATGAAACAAAATCTTTTGTGGGTGAGCCCTGAAGTCAACAGGAGGTGGAGGTAGCACAGTACTTGCAGGATTTGATAGACTCAAAAAAGTGAAAGGAACCTCAAGAGGATATTAGCTCTGGTTCCCTGCACTCATAACAGGACCAAGCACCATCTAGAGACCATACATGACAGATCATGCGTCTGATGAAGCAGGTCTTTGACGATGAAAGCCTATGCTCCAAACTATCTTTTAGTCTGTAAGGTGCCACAGGACTTCTTGTTACTCTTGAAGACACAGACTAACACAGCTACCTCTCTCACACATTACAGATGTTTGACTAAATCACGTTTTAAAAAAAAATCCTATTATAGAGATTCCACAACCTTTTGAGGAAAATTATTTCAGGGATTAACCACCTTCAGAGTTAGGAAGTTTTTACCAATGTACAACCTAAACATCAATTGCTTCAATTTAAGCCCATTGATTCTCGTCTTCTCAGCAGAAGTTAAGGAGAATATTTTTCCTCCCTCTCCCTTGTAAAAATCTTTTAGATACTTGTAAATTGCTATCATATCTCCTCTCAGTCTCCTCTTTTCCAAATTAAACAACCCCAATTTTATAATCTTCCCTCACGGGATAGATTTTCTAGACTTTTAATAATTTTTGTCACTCTTCTTGGGACTTTTTTTTTTTTTTTCATTTTTCCTCATCTCTCCTGGAATAAGGCCTCCAGTTGAGGCCTAATGAGTGCACAAGAGAGCAGAAGACACTTCTTGTGTCTTGCTTACAACACTCCTATCAATACATCCTAGAGTAACGTTTGCTTTTTTGCAACGGTGTCACGCTGTGGTCTCATATGTAGCTTGTGACGTTATGACGTTAGGCTTCTTTTCTTCAGGACTCCTTCCTAAGTAGTAATTTTTCATTTTGTGTGTGGGGAACTGATTGCCCTTTCCTGAGCAGAGTACATTGCATTTGTCCTTGCTGAATTTCTCCAATTTGTCCAGATTATTTTGAATTATAACCCGATCCTCCAAAGCACCTGCAGTCCCTCCCATCTTGGTATCATCTTCAAACTTTATGATTGTCCTCTCCGTGCCATCTTCTAAATTGTTGAAGATATTGAACAGAACCGGACCCCAAAATGATCCCTGTGGAACTCCACTCATTATGTAACCTCTTAGCATCACTGAACCACTGGATAACCATTCTCAGACAGGAGTCATCAAACAGTTACTCACTCAGTTCAAGGTAGTCGCATCTAGCTTGTATTTCCCTAGTATTTTTAATGAGAAAGTCATGCAAGACAGTATCACATGCTTTAATAAAGTCTACATATACCAGGTCCACCACTTCCCCTTGTTATCAATGAAAGCCATAAGGTGGGTTTGACACGATTTGCTCTTTAGAAATCCATATTGACTGTTACTTATAACCTTATTATCTTCTATATGTTTGCAAATTAATCCCTTAATTATATAATGCTTCAAAAACTCACAAGGGCCCTGTTTAATGCAGAATTTTATGTTCAAACACTTTCGTCAACTGCAGAGATAAAAAGCGGATATAAAGAAAAGACAAGACTTCCAGCAGAGACACATATTTTTAAAATAAACAGTTATTTGAAACTTTTGAGGTACATTCCCCATGGGTATTTTATTGTAAGTGCCTGATTTTCTCTTACCAACACCCACCATTCCTCATTGTTATCTGTGTATATAGGGTTTTTAAAAGGTCATCTGCATTTGATAAAAGAAATGTCCCTAAAGCACCAGACTTTAAATTGCTGTTGAAACTGCAGGGTTTTCAGCTATTTATAACTTCAAATAAGGTATAGGTCAAACATTTTTGAAGCTTCCTGTTATTATGCTTTTAATTCCTGGAGTGAATGACTGTATTGTGATGAAGTAGACTCTGCTTTTCCACAGCTACAGCTATGAATACAAATCATCTCCGTTTAATCAGTTCTCTACTTTTTAGCAAATCCTTTTGTGACAGGCAGACTTCACTTTGAAAAGAAAGAAAGAAAAAAAATCTAACACATTGTTCTAAAAGCAAGAATATTGTTTTACACAGACTTTTTAAAAAGGGATGAAAGCCAGCCTATAGAAGCATACTACAGTTTACTAATCCTTGGTTGGAAGCCACCCAACAGGATTTCAAGTCTGCAGCATGATGGCAACTAAGTACATCTCACTGATGATTAATTCCCTTGTATGTCTGGTGGAAGATTGCCCACTATCTACACTGTCAATTCTCCCTGCCAGCTGATCAATGGAATCACATTTTTGTGCTGGCACTAAACTGAACTGATCATCTCTTTTAGAAATGAGATGCTGCAATGCCAAATGAACACTACTGGTGTGTTATGAAGAAAAATTTTATAAAAACATTTTTTCTTTTAAGATTGAATGAGGCAAATGACAGAAAACCTAGAATAACAGTCAGGCTGCATCTACACTACACCACAGTTTCAAAAGGACTTCTTAAAAATGCACTTTTTGAAAGAACAGCATTTGAAATGGTGTGTCCACATTCACAAAGCCAGGATTCCCCATTTTGAAAGATCAGCTCAGCATTTTGAAAGGGAGCCTCTACACAGCCATGGCCCCTATTTCAAAATAACGGGCCAGGAAATGCCAGGGATGGGGGTCACATGGCTGCCAAGTCCTTTCAGGACCTGCAGCCAGCCACTCCTTTAAAAGGCCCCTCCCAACACTCTCACCCTGCACGTGCTCTGGGCTGCAAGGCTTATCACAGTAGTGCAGAACCTGTGTCGGGACCTGGCTCTACCAGGAGCACCATGCCTCCCCAGCACCTCCCTGAGGGGGAGTTCATCAGAGCTGTGGCCAGCCTGCTGGCTGTGCTGCTTGCGGCTCTCCTCCAGCAGCACTGGAGGGCCAGTTGCATGGGCACCCTTCTGTGGGCTGTGTGTCATGGGCTACTTCAGCACCACCTGATCCTGCTGATTTGGTGACACTGGGTGTACTCCACCAGCACCAAGTGGTGGGACTGCTTCATGCTGGGGGAATGAAGCAACAGCCAGTGGCTGCAAAACTTTAGAATGACCAGGCAGACCTACAAGGAGCTGTGCTACTGGCTCACCCCAGCCCTCCAGCACTTTGACACCAGGATGCAGCCTGCACATCCTTTGCGTATGAGATTACAATCTGGAAGCTGGCCACCACAGACAACCACTGATCTGTTAGCCACCAGTCTGAGGTAGGCAATGCCACTGTCGGGGCAGTGCTGCTTGAGGTAGGCCTTGGGCCACACACCCACCACGGGGAGTGGACCTCTGGGCAGATGGCAGGGAGCGGAGTCCTGTAGGGGGCCAGGGTGGAGGCTCCTGGGCAAGGGGCCAGGGAGCACATGGCCACGCACTGACGGACATGTCTGTCTTGCACCCCATGCAGATCATCCAGCCAATAAACACCCTCCTCCTGCTCCAGGTCATCGCTGTCGGGGACCTGGATGTCGGTTGGGCCCCAGGAGGGCCTCAGCTTCGCGGAACTGGGCTTCCCAAACTGTTTTAGCACACTGGGTGGGATACAGATAGTAATTTGTACCCTAGACCACAGTGCAGGCTCTTTTGTGAACAGAAAGGGGTATCACTCTGTGATCCTGAATGCCCTTGCTGATGCCTGGGGACAGTTCATGGATGTGGGGGGTGGGGTTGGGCAGGGCCCATGATGCCCAGGTGTTTAAGAACTCACGGCTGGGGTGTTGGCCACAGGAGCTCACCTACCTCCTGCTGTGGGAGCTCCCAGTGAGGGATATCACCATGCCTCCCTGCATCATGGCTGACGCCGCATACCCCCTACACCCGTCCATCCCAAGACTTGTTCAACACACTCCTGAACCAGGCCAGAAACACTGTCAAACAAGTATTCAGCCATTTCAAGGGGTGCTTTCACTGCCTCCTGATGAGGTTGGAGGTCAGCCTCCCTAATGTGCCCACAGTTGTTGCTGTCTGCTATGCTCTCCACAATATTGTAGAGAGAAAACAGGAGCCTTTAATCCAGGGCTGGGCTGCAGAGACCAGCACTGGCTACAAGCAGCCGCCTGCTGCCCCAAACCACCAGGCACAAAGGGATGGGGTGCGGGTCATGGAGGACCTGCATGAGGCTTTTGCCCGGTGCCCAAAGTAACCTCCCACCCCAGTCACTCTCCCCCAACACCCCCCCCCACTCCCACCCACCCCTCACTGCTCCCACATCACACGATAGGAACACAAGAATAGGGGTTGAAATTTTACTATGGGAACTAAACTGTATTAAAAATAAACATTAGATTATAACCTTCCAAACATCTGCTGTCAACTATATACAAGTGGAGGGAACTATTATGCAAGAGGGGTGGCACTGGGGGAGGGTCTGAACTTGGAGGAAGGCACCAGGGTGGGGGCGGGAACTCAGTCATCCACTGGGGTGGGGGGCCAGGAGCTATGGTGGCCGTGGTTGCCTCCACTGCCCCAGGTCCAGGGCCCCTGTAGGGATGGGATGGGGTCAGGGCCACAGGGAGGTAGGGGTGGGGTGCGGGGTGCTGCAGCCTTGGCCTCACTGGGATATGCAGGGGGCTGGTACCAGTGGGCCTGCACTGGCCACTAGCCACCATGCAAGTTCAAACTGGTTGGCTGGGGAGAGGTCTGTTGGGATCAGGGCAGCACCAGTGGGAGGCTGCAGGTGGACTGCAAGGTGGGCTGGTGAGGGAGTGGGAGATTGGGTGATGCAGGTGGCCACAGCCTGTGTGAGGGTTTCCAGGCAACTGGCCACCCACATCCACACCTCCTGCTCTGTCGCCAGCCAGTCCCAGATCACAGCCATCATGTCCTGTATGTTTGCCCAGTTTGCTGCTGCCTCCTCATCACCCTGGTGGTGACAGTGTCCAGCCTGGTGGAGACTCCAAACTGCCTTGAAATGGGATGAGGTGCCAGCCTTCTGTCCTTTGGCTGTTGTAAGTGGCAGACTTGTCTAGACAGAAGGGGACAGACGGACAGCCCATTAGCCCTGTGTCCTGACCATGAGGGTTGGGGCCTCTGCACCTATGTTCCCCACCCTATGCCCCCACTCCCTGATGACCTGGAGGGCCCCATAGGACACCGGATGTGGATGGGGCCCCACATGGTGGGGCTCATCCTGGGATAGGCCACTGACCTCTTCCCTCCCTGGTTATGCAGACTATGGGGCCGTGCACAGGGACAGGCACTGAGCATCAGGTGGGTGAGTGGCCACCTGCCAGCTGTGACAGGGATGGGGCACCCCCTTCCAAGCCCCTGAAGCATCTCAAAGGCCCAGTACCTACCTGCTGCTCCCTCCATGAAGGCTGGAGATGCCCATCTGGAGGGGTCCTGGCTTGATGATCCAGAGAGGATAGTGATGATGAGGGTCCCATTGCTGGCCTTTTGGTCCTGGTCCCTCAGGCAGGGTGTGGTAACACCTAAGGGTCCTGGCTCCTCCTCCTCTGAGGCTTCCTCAGGCTTCGTCTTGGTGTGGGAGGCAGCCATGTCCAGGATGTGCTTGGGGACAGAACCTGCTTGAGCCTCAGGAGGTGATCCAGCCCTTCATAGTGGGGGCACCAGGTGGAAGATACCCCCAAACTACTAGTGGTGTCTCAGCTGTGGCAGTACACCTGCCTCAGCTCTTTCACTTTGGACCACACCTAGTCCCCGGTGCAACTAAGGTGACCCCGGCACTGAGGCCCCTGGAGATCCAGCTGAAGGTGTCCACATTGCAGTGATGCATCCCAGTCCAGAGGAGGCCTTCCTCTTCCCCCAAGAGGCTGGAGATGTTCTTGAGCTCCTCCTCCGACCAGGAGGGGCCCCTTCTGGCTTGCCACTGGCTCAGCTCCTGGGAGCCCTTGGGGGGCACAGGGCCCCTGGCTAGTTGCCGTTGGTGCAGGGAGGGGGGGTGACGATCTCTGCCCTGTCATCAGGGGAAGGGCATGCTGCTGAGAGCTCGGAATCCCCCTGCTGCTAGCACACTCTCAGCTTCCTGCCATGGGTTGCTGGGGGTGTATTTCCTTAAACATGGCCTTCAGAGAACACAGAGGCCTGCCTGGGTTAGCTAGAGCATCTCTGCACTCCTGTGGGCTCCTGCCATGGTGTACCCACTACTTCAAAAGAGCAGAATGTGGTGCGTCTACACACATCCTACTTCAAAAGTTACGCTTCAAAACAGGGCGCTATTCCCAATACGGGACTGGAAGAATGACTTTGAAATGCGGCCCCGTTATTTCAATGCTAATTTCGAAGTAGCACATAATGGCTACATCTACACAAGCCCCAAACTTCGAAATGGCCACGCAAATGGCCATTTCGAAGTTTACTAATGAAGCGCTGAAATGCATATTCAGCGCTTCATTAGCATGCGGGCGGCCGCGGCACTTCGAAATTGACGTGCCTCACCGCCGCGCGTCTCGTCCAGACGGGGCTCCTTTTCGAAAGGACGCCGCCTACTTCGAAGTCCCCTTATTCCCATCAGCTCATGGGAATAAAGGGACTTCAAAGTAGGCGGCGTCCTTTCGAAGAGGAGCCCCGTCTGGACGAGACGCGCGGCGGCGAGGCACGTCTATCTCGAAGTGCTGCGGCCGCCCGCATGCTAATGAAGCGCTGAATATGCATTTCAGCGCTTCATTAGTAAACTTCGAAATGGCCATTTGCGTGGCCATTTCGAAGTTTGGGGCTCGTGTAGACACGGCCAACGTGTGTAGACGATCTGCTGGGCTTTTCGAAAGGATACCTTATTTTGAAGTTATTTTTGAAAAAAATTGCTAGTGTAGACACTGCTTTAGGGTGACTATGACAATATCTCTATTTCATTATCATAATAACATACACAATTCTATATTTAGCAGGTTTATTTGTAACTAACATCTCTGCTATTGCAAACATGTCCTCACAGTTCAACTAAAACCACTGATTATTTATACTGTGCTCACCACCATAGTCTGACTGCCCTCAAGATTTCTCTCTGACATATGCTGCCTGTAGGAGTTTGGAATTTCAGGATCTGATACTGCAATGTCCTCAGAATCTATTGCTTGCTTTCTTTAAAAGAAATAAGCAAAGCTTGCACTACCAACTATATAAAATATGAAAAACATACAAAATTTGAGGGCCAAGTCAGTTTAAATAAACTCTCCCTCACCTAACCATCAAAACTGACAACTCCCTGTTCAACCCGCTTACACTTCCTTCACAGCCTGGATCAATATTAGCTTATAGCATCCACCCAAGATTGGTAGATTCAGATTCAGAAAGCCTGCTAAACAATTAACAGGGCCACTTTGTGATCAAAATACTAAAGGAGCACTGGAGCACATGGCAACTGAAGAGAATTGAAATGGATTCTTCACATCTGTCCTCACTGCAAAAGATGTGAGGGAGATTACTACACCTGAGCCATTGCTTTTAAGTGACAAAAATCTAATGAACTATCGTAGATTGAAGTAACACTAGAAGAGTTTTTTGGAACAATCTGATAAGCTAAACAGTTATGAGCCACCAGGACCAGATGGTATTGTGAGTTATGATGATAGGCTCAAATACAAAATTGCAGAACTAGTAAATCAACCTCTGTACCAGATGACTGCAATACTGCAGAGCTCCAGATGTAGTCTTGGCTACTACAGGCCAATGAGACTAACTTCCATATCAGAAATAACAGTGGTTGAAACTACAGGAAAGAACAGAAGTATTAGACACATAGATGAATATGATATGTTAGGGATGAGTGGAACTATTAGACTTCTGAGGAGAACAACAGACATGCGCAGGAGTGACCCATTCAATATAGTGTGATTGGTGGCCTGTTCCCCCATCCTATTTTTCCAAGTGCAGGGTGAGGGATTAGACCAGGACATCCAACCTTTTTTCATGGGGAACCACACGGCAATTGTTTACATTTTCTGGGGGCCAAACATAAAATAGCCCTGAACAACCACCACCCTGCGCCCCAGGCTTAAACCCCTCACAGCACCAAATTACCCCCCAAACAGGGGCAGCTCCCTGCCACACTGAAAGAATAGGACTCAATGTATTTGGTTTAATGGCCAGATCTCAAACCGTTAAACTAATTAAATTGAGTTTTACTCCAATGTTTCTCAACCCTATTTTAAAAAGTACTCCTTTTTCCATAAAAAAAAGAAGTACCCCCAATACCTGCATTTTGGTTGCCTTAGTACTTAGATAATTTTTCCCTCATGCTTGTAGGCTAGGGTATAAGTTGCAAAATTCAGAATTGTAGCCAAACTAACTCAGATTTTGAGGGCTTTGGGGATGTTTTTTGCTCTTTTTTTGTTTGCATTTCATCCCCGGATTATTATTATATTATGACCCACATTCTATAATTTTGTTTTCAGTTGCTAAAAATGGTATTAATGGACTTCATGAATGTCTGTCTCAACAAAATACAATTATGGACTTTCATACGACTGTTGCATTCCCCCTTTCTACACATTTTGGGAGTAAGGGCACTTAGACGTTGAGCAGGTTCTTCAAAGTGCCTGTGGCTACATGGCATGCTGCAAACTTCAAAGTTGCCTCAGGGAGCATTAACCTAATGAGGTGCTGCATATTCATTGCATGACTTCATTATTATTCCCCACTCAAGTGGATCACCATGCCTTCTTCAAAGAAAGGGGCTAGTGTACACACAGTCATTATATCGTTTATGCTCTGTGATATTCTCTTTACTGACGCTTGCTTTCTTTGTCATGTATTGAAAACAGTGTGAAAATTACAAGCTGCTTTATTTAACTTCCTGTGGTATGTCATGAAATAACATCTTCAGTTCTTGTATTACTACTACAGAGTTGCTAATAGTCCCATGTTTTAAGGACGTCCTTTATGTCTTCACCCATGCATAACAAGGTTAGGAGTTGCTGACTGCTGCAAAAGGCAACAAGCCATAGCTCTGGCAAATATAGGTGAGTGCTGCTTACTGTTATTGTTGTTGTTATTATTAAATAAAATAACATAAGGTGGAAGGTTAGGGTAACCATGGTAATAAACAGTCCATTATTTTGGAAATGCAACATTAACAACCCTACCTACTGGCTTAGTCCGATTTTTCGTATGTGACATACTGAATATATAAACATGCCAAAGTGTGACATAACTAGTCCACTGGGAGGTATTTTGCCAAATCCTGGTTATTTTACTGATTTGGATAATTTCTATTGACTTGAATGGTGACTAGTTGTGTGAAAACACCTTTGCCACTGGAAAAGGATGCTATGTACAACATCGTGGAAAAATGTCCAGTAGTCTGTTGGGGGAAAAATTAAGAAATTGAGGTACTGTATCCAAATTTCCATGATTTTTCTCAGTATTTTTGCTTTGCGAAAATTTTCAAGCTTTCTCCTGACATAATTTTGTCAAAACTTTTAATTTCATGCAAGGTTTGCATCTGCCTTTTCCTTATAGGTACATATGTACTTATTTTTTAAAATAACACCATATCTAAAATGGTGACATTTCACTCAACTACATTTACGAAATTCTCTCTCCCTCTCTCTCTCTTTTATCTTTTGTTGTTTTTGTTTTTGTTTGTTTGATTTTGTTTTTTGCATATGGGAATTCATGAAGGAAAATCAGTTATTTTGGGGTAGTCCTATTATGAAACATATACAACAAGGTAAAGTTTGCTGAATTATCAATGTATTATGTGATCCTATAACACCAACTCTCATTTACACATGAAGGCTATGGCTATATGGTGAGTTTTGACAACAAAACTCTGGTTTGGTTGAGAAAACTGGTGAAACATCCACACACAAAATGTGTTTTGTCAACAGCATGTAGACAAAAGTCGGCACTCCGCCAACAACCTTCTGCCTCTCCCAGATGAGGAAAAACCTCTTTTGTTGATGGGTACTGTTGACAAAAAAAAAAAAGCTGTGTGTACACTCTAAGGGGCCTTCTCTCAACAGACAGGGCATCCAGAAAAATGGGCACCCCTTTCTTCTGTGCTCCCAAGTACCTCTTTTGTCGCGACAACAGCCAGGCAGTCCAGCTGCTCTGTTGACAGAGCAGAGAACTCTTCCAATTGGCTTTTGTGTGTGTGGCCACACTCTGTTACAGAAGTTTTTTTTAAGAAATCTCTTCCAACAGTGACTTCTGTTGACAGATGGCTGTAGTACAACCGTAGCCGAAGAGAATGGGGTAATGGATCTTTTAGCTATATCAGAACAAAATAGTCTATTTTGTGCTGTAAAGTTTGGCTCATATGTTCAGCAGCAGTGTGAGTCAGAGAGAGATGACATAATATTGCGCCTTTTGAATACTTGCCTCAAAAACTGAGGACATCTATTTATCAACAATGTGAAATCTCTTCTGAAAACTCCCTTCCAAAAAAAAACAAAAAACCCTTAGCTTTAAATTAGGTTAATCTGGAAACTTTTAAACATCACCTTTTTAACTCTATTCAGCAGAATTAAGATAAAAAGTGCTTAAGATTTATTTCAATAAACTACACCCAATAGACTGCACTCCCTTAATGTAAATTGGATTTTAAGTGAATTAATTTAATTCTACATTTATGATTGACATTAGAGCTGATGTAAGCAAAGGACAGATTAAATCAAGCATCATGCTAGAAAGGCTCCCATTAATGCCCTATTCCACTCCTTCATATCTTGTACAAAAAAACTGCCAAGTCAATCTTGTAGCTTGTTTTTCTACAGACTAAGGAAAAGTATGATTAGACTATCAAACTGATCTTCTCTTGAGATGGGAACAAGATATGAACCTACACCTGTAGAGATGAATTATCATCCACTTACTCAATGTAACCCAATTAGGCACAAAAACTTTATGAAGTCAATCTAACTGCATAGTAAAGTTGAAGCACAGAAAAAGCTCCTATCCTGAATCTGTAGTTTTTTTCCCCTGTGTATTCTTCTGTGTATGCTAATTTTTCTTTTGGGGTACAGTGTTCATACAGTAGAAGGAAAAAATAGAGATTTCAAATAATTTTAGAACAGTAGCTATAGTTATTCCTTTATATATCTAATTGTTATGAACAGCTTGCAGCATGCCGAAAAAAGTTATTGCAGCTTTCTCTCTCTCTCTCTCTCTCTCTCTCTCTCTCACACACACACACACACACACGCACGCATACCAGCCCTTGAAAATGGGTGTGTGGGAAAGTATGATATTTTTGACACAAAATGGTGTTTTCTTAAGATGATAATTGATGGAACAGCATTTTTCATTTTATAGAAAAAAGTCATTTTTTCTTCAAGTATATTTAGAATTAATCCAATTTTTCAGAACAAGCTCAAGAGTGGGTCATATCTCATAACAATACCTCTTTCTTAAAAACAAATAAATAAATTCTACCTGGGACCTGACACTAGAACAAAAGAGGTAACAATGTAATAAGTAATGTTTAGGTCCAGCAAAAGGCTATTTTTAGGTTATGTTACCCTTTCACCATGGCTAAAGCAGGATGGAATTCTTAATCACTAGTATAAGACACCAAAATCAGAGAAAATATCCTTGTGTCTGTTAGAATTTGAAACTTGAGTTGGATTAATCCCTGGAATTAGGAAAAGCTGATTTGTTGAAGGTTATTATCTTCTCTGTTAGTATTACAAAGATATTCCAGTAGATTCCACAATCCATATAGAAATAATGTATTCCTACAATGCCTCATTTTTATGGGTCTAATTTTCTCCATTTTGCTGGGTAAGAGAGTGTCTGATAGTATAAAATATAGCTTTGTCATAAACAAGCCATACTTTAGGATTACCATTATGTCAAACAGCACCTACAACTTATGAGATGCTATAGAAGCAAAGGAAGGCCTGCCCCCTTTCACAGAGGTTACAATATGCAGCACAATTGTAATGGGAAAATAATACAATTATTGAGGTGTTTTTAATTTAGCCCTTGTTAAAAGTCACTTTATATATATTTTTAGTACAACGCAAAATCACTGCAATACATTCAAAGTTGTTGTGTCTATTACAACAGGTCACAAAACAGTTTGAATAGCATTAACTGGTGACATTGTGATTCCTACTGAGTTAGGAAATACCTTGTGACTTGCTCATGATAACATCAGTGATATTCCTATAACATTCGTCTGTCTCTATTTTTTGGAACGGGCTTAAATAAAAAAGACAACAAATCAAGCAATGTGCATACTGAACACTGAATGTCACTCACAGGTTGGAATAGTTTTATTGGACATTGTGATATTTAGATGTCTTGTGTTTCCATCTCACATGCTAGAGATGCATGCCTAGGCACGTGATTTGCTACAGAGAATTTCATCCATGATCTTAGGAAGCTAACAGCTCTAAAATCACAACCCGGAAGAGTCTGATACTCAGAGTTTGCATTTCTGCTGAGCATCTCATTGCTGCAGGACTCATATTATCAGCATTTTGCTTTATTGAAAATAGGGTTATGTTAAGCACTTATTTTGAATTTGACATTCTGTCCTTGGCAAATGTTTTCCCTACATTATTAGCCCATCTTAACTGAATGATGCCTTGTTTTCTTTACATACAAGCTTCCTACCCACACTCCACTCAAACTCTGGGAAACTTGCACCCAAGGGGTGTTCCCTCTGTGGTTTTGGGGGAAAACAGCTAACAGGAAGCTGCCAGTGACCCCAGCAACAGAATCTGCTTCAGATACTCAGAAATCTTTCTACAGAATAGAGTGGACTATTTTTATTCTGTGTGACTTGCTATTTGCTCCAGCCTACATTCTTACCATCTCCTTCTCTCAGCATCACTCCACACATGACTCTCTTTCCTGCCATGTCCCCCTCACTTTTCTTTTCTTCAACTTCCCATCTCCATCCACTTTTCTCTCCATTTTCCTTCACACTTCCTAATTGCCCATCCCCATATTTTGAGCAACATTTCATTGCTCAGTCTGCTTGTCTGTTCTACCCCTTCCCCCATCCTCCGTCTAGTCTACTTAGATTAAAAACTTTCTGGGGCAGGAACACTCAACTACAGAGACTAACACCAGAGGGCTTCAGTTTAAGCTGGTCCTGCAATAGCATAATAAAGATGACTAAACACTATTACTGAAAGAATGGGGCTTCATTCCTCCTCTTCTCAGCCTCACCATTGAACTTTGGAAAGCAGATATGAAAATAACTTATAAAGCATTTTTGTCAAGACTTCAAAGAGATCTAAAGTGTTTATTCATTGACTGTGTTTTAGCAATAGGGGTTAAATATTTAACACTTCTCTTATTCTTCTGTCCAGCAGACTGCATGTGCTGTAGAGAAGGTGGTTTTTCAGAAATGTGCTTTGATACATTTGCACTGCCTTTCAGGTTGGATGTGCTGAATGTTCAGAAGGGATTTATCTGTTTCAGAAAGTACGTATAACAAACATGAAATGATGATCTAATATTTAACCCCACCCCTTCAAATATCTTCTCAGTTCTGACCCTCTACTTATTTTTTCTGGTCTCTTACCATTTCTCGTCTGTCTCCTTTGATACTCCAGCAATTCCCACCTCAGGAAACTGTTTCCATCTCCCCTGACAACTACCTTTTTCACCTTCCTTCACATGGAAAACTCTTTGGCCGTGTCTACACATGCCCCAAACTTCGAAATGGCCACGCAAATGGCTATTTCGAAGTTTACTAATGAAGCGCTGAAATGCATATTCAGCGCTTCATTAGCATGTGGGCGGCCGCAGCACTTTGAAATTGACACGCCTCGCCGCCGCGCGTCTCGTCCAGACGGGGCTCCTTTTTGAAAGGACCCTGCCTACTTCGAAGTCCCCTTGTTCCCATGAGCTGATGGGAATAAGGGGACTTTGAAGTAGGCGGCGTCCTTTCGAAAAGGAGCCCTGTCTGGACGAGATGCACGGTGGCGAGGCATGTCAATTTCGAAGTGCCGTGGCCGCCCGCATGCTAATGAAGCGCTGAATATGCATTTCAGCGCTTCATTAGTAAACTTCAAAATGGCCATTTGCGTGGCCATTTCGAAGTTTGGGGCACGTGTAGATGTAGCCTTTGAGTGCATCTAAACTGAGAACAAACTTCGATGTTAACTTCAAAGTTAGGCACTACGTCGAAGTAGCCAGCAGAGAGTTTACACATATTTTCCCTTACTTCGATGTTAACTTTGCCCAACTTCGAAGTACTTATTGCATTCCTAGGAATGGAGTAGTGCCCTACTTCAAAGTTTAACTTCAAAGTAGGGTATGTGTAGACACTCAACTTCGAAGTTGCTTACTTTGAAGTAGTAAGCAACTTCAAAGTTATTTTTGTAGTGTAGACACAGCCTTTCTGAACCAGGCTGTAAGGCCATTGATTATCATCCCCTTCAAATCTCTCCTCAAGACCCATTTTTATCATTGCGTCCCTAAAACAATTAATAATGCCCAAGGCAAGTGGCAGTTTCTCAAGGTAGTTTTCATTGGGTAGGGGTGTTTCTTTAACTTTGTATTTTATCCCCCCCACCACCTCACCCTCCAACTCCGTATGTGGCTTGTTATGTCCAGTTGTGAACACCTCAGAGCAAGGATTGTGTCCATTTCTCTCCCTTCTCCTCAATACTATACTGCCCTAGTTGTGGTCACTGAAGGTACCAGAATTCAAAATGCCTTCATGTAGAAACGAGGGAGCTACTGGCAAGGCTTTCTCTGTGAGGTGCTCCTAACTTTGAAATGTACAACATGCTTTCATCTGCAATAGTCCAGAGCAGTTGGTTTTTAGGCCATGCTGCTGACCTCTTTATTTCTCCAGGCCCTTTGGGAAATAAAAAAATGATGTCTGCTCTTTGTAAATTATGTGGGGGTAATGTGCAGAACTGTTTTAGAATCATGGAATCATAGAACTGGAAGGGATGTCTAGCCACCTGCTTCAAGCAGGGGCAAGCCCAACTAAGTCATCCTAGCCAGGACGTTGTCACGCTGGGACTTAAAAACCTCTAGGGATGGAGAATCCACCACCTCTCTAGGCAACGCATTCCAACACTTTAACAACTTCCTGGTGAAGTAGTTTTTCCTAATATCCAACCTACTTTTCTCCTTCTGTAACTTCAGACCATTGTTCCTGGTTCTGCCATCTGTCACCACGGAGAACTTTTTCTCTCCATCCTCTTTTTAGATCTCCCCTTCAGGAAGCTGAAGGCTGCTATTAAACAACCCCTCAGTTTTTTCTTCTGTAAACTTGATAAGCCCAAATCCCTCAGCCTCTCCTCATAGGTCATGTGCTCCAACCCCTTAATCATTTTTGTTGCCCTCCACTGTTTTCATCACCAATTATTTACATTTCACTAGCAATGAGGGCATGCTGCTATCTTGCATTGCAATTGTATTTTTAATTCATGGCAAGAGTGTCTTGTGGTTGCATAGAGACTTTTGAAAGATGGGGAAACAGAAATAAATATAAAAATTATCTGATTGGCACCCAGCAAATTTTTGGTTCTACTGTAAATACAAATGTCAGCATTGAAACTAAATCTAGACAAAGAAATAAATGAAATTAGTGTCTGACAAAGGCAATTTAATCACATTTAAACTTCTATCATTCTTGAACTCCTACTTGCCACTTACATTTCCCAGAAATTTTAAAAAGCCTCCATTACCGAAAAAAAAAACAGTTTGCATTTCAGTATATTCCCACCCTTTAAATAAATCAGGGCTATTTTCTCTTCTTTTTTCCCCCCATGAGCTGTATTCTTTTTCCATAGGTGCAACAATTATACTTCCTTGGAGAACTAAAATAGAAATACTGAAAAAAAAAAAAACTATCAGCAATGTACCCAACAAGCCAAAGTCCTTCCCAACATTATTTTCCAAAAATAAAGTACTTCAGATGTGAATTTTAATAGAATGTAGGACTAAAAAAAGTGGAATGAGGCTACATAGCTACCAGCTAAAAGGTGTTAATCAGAATCTTGATGATTAACACCAAGTTCCACTTACAGATAAGCTACTCTCTGTCCTGACAATTTTATCACCTCTGAGCACCACTCTCTTTGGGTGTTAATAAGGAAGAAACACTTTGCTTTCTTCCTTGAGTGCCACCACCTCATTATCCCTTTGTCCATTTACAATTAATTTTTCTATCTATTTCCAAGCAAAATATGATTTGTTATAAATATTTTGAACTGACATTTCCAGATATTATGAGCCAAGTCCTGCAATACTTATATGAGTAGTTCTGCTGTCTTCAGCTGAATGAACCAAATGAGTATAGCCTGTGAGACTAGAACTTGTGTAAAAATTTCCAAAATATCATTACCGATGCTCCTGAAACCGTTTTGAAAATGGGACTGAAGCATTTTTGAAAACTTTACACCCCTTTGCTTTCTGGTCAGTTTCCATCACTATAGTTTCTGGGAGTTTTAACATACACAATCTCAGGGGGATAGCCATGTTACTCTGTAGCTTTACAAAAAACAACGAGTCCTGTATCACCTTAAAAAACTAACAAATTTATTTATTAGGTAATAAGCTTTTGTGAGTGGATCTTACCCAAGAAAGCTTGTTACCTAATTAAATACATTCATTAGTTATTTAAGATGCTACAGGACTGCTTGTTTTTTTGTTTTGTTTTGTGAACAGACACAATTTATACTTTCAAAGCACAGATTCTGTCTGGAGGCCCATTTTTTTTCCTACTCCATGTTCACTGCACTATTGTTAGTAAATTGGGTGATTTAAATGCATCTGGACTTGTCTGCAATGATATACAAAGGAGCAGAGCTGTGTAAAAGTTTTATATAGCAATAGAAAACTAAGGCGAGATTTAAAAAAATAATAAAATAGGAAGTTAAGGAACCTGAGCCTATTTGCAGCTTCTCATGGAAGTACATATCTCTTATAAAACAATACAATAGAAGTTAATAGCAAAATGCTATATAATTTTATAGAGAGACTGTGAAAGTCAATGATAAGGCTTTACACTCTCTACTAAACGATAGAAGTCTGCAAGAATAACTCACATAAAACCCTTTTGGTTTCATCCCTGTTACATGTGAAAGGATTGTTCCATAAGAATGTGCTTTTTGACTAAAATCAGCCAAAAATATTTCATGTGTTGGGTTCCGTAAGACTCAGGCTCAAAATAAAACTCTGGGTTCAAAAAAAGTCACCATTTTCAATTGGTACCTGCATCCATTGAAAGTGCCAGTGGCATCCATAGACCCCCAAACAAGCACAGCTGATCCCATTGCAAGGCTGTTTAAATCTCTTGAGTTTTGCAGATCTCCTTAATCCAAGTAAATGAAAATAATAGAGTCTGTGTTGTCAGAGCTTGTGTATAGATATAGAATGTTCAGTTTGTCACGGGAGTCTGCAGCACAAAAGCCCAGTGACTTATATTCAAAGGGAGAATCGGGACTATTTGAATTAATAAAATCAATGTAATCCAGCATGTGATATTGTATTACATGTGGTTATTTGAACCTTAATCTGAGCAAGGCAACATATCATGAAGTGAATGTTGCCCAACGTAATGTGGTGAAATTAAATCTTTTCAGAACAGGCACCCACTGTCACATAAAATAGTGATTCTAAAAGGCTGGTTGCTTCTCAGTGAGTCTGTTTAACAAAAGTGTAAACTGTAATGGCTCAGATGGTGCATTCTGGGAGCAGAGAATTCTTTTCTTGGTAGTGTTAAATTTACTGTTTCATTCCTCATATTTATTTTCCATTGTATTTGTTAATAATGTTCCCTTTTTTTCAATTTATTGAGGCATAAAAATCACTGGAAGAGGAAGTACATTTTGCGTCCAGAAATAGGAATCGTGGTGGTGCTAGAAATGATATGAAGATTTCACAATTATTTGTGGAATATACCTTAGCTTGTTTCAAACATTTGTAAGTTTCTAAACAGTTTTAAGCATTATTGCTTTTCGAGACTTCCAACAGATAAACAACTTGTACAGTGTTGTTTGGAAAGCCCACCATTAAGCTAGGAAAAAGTAGTGGAAATAACTTGAGAACAGGAATAGGACAAATGTATAAGTAAGGAATGGAGAAATATCAAAGCTTAACAGAGACCTACCTTGCCTACATATTGATAATCAGAACCTGTATATTCCTCCAGCAAGAAGAACTGGTTCCACATCCAGCCCCGTTTCTGGCGGTGAAATGCTTTCCCGTCACTCCCTGATATACGTGACACAAAGCCTTTTGGTTGGTGGTCGGCAGTTCTTGTGAAGAGCATTTCTGCATAGCAGGGATGTGGCAGGCACATCCACAGCAGCAAAATCAGTAAGATTTGTTGTACAATCATAGTTCTCCACTGCTGACTGTCCTCCAAGACAGATGGCTGTAGGAGCAGTAGCGTTGCTTCCCTGGATTACCTTTCCGTGTCTCTTTAGTTGGCAATGCTGCCAAATGTTTTCCCGTAGCTCATCTCTCTTCTGCACATATCCACCAAATCCTCAAAATAAACAGAAAAGACACAGAGTAAGTTGAAAATATTCCATTTGCCTTTGACTGTCTTCTCTTTGTACTTGATAATATAGCTGGAAAGTCTGAGAGGGGGTGAAAAAGCAACTAGTTATTTCCCATGTGCACGTAACTGATGACAGATGTGGTGATCATAAAAGGTTTTCTGCTAACCTTCTCCAAGTGGGAGGGCTGCAAATATAGTAGGTAACTGGTTTCAAAACATAGCATGAGAAATATAGCCAGAGGACATTTTTTTTTACCTTTATCAGTTTAAGAACTTCAAGGATTTTTTTTTCATGTAGACAAGGGGATTAATACTATTAGCACTTACTTACTAAATACTCCAGCCTTTACTTCCAATGTTTTTCACCCGATTTGATTTACAAGTAACCCAGTGTTTTATCAATCTTGCTACCCAGAGGCCTGAAAAGCTAAAGCAAAGCAGTTTTAGAAGCCACAGAAATGGTGAAACACTAGTTTCCCCAAGGCATTTTAAATGGCAAAAGGAAACATCATATGCATCAGAAGAAATGCAACTTGACAAGAAGTGAACTTTTAATATAAAGATCTTGGGATGTGGTACTTACTCTGTGAACTGAGGAAGCATGCAAAAAAACAAGTTTAAATTCAAGAAAAAAATTATTAAAGAACTAGGGCCTGATTTGATTTTAATGACAAGTCATAGTCATAAGGGGAAAGGGAGAGTTCAGTGGCTTGAGCATTAGCCTGCTAAAATGAGTAATTACATACAATTATTATTGTAGCAGTTGCCTTCCCTTCACATTCCCCACATTTTTTCTTTTTGCCCTTACTTATGATTATGATCTATCTCATTTTAACACCCAATTTGACTGAGGGATCCCCTGAGCAGAAGCTAATTTTGATTGTCTGTGAACGTAGAATCATAGAATCATAGAAGAGTAGGACTGGAAGGGACCTCGAGAAGCCATCGAGTCCAGCCCCCTGCCCTCATGGCAGGACCAAGCACTTTCTAGACAATCCCTGAAAGCCATCTATCTAACCTCTTCTTCAATATCTCCAGTGATGGAGATTCTACCACCTCCCTTGGCAATTCGTTCCAGTGTTTGATCACCCTGACAGTTACGAACTTTTTCCTAATGGCCAACCTGAACCTCCCCTGTTGCAATTTAAGTCCATTGCCTCTTGTTCTAGCCTCAGAGGCAAGGAAGAACAAGTTCCCTCCCTCTGTCTTATGACACCCTTTTAGATACCTGAAAAGTGCTATCATGTCCCCCCTCAATCTTCTCTTTTCCAAACTAAACAAGCCCGATTTTTTCAGCCTTTCTTCATAGGTTATGTTCTCTAGACCTTTGATCATTCTCGTTGCTCTCCTCTGGACCCTCTCCAATTTCTCCACATCCTTCCTGAACTGTGGTGCCCAGAACTGGACACAATACTCCAGCTGAGGCCGAACCAGCGCAGAGTAGAGCAGGAGAATGACTTCTCGTGTCTTGTTCACAACACACCTCTTAATGCATCCCAGAATCATTTTTGCTTTTTTTGCAACAGCATCACACTATTGACACATATTTAGCTTGTGGTCCACTATAACCCCTAGATCCCTTTCTGCTGTGCTCATTCCTAGGCAGTCCTTTCCCATTCTGTATGTGTGACACTGATTGTTCCTTCCTAAGTGGAACACTTTGCATTTGTCCTTATTAAACTTCATCCTGTTTACCTCAGCCCATTTCTCCAGTTTATCCAGATCCTTTTGAATTATGACCCTATCCTCCAAAGAAGTTGCAACCCCTCCCAGCTTGGTATCATCTGCAAACTTAATAAGTGTACTTTCTATGTCAATATCCAAATCGTTAATGAAGATATTGAACTGAACCGGTCCTCAAACAGACCCCTGCGGAACCCCACTAGTTATACATTTCCAGCAGTGACATAACTTCACTTTCATTCAATGGGGACAAGACTGGGCTGTTTGCTCACATTCCTTAACAGTCTTCTCTTTTATTTGTTCCAGAAAGGGGCATAGCACATTTCAAATCACAAAGGCTGTATCTACATTTGCATTCCTCTTTCGAAAGGGGTATGCAAATGAGGTAAATCAAAAATGCAAATCAGATGCAGATTTGCATATCTGCTGCCTCATTTGCATATTCTTATTTTGAAATAGCTTCTTGCAAAAGAAGAAAACCAGTGTTGACACTGTTCTTTTGAAAGTAAACCCCATCTTCGAAAGAATCCTTTTTCCCTTTTTTTATGGGGAGAAGGATTTTTTCGACGATGGTGTTTACTTTCAAAAGAGCAGTGTCTACAATGGTTTTCTTCTTTCGAAAGAAGCGATTTCAAAATAAGAATGTGCAAATGAGGCACTAGATATGCAAATCTGCACCTCATTTGAGTTTTTGAGTTCCCTCATTTGCTTACCTCTTTTGAAAGAAGAATGCAAGTGTAGACGCAGCTTAATAGTGTGCTTCTGGCAATCAATAATACAATAATTAATAAAATGAAATAATAATCTTTCCAAAATATTTTTCTTAAATAAAATAATAACCACTCTGCATTAGCTACACAATGCAATCTGTACCCATAAGAGATGCAACTTAACTATAGCACTTGTTAATTTCTTACTGGTTAATTTCTGACAGAGATGTGGTGTCTTCATATTTCAGCACCATTTTTTTTCCAGAGCCCACTGATCCCTCTTAAGAGGGAAATGGAGCTTGTTGATAGACATCAAGAGTCCATTCTCCATATTTTCTTGGATTTTTTTCACTTATGTCGGCAAAGGGCGTATTTACAGCAATGCTTGCAGCTTCTCATATGCAGGATTCTTCAATATTCAACAAAAGATCCTGAAGAGATGCAGGCTGGGTCTATATGGCCATGTCTACACTAGCCCCAAACTTTGAAATTGCCATGCAAATGTTCATTGTGAAGTTTACTAATGAAATGCTGAAATATATATTCAGTGCTTCATTAGCATGAGGGTGGCCGTGGCACTTCAAAATTGACGCGCCTTACCGCCGCACGGCTCGTCCCGACGGGGCTCCTGTTCGAAAGGACCCCGCCTACTTCGAAGTCCCCTTATTCCCATCTGCTCATAGGAATAAGGGGACTTCGAAGTAGGCGGGGTCCTTTCAAAAAGGAGCCCCATTGGGACGAGCCACGCGTCGGCGAGGCACGTCAATTTCAAAGTGCCGCGGCTGCCTGCATGCTAATGAAGGGCTGAATATGTATTTCAGCGCTTCATTAGTAAACTCCGAAATGGCCATTTGGGTGGCCATTTCGAAGTTTGGGGCTAGTGTAGACATGGCCTATGAGCCCCTTCCTTTTGAAAGGGCATGTTAATGAGCAGGTTCGAAAGATGCTAATGAGGCGCTGCAATGAATATGCAGCACCTTATTAGCATAGTGGCAGCCAGGGAGATTCGAAAGTGCAGCTTTTCAAATTGCACACCACCTGTGGAGATAGGACCTTCCAAAGGGACCCCCCCAGTTTTTGAAAGCCCTTCTTCCTATCTGGTGTTAGGAAGAAGGGCTTTCGAAAACTGGGGGGTCCTTTTGGAAGGTCCCGTCTCCGTGGGCGGCACAGGATTCAAAACGCTGCACTTTTTAAAACCCACTCATTAACATGAACCTTTTGAAAGGAAGGGGCTCGTGTAGATATAAGGACAGAGAATTGGCGGGTTTTTTCTTTATTCCCCTGATTTGGATATAACATTGTTTAGCACAGCTTAGAGACACATGTTGGGCTACATTGATCCCTGACAGAAATCTGCTGATATAAGTGGCTTTACACCATGGACGAGTTAGGTTCTAGGTATTTCAGAGGCTTCCAGGAAAAGCTGCATAAAACTGTCATAAATTCCTCCTTCCTTGGATTTTCATGACTGACCTGGTTGACACAAGTTCACCAACTGAAGAAAAGCATAGTGAGGCTGGGCAAGATCATGGTTTTGGATAGAGAGCATGCAGAACTTGACAATTTCACTAAAGCTGTATCTACACATGCAAAAAACTTCAAAATAAATGGCCCTTTTTCGAAAGAGCAGGAGGAGCGTCCACACATGTAAACCCATCTTTTGAAAGAAAATCGAAAGAATGGGGCGCAGACTTCGAAATCCAAACCCCAATCCCATATCAGGAAAATCGCTCCCTTTCGAAATACTAAATTGAAAGAGTACACATGTAGATGCTCCACAGTCCACTCTTTCGAAATACAGGTCCATCATGGCACCGATCAGCTGGAGCACGGGGTCACTCCAGCTGGCAGCAGCGGGGCTCTATGGTCCCTGCATTCAGCTGCCTTAAAGCCACACTCACGCAGGAAACTCACGGGAGGAAGCGGAGAGACTGCTAGGAGCAGCCTGCACACGCGCTCCAGCCTGAAGCTCCAGTGCCCACATGGCAAGCAGACAGCCCCCCTGCAAGCCCCACAGCCCCCCTGAGCCCCCACAAGGCCCCCAGGGGGAGGAAAGAAAAAGGTCCCCCTCCTGGACAGAGCGGGAGCTGCAGGACCTCCTCGGCCTCTGGCAGGACGAGGAGGTGCTGCACCACATGGTCTCGAAGTGGCACAATTCCTCAGCCTTCGGCCACCTGGCAATGGGCCTCCACACCATGGGCCACCCAGAGCATACCACGGAGCAGGTACGCTCCAAGGTAAAAGAGCTCTGCCAGGGATATGCCCAGGCCAGGGACAAGGCCAGACAATCTGGGGCAGGTCCAGCAACGTGTCCCTTCTACAGGGAGCTACAGAGCATCCTGGAACCCCAGGAGAGTTCGCCCCCCGTGGCTTTCCTGGACACCTCCGGGGAGGAGCTTCCGCCGGAGGAGGAGGAGCAGCCCAGACTGGGGACACAGGAGGGCGAGGGGACCAGGGACTGGTCCAGTGAGGAGGGGTAGCTGACCATAGTTATCTCCTCCAGCTCCTCCAGCTGGGAGACTGAGGGCCAGACATCTCTGGACATCACCAAGGGACTCTCCAGTATGTCCAGGGAGGGGCACACACCTACTCCACAGGGTGGGCGTGATGCAACGGCTAGGCGCCTGAACAAGGAACCGGTGGTCCTGGGCTGCACACAGGCCAGCCCCCACATGGGATGTGGCACTCCGTGGTGCCACACCAGCAAGGCCCAGCACCCGCCCCCAGTGGACAGTGCCAAAAGCTGCACAGGGGTGGCGACTGGTCGGTGCCAGACGGCACACAGGGCCCATGCACCTCAGGCCAGGAGCCACCTGTGGGAGAGACCTGTGGAATCACACCCAGGCTGGGAGGCTCGGTCCCGGGGGGCCAGTTGTTGCTCCTGGGGGGGTCAGTGTCCCTTGAGGGGGTTGGGGGTCCCATGGGGTGGGCTCGGGCGGATGGGCCACAGCCGGGTCCCCTCTCTCCGGGGCACACTACTGACATGCTCTCCTCCTCTGCACACAGCCTCACCATCCGTGGGCCACGAGAGCCCCGCACCATTCCTCGTCCCAGGGAGCCCACCCGTAGCTGTCGGAGGTGTCCAGACACCACCCCAGGCAATGCGCCATCGGGGCCGTGGCCAGAAGGCCCCCCACTTGGCTGAGAAAGACCCAGCCAGCCAGTGCCAGGCCGAGGTGGCTGCGGAGCACCTCCAGCTCACCTGGGCCAACATGGAGTGGCGGAGGGCAGCCTGGGATAGACTGTTCAGCACCCTGGAGGGCATTGACCACACCATGTGGGAACACACAGCCACTGTGGCCCACCTTCTGGCCCCCCCAGCATCTCCTTCTGCTGGCCCTGCCCCCTCCACCCCCACTTAGCCTTCCCACTCCATCCTCACCGAGCCTGCCCCCTCCGCACCCACTGAGCCCGGCCCCTCTGCCCCCACCAGGCCCACCCACCGGCACTATTTGCCAGTGCTACTGGCATCCCCCCCCCGACCGGGGACCCCCCACCTACAGGGACAGAGGCTCCAGCGGCCGACAGGGTTCGTGGCCCACCATCCCTGCCCTGGACTGAGCACCTCGCCCCCCTCCAAGTTAGGTTCCCCCCTCCAAGTTAGGTTTCCCCTGTACATATTTACCAACACCCAGTTATATAAACATTTCTTTATTATTCACACTCCGTGCTGTGCTCCTCGGTGGATGGTGGGTGGTGGATGTGCAGGTGCGGTGCTGGTGGGGGAGGGGGTGACAGGGATGGTGGGTGACAGATGTGGGCATGCATGTGGGTGAGAGGTGGTCATCGGCAAAGGCCTGCCTGAGGGCCGCCTGGATGTGGTGGCCATCCCAGTGGGTCTGGGGGATAGGGGTGGTGCCTGGCTGCTCATAGACAGCACCAGCCGGAGGCCCCCCCCGGGAACATATGTGTCCCCCTTTCCCGCCATGATGTTGTGGAGGACGCAACAGGTGCCCACCACCTGGGGCATGTTGGGGACCCCGACCTCCACCCACGTGAAGAGGCACTCCACTGCCCCTTTAGGCGCCCAAAGGCCCGCTCCACCATGTTGCAGGCATGGTTGAGGTGCTCATTGAATGCCTCCTGGGTGGGGTCAAGGTGTCCCATGTAGGGCCTGATGAGCCATGGCTGCAGGGGGTACCCCGCATCTGTCACCATGCAAAGTGGCATGGTGATGTCCTCCACCACGGGAAGCTCGCACTGGGGGAACGAAGGTGCCGGCCCCCATGCGACGGCAGAGGCTGGAGTTCCGGAAGACCCAGACACCATGGGTGCTGCCAGCCCAGCTCACATAGAGGTCGGTGAACCAGCCCCTCGCATCCACCAGGGCCTGCAGCATCACTGAATGTTAGCCCTTCCTGTTCACGGACTGGCCAGTGCTGCGTGGCGGGGCATGGATGGGGATGTGTGCGCCATCCAAAGCACCGATGCAGTTTGGGAAGCCCAGGTCCTGGAAGCTAGCCATGGTGTTGTCCACATCCCCCAGGTGGACGACCCTATGGAGCAGCATCGCGTTGATGGCCCTGATGACCTACAGAGGGAGAAGGGGGACACATGCTCTAGCATGGGTGTGGTGGCCGTTGGCCCCCCCTCTGGCCCATTCTGCCACCCTCCCATCCGGCCCCTGACCCGTGCAGCCCCCGCCCGCTCCCATCCAGCCCCTGCCCCGTCCGGCCCCTTGCAGGGGATGGTTCCCCTTGCCCCAGCCCCCCTACCCACCCTTACCTCCATAAGTACAGCTCCGATGGTGGCCTTGCTCACCCCAAACTGTCCCACGGAGCAATAGGAGTCTGAGGTAGCCAGCTTCCAAATGGCAATTGTGACCCGTTTCTCCAGGGTGAGGGATGGCCACATGCAGGTGTCCTGGTGCCGGAGTGTGGGGGACAGCCAGTGGCAGATCTCATCCGCAGCCACCTTTCCTCACCCTACTCCCTGAGCACCATGCGCTCCCACCAGTCGGTGCTGCTGGGGTGGGTCCAGAGGCATCAGGGCACCTGGTGGGGTGCCCGACGGTGTCCCGGTGGGGGAAGCCCCGTTGCCCCGGGGGGGGACCTTGCAGCCACCCAATGAGCTCGGGTGCACAGCACTGCCAGCAGGGTGTCCATGATGAGGGCATCCTCCTGCAGAAGCTGTCGCTTGGCCTCCATGGTGGGCATAGGTGGGCTCTGCCAGGCTGGGACAGGCTGGGCAGCACTCAGCTCGTGCAGAGGGGAGGGCAGTGGGAGGGGCCCTTTAAAGGAGGTGGCTGGTTGTGGCCCCGGAAGGGCTTGTTGGTCATGGGACCCCGTTCGTGGCGTTTTCTGCCTCCCTTCTTTCGAAAGAGAGCTTGGAGCCGTGTGGACGCTCTCTTTCGAAAGACTTCGATGGCACTTCGAAAGAGCAGATCAGAACACCGATCTGAAAAATGGCGGCGGGTGCTGTCTTTCGATGGCTGCTTTTTCGAAAGCCGAACTTCGATTTTCACCCTTTCGAAAGGGCGCTTACGTGTCGACACAGCTTCAGTGTCAGAACATAATTTTTGCTTTGAGAGTTTGGGTTCACTTGGAGCTGAAGGACTGGCAAAAATCACAAAATATTTTTGCTGAGAGAAAAGACTTGAAGGGTGTCATCAACAAATATGTTCATGGTAATTTTCAGGAATTTAAATGTTTGTCTCATAAGCACCAAACAATGCATGTTGCTGGCCCTACTGTTCTGCAATGGATTCTTAAAAAACTAAGTGAGGGTTGTTGTTTTTTTTTTCTTTTTTCTTTTTTCAGTTTGAGAAAGTCTGACGAGTCGCATATCTTAGTGAGTTTCATTTTACTTTTTGCTTTATGTAACATTTATTTTAAAGCAATTCATAAAACATAAGCATGTCTAAGCACAATGTTTTAGTTACTGTGAGACATTACTTCCATTTTATTCCAAAGTAGATGTCTGCTTCCACCACAATGAACAAATTAAGGTTGTAAGGACAGAAAGAGCAGGATACGGGATTATTCCATTGTAGTGCTACAGGTTGAGTATCTCTACTATGGCACCACAGGGTCCTGACCAGTGCTGGATGAGAGGATTTGTCAGACCAAGGGTGGTCAATATTGTATAGCATCTTTACAAATACGTCCACTAATTACTGGGCTCTTAGGAGATATTTAGGGTAAACTGTAGCTTGAATAACGGCACAGAACACTAAGAGCCAACTGATGGCTATAAACAAACTTTATGGGACAACAGGAAACTTGGCTACTCCCATGGTAAGTGGCCATCCCACTAAATGTTGCCGGATGAGAGTGTTCTTATTTTAAGAGTTTCAACCCGTATAGCAGCAGACCAATATATGAGAATTAAAGGATGGATCTCTTGATTATCTATTCTGTTCATTCACTCTTGGGCAATTGACATTAGCTATTGGAAGAAGACAGGGTGCCAGGCTATTTGGATCTTCGTTGAGACCTAGTATGGTCATTTTTTAAAACCTTGTATGTGAAAGGATTATTTATGAGCAAAGATTGACACAATCAAGCTCAATAATAAGTGTATAACATGGGGTAGATACCTTATGTTTACTTGTACACCCATACCTACATGCCTTTCATTGAGAGAGGGAGAAGAAATTTTGTTCTTCGATGATGATTTCTGAAAAAAAAAAAAGTGGGAGGGGAGTTGCATATATACATCTCAGCAATGAACTTGCCCTTAGAACTGTTGTTATTTTCCCCCAACAAGGGAAATTACTGGCTTACCTGTGCAAAGGAGGAACAGTACGTGCTTTCTCCCCTTCCTCCTCCCCCACAATTGGCATGTATATTCCACTGTTCATACATCATGATTTGATGTACAAGTGTTGTTAAATTCCCCCTGGGAAATAATGCTTCAGTGTTAGGGATTTTTACTGAATTTCCCTCTTGTTAAATTAGGTCAGTGGAATGAAAGCGCTGATGGAATTTGTTAAAGTTACAAAATTAGCTATTGTACATGAACTTGGCAGGCAAGGCTGCTTAATGGATCTATACAGTAAGGTTCTCAGCCTTTGACTCTTGGTGAGTTCAGCTTTCTGTTTTAAGTGTAATATTAAGTGTGATGATCATCTTCTTGAATGAAATATAATGTATCTTTAAAAAACAACTAAACCAAGCTGTCCTTTTGCTGAACATACTGCAACTAGTAGTGGAAATGTCATTAAATACAGAGTATGGGGGGATACAGTATTTTTGGTTTGGAGTTAGATTGGAAGATATAAATAACACTTAAAAAAACAAAAAAAACCAGTTGTGTACTAAATACTGCAGGTCAGCTGGGATTATTCATTACTTTATTAGAGATCATCTATCACTGGCGGAACCTGAAATAATTTCCAATATCAGTTTTCTCTGCATCAGTGGTGCTGGGAATCTCTAAGAAACATATCTAATTCTGACGGAATATTTTCTCCAAAAAGTTATGTGGAATTCAGCACAATTTCAGAAAGTTTTTTAAATTGCATATACATTCTGAATTAATGTGATACTGGTTATTTCAACCTTCTTTTCCCCTTAAATCTCTCCCTTTTGATTCTTCCAGTAGGCTATCGACCCTATCCTTAAAAAGCTATTGAATATCTATTACAATATAATCTTTAAATCTTAAACCTCATTCCTTTAAAGCAGGGTTGGTCCCATGGGCTAGACTCAGTCAGCATGGGTTAGTCGCTGGCAGGCCCCCACCTCTGTATTACCCTGTACCTCCACAGGTGAACACAGGTCTCATTGGCCATGGATCACTATTTATGACCAACGGAAGTGGAAGGAAGCAGTGTCCTTGTCCACACCACCCCAGTTGGCTATGAACAGCAATCTGCAGCCAACAAGAGTGGTTGTGCAGGTAAATATAGTGACAGCCACTCACCAGGGACTAACCCTGGTGGACCACCACTTTTTTATTGACCATCCTGCTCAAAACATTGTTTCAAATTAAACCAAACCCACTGAAAAATTCGACTGAGTAACTTTACACTCAAAGACCACCACAGGGTTACATTCATATGTATTTTATTAAATGCCATTGTTGGATTAAAGGAAAAGGAATCAGATTTATACCTTACACATGCACACGCACAGTGCTCCCAGCTGATGTTAAGTTTTACCAGTCTGTTGCTTGACTCAGTCCATTGATCAGGTGTCATGACAGTGTGGGAGGAACCTGCTCCTGTTTGGTTCTGACCAAGATTCCTGCAGAGTCATGATGGCAAGAACAAACAAACCCTGTAGTTTTGCACCCATCTGTTTAAATGTGTTTCTGTCCATAGCATTTTTCCTGTGACAGTGCCCCAGGACATTGTATGACCATGAGTCAGCAGCTAACAGGGATGGGACTTCAATTTTCCTTTGATGGGGCTTCTTTCTGTTTCTTAGGTGTTTTTTCTGGGGGGGCGGGGGAGAGGGCTCATCAAGATGCTGCTGGCAGCTCCTCATCTAGAAGGGCCAGTTCCAGTACTGATTCCATTGCACACACCCCATTCACACGTCTAAATGGAACTGCAGACATACCCAACTTTCAAATATGGAGTTTCGGTTACAATAACAAAATTTTGCAACGTAATTCTTAAAAAAAACTCCTAACAAATCATTCCATTATAAGATTAATGGAAAGTTTCTATAAAATATTATATAACCAATACAAAAATTTGTATATGATGGAATGTTACAAAGCTCAAAGGTTACATAGACAATAACTATCACAAAGGTTACAAACCATAAAAGGCTTTATGAGTAACGGCTAGAAGCTGCAAACTTATACTCACATTGGACTGGATTGGATGGAGGTTTTGCACAAAAGACTGAGCCTGATTTTTCTAAAATGTTTACCAATTTAGCTTCACTTACTTCAAAACATTTATAAATCCCTGGTACGTCCATATTTTGAATACTACTTGCAGATATGGTCACCAGTATAATGACCCATATATAGTGGCTGTTTCTATACATGCCACATTCGAAGAAAGTGGCATGCTAATAAATGGTCTGAAATATGCTAATGAGGCACAGATGCAAATTCCCCACACCTCATTAGCATAAGGTCACATAGTTTGGAATCTGGAAGATGTTCTTTTGGATTCCAAACCGCTGTTTAGAAGCATGGCCCCTGGGGGGTCTTCTGGAAGGAAGTCCTTCTTCTAGAGGCCCCTTCCCTAAAATTTTAAGGGTCATGCTGCTAAATGGCCTTTTGGAGTCCAGTGTGTCGGGACTAGAAGCAGATTCATAGAACCATAGAACTATAGTGCTGGAAGAGACCTAAAAAAGACATCAAGTCCAGCCCCTTGCCCTAGGCAGGACCAAACTCATGAGATCAGCCCAGCCAGGACTTTCTCAAGGCGAGACTTCAACACCTCCAGGAATGGAGACTCCACTACTTCCCTGGGTAGACCATTCCAATGCTTCACCACCCTCCTAGTGAAAAAGTTTTTCCTAATGTTCAACCTGGACCTTCCCAATCACAACTTAAGACCATTGTTCCGTGTCCTGCCATCTGTGACCACTGTGAACATCCTCTCTCAGCCTCTTTGCAACCTCCCTTCAGTAAGTCGAAGGCTTTATCAAATTCCCCCTCAGTCTTCTCTTCTGCAGACTAAACAGTTCCAATTCCCTTAACCTTTCTTCATAGGTCATATTCTCCAGCCCCCTAATTATTTTGGTCACCCTCCGCTGGACCCTCACCAGTGTATCCACATCCTTCCTATAACTGGGGGCAAAGAACTGGACACAGTACTCCAGATGCGGCGTCACCAAAGCCGAATAAAGAGGAATAATCACTTCTCTGGATCTACTGGCAACGCTCCTCTCGATGCAACCTAATATGCCATTAGCCTTCTTGGCTACAATGACACACTGTTGACTCATGTCCAGCTTCTCGTCCACTACAACTTCCGGGTCCTTTTCTGCAGAACTACTACTGAGCCAGTCGGACCCCAGCCTGTAATGATGCTTGGGATTCTTCCGGCCGAAGTGCAGGACTCTGCACTTGTCCTTATCGAACCTCATCAGATTTCTTGCAGCCCAGTCTTCCAATTTGTCTAAGTCACTCTGGACCCTATCCCTACCCTCCAGCACTTCTACCTCCCCCCCAGTACAGTGTCATCCACAAACTTGCTGAGGGTGCAATCTAACCCCTTATCCAGCTCATTGATAAATATGTTGAACAGACCAGGACCCAGAACCGAACCTTGGGGCACTACACTAGAAACCGACCGCCATACCGACATCCAGCCATTGATCACTACCCACTGGGCCCGACCTTCTAGCCCTCTTCCTATCCATCTTACCATCCATTTATCCAATCCATATTCCTTTAACTTGCTGACAAGAATATTGTGGGAGACCATATCAAAAACTTTGCTAAAGTCAAGATAAATCACATCCATTGATTTTCCCCATCCACAGGGCCAGTTATCTCATTAAAGAATCTAATCAGATTGGTCAGGCATGACTTTCCCTTCATGAATCCATGCTGCCTATTCCTGATCACTTTCCCCTCCTCCAAGTACCTCAAAATTACTTCCTTGAGGAGCCCCTCCATGATTTTTCCAGGGACTGATGTAAGACTGACTGGCCTATAGCTCCCTGGTTCATCCTTCTTCCCTTTTTTAAAGATGGGCACTACATTTGCCTTTTTCCAATCATCCGGGATCTCTCCTGATCTCCACAACTTTTCAAAGATAACGGCCAAGGACTCGTCAACGACATACATCAACTCCCTCAGAACCCTCAGATGAATTAGGTCCGGGCTCATGCATTTATGTAGGGCCCATGAATTTATGAGATTGGATTAGAAGATCTCTCAAGGTCCCTTCCAGACCTGTGATTCTATGTGCAACAACTATTGAGTTATTTTGCATTCATCTGTGGTTTAGCAGTTGAATTTCACCTAAAACAAGACTAAATTTAGACTAGAAGAACAAATATTAGCAAACTAGGTACTTTTTTTGAATTCCCAAAACCATACAACAGGTTTGCCAAATCTTCAGCCTTTATGGGATACATGTGTAATGTATGAGATTGCAATAAAAGGCAGTATACAAACAATTACAGAGCAATATCCAGGCAAGTGGATCTACCAGGATGATTGTAATGCTATAATTTAGAAGCAACATGTGCCAGAGAAATAAGTGAGCATTATCTTAGTAACAACACATTTATGTTTTCTTTTTTCTGTTGCGTTTTTCTAGGAATGGAAAGATCATAAAATTCTATTGTCAAAAATATAGACTGAGAGATACAGCAGGACTTGCAGTCCTCAAGGCTTAACATTTCCCCTGTCCGGCAGGTGATTTCTTGTCCAGCAGCATGAATTCTAATGAATGACATTGAGCATTTATGAACATGACATTCATTTCCTTCAGGGCAGATGAAATTTTAAGGCTTCAGGTCTGTTCTTTCTAATGCTTTCTCCCTGCCAGCCAACTATCATCCCTTTCAGAGAAATAGAAGATGCACAGAGCATGCCAAGCATCTAAAAAACTAACCATAATCACATCAGGAGTTTATATGTTCAGCTCAGGCTGAAACCTTACAGTTCCAGAGAGCAGAGTCAGCTCACTAAAGCATGAAGAATTGCAGCACTGAGAGACTGTGCCTGCTTAGAAGACTGTGTAATTTAATAAACTGTTCATTGGTGTCTACATACTGGCTCCGCACACTTGTGTTAGCGCCTGTGCCTGCAGCATGGAGATTCCCATTCCTGCTAATCAGATAATGATAGTGGGAATAAATTCTCCTGTGAAGACAAGCAAACAAATGCAAGAGAACAATGGAGGTTCCCAGTCTGAAACATTACTGCGAGAGGGTAGAATGGAGATGACAACACTTCAAGGAAGTTTCCTATAATGATATATTTGTGTTCTTATAATTATTTATTGGAAGAAGTGTTATTGAAATTCAGAGCACATTCACACTTCCTACAGTATGCATTGTTATTCATGTTACCACAGTCCTTCATTAGACCCTTGGTATATTTACAATGTACTTAATGATTCTCCCAATAATTGGTTTACCAATGTGCTTTTTAAATTTATTTGAAGCTTCAGCTTGTTTTTCAGTCCCTTTTGGTTTACTCTTTAAATAGGTATCCCTTTCCTATAGCTGTGCTACATGTTCTTCTTGTATTTGTTGTCTCATTCTTAACTTAACCTTTTACCTGGCAAATTAAGAGCTTGTCTTTACAGTGCTTTTGAAATGTATTTGGAGTTCTTACAATTGTACAGTGAAGTGCTGACAATTACATTATATTCTTGGCTTTCTTTGCCTCTTGGCTTTTACTTCAGAAGCTACTGCTACACACTAGTACAATTCTGCCAAATGAATCAGACCTTAGGGATCTGTTCTGTAACATTTTTTATGAGATAACTCACCAAAGAAATAACATTTCAGCATGGATCACTCAGTCACTTGGACCTTGAATATTGTATCCTCTATGCTATATTACTTATGAAGGAAAAATATTAAAATCATTAAACATCAAAATTAAGAGTTGTGAAATTTTAGTTCATCTCTTTCATATGCTCATATTATAATTACATAATGTTATTTTTCTGCTGGGCTCTGGCAGTCAGTGTACAACAGGTTGCAATCTGCATGTATTTAAAGTCAGTTTCTGCAACAGCTTCCATCAGAATGTCATGTGACATTGATGTCGTTGTGACAAATTATACATAGACTGTAATGTTCTTGTGACATTAGAGATACTGGAGCATTTAACCAGCTCCTCTCTTTATCCTGAGTTTGCAATTGGCAAGCAGTCAAAACATCAGGATGGCAATGCATGTTATCTGGACATATCCTGATATGTGCAGTACATCAGTTTAACTGAGAGAATAACAACTATGTGCACAATGCTGAAAACTATGACTGCTGTACACAGTGAGCGCCCTCTTCAAACATGGTAGAATTCCACACTACTACTGCACTAAATGCTTTACTCCATCCTGATTCCAGAGTCTGGACTTCACCTAGCCTTTGCTGAGTGGCTTCTATCATCTTTGTATATCACTACAGATGTAGATTCCAATATCACAATATTAATGTAGTATTTGAACATCTTTCAACTTTTAATGTAATTATCTTCTCTCCCACACCTCCTCACTGCGGGTATGAAAGAACTGTGATCATAGAATCCTAGAATCCTAGGGTTGGAAGGGACATCAGGAGGTCATCTAGTCCAGCCCCCTGCCTAAAGCAGGATCAATCCCAACTGAGTCTACTCTGTCAGGACCTTGTCAAGCTGGGACTTAAAATAGATGAGGAACTGATTGAAAGAGAGGCTATCATTTTCCCAAGGTCATGCAGAAAGTCTGTGGTAGATCAGTCTGTAAAGGGCCTGGCTACTGATCTACTCACAACACCCTCCTTCATCTAGTATTTTCTGGCATCAGGCTACCGCTTGAAAATGCCATATAGTTGTTAAGATGAGATTAAAAGTGTGTCAGCCAAGTGATACCACTCAACTGTTTAGGAAAATCCTGATTTTTTGGCTCAGGTGCAAAGAATGCTATTATCCTTCTTACAGTTGCCAACTTTGGCAGGAGAAATTCCTGAAGGTTTCATCACATGGCTTCTTCTTTAATTAAATATTAATCATTAATTCACTGAAACTCTAGGACCATCTTGGAGGATTGGCAACCCTAATTCCTTCTTTATAAATAGACAAATGACAAGGTAGAGTATCACAAGCAGCCTTGAATAAACATTGCACAGTAACCAACGAATTAGTCATATGGAAAGAATTTCACTACATTCCTGTCTACCTTCTTCAGTGATACAGCGGCTGGATATGTCAAAGTCAGAGTCTGGTCACGCACCAGTTTCTGTTAGGCCTGTCAGTCAAAAAAGCACCAGAGTGAGGTAAAGCATTGCAAACAATGGTGCACTAAGGTCATTATGACACAGAACATATGGAGATTATTAACAACAATCATTGCAGTTTGCATTCATACATAAGATGAGATTCTTGGCATGATTTAGGCCCAAGGCTTTATACGACATGTAAACCACATGATACTGTTTTCATTTCATACAGTTGAATAACTACAAGAGTTAACTACCCACATTTGTTCATGAATTCTTATGAGCTTGTGAAGTAATTTCTTCCCAATTATTTCACAATTGTTATACTTATAAATTTATAATAGAGATTTAGGGGACTGAGCTATATACTAATTGCTACTCTATGAAGCATAATGTTACCAGATAAAATAATTTAAAAGACATCCATTAAAATTTATAAAAAGAAAAAAAGAATTGGAAATTAAAGCTACCTAAGGGCATTCCGTAACAGAATACACTTTGTGGTCTGTGTTTGGCTGTCTACCCAAATTAACCACACTACCTGTCACTTTTTCATAAATGACCATGAAGCCAGATTAACTTGACAATCACTTGCATGAAATGATACTATTAACATCATCATTGAATTAGAGATGATAATCAAGTACTAGAGACTGAACTGCTCTAGTCTGACACTCTTTTGTTTGGAACGTCTGTAACCTGCCATGATTTTAGTTAGCCAGACAACCACTAATCAAATTGTGGCCAAGTTTCCCACAGTCCCATAAAGTTTGTTTACAGCCACCAGTCCTGGCTGTCAGTATTTTGTGCTGTTATTTAGTTGTAATTTACCCCCAATGCCTTCTAAGACCCTGTAAGCAGCAGAAGTATTGGTAATTCTGACAGACGATATTGACAATATAGAATTTGTCTGGCAAATTCTCTTGTTTGGCTCTTGCCAACTCCCAAGGGTGCCAAACGAGAGAGGGTCAGCCAGTACTACAGAGTGGTAATACAGAGGTGCATACAAGCAAGGGAAGGCTTAGAGCAGCAGGGGATGGGTGTGTGAAGGGGGTGCAGGAATCAGGGCAGAGGGTTGTGTGTGCCAGAGGCTCAGGACGGGAGATGGCATAGAGGGGACAGAGGCTCTTGCCAGGGTTTGTGTGCAGAGGGGACCAGGGGGCCAGGGCATGGTGTGGGTTTGTGGAAGTGCCAGAGTCACAGTGGCATTTGGGGGCTCAGGGGCTGGGCTGGAGTGGGAGGAGCAGGAGTCAGTTCTGGGGGTGGGCAGAATGTGGCTGGGGAGGACTGGGGCTGGGTAACCTTATCTGGCCACAAGGGAGCTCTGGGCTGTTTGAGTGGGGTCCAGCAGCAGTGAGAGAATCTCCCTGGTGTTTTCCTAGGGTAACTAGCAAGAGTGTACACCAGAGACAGCATGTATCCTACCTGCTGTCTCACCTGACTATGCACACCTAGTCCCCAGCATCATCCTGAAGCAGCAGGAGCTGGGCTGGGAGAGGACTTTGCATGCTGCATCCCAGCAGACGCTGAGCAGTGTGGCCAGACAGCTCTTCTTGGATCAGTGCACGAGAGCACACCCGCTTACTTGACCTCTGTGTATTTCACTAACTAATTCTGTCTTAGTTACCGAGAAGCTATACTCAATCAATAAATAGTTGGGATCTTTGAGAGCAGAGAAACGTTATACACTAAATAAGCTTACTACTCTTTGTAATAAGAAACTATGCTCCAATACAGCAAAAGTTTATTATAAGAAACCCAAAACCACAAGTACTTCAAAGATTTCAGATTAAAAAGAAATCACACATTTTTTGTGATCAAGCGAGTTTTGGCTTCTTCAACAACAACAAAAAATTGGTTTGAACTAGGTTGTAAGCTAAAGATTTATTTTATCACTGAATCTTTGGATAAAGGGATTAAAGAGTACTGGAGAAACTTTAGAGAAATTAGAATAGTGTCAACATTATTAGCTGAAATTTTGTTTTCCATTTAATACATGGTAGTGTTGCACGCATAAGCGGAAAAACTTGGCTATGAAAATTACATCAGCAAGGACACTTTACTTAATTGATACTCTTTAATAATTAAATAATTTGTCTCAATTTATAAATTATACTTTAGCTGAACCGGCACAAGTTGTCTCATAATTCTACTGAGAGAAAACTGACTGAAAGTAAAAAAGAATCTGCATTTATGTCTCCCTAGTTCTACACTGGTATCAAAGTAACCTAACCAAACTAGTACAAAACCAGAATAAATACGTGTCATAAGACTGTGATGAAAGTTTGAATTAAACTGATTTATTATCTCTTGAAAATTGTAAGAGTCCATCTTGAATTTTATTTTTATATTGTGAACACTGTAATTTAACTGCCTTGATTTTGCTTTCAGTAATTGCTCATCTGCTTTCAAAAGTGTTTGGGTTAATAAAACCTAAACTCATCATAATTCTCCACTCTGTATGTTAACTAAGGCACAGAGAGGAAATGAACAGTGAGAAAGCTAGTAGAAATAATTCATTAATTACATTATTTAACTAAAGTGAGTTTCATAAGCTATCTGGTAAAATGACCCTAGGGGGACGATATGTAGACTTTTGGATTTTGCTATGATGTGATTTAGTAGAATGATTTTACAGAAGACACAGTCTTTAGAGTGCACAAAGTTATTTTCTGGGCAAGTCTGTTGTCTCTCCTTAACAGGAGTCACTGTTTAACAGGAAGCACAGCAGTTTCTCTTGTAATTGTGGTTCTTAGCTGTCTGTCATCCAACACTACTTTGTGGGCATTTGTGGGCATCAAATACACCAGGAGTTTCTGCAGTTTAACCAATTTTGAGCCTGATTTCTAAGTCTCTAAGGTGCCTTAAAAACCAGGGCTACATCTACACTATCTAGATCTTTCGAAAGAAGCCCCTCCAGAAGATCTCTTCTGAAAGAACTTCTTTTGAAAGAGTGCTTCCACACACAAAAAAGCAGATCAAAAGAGTGACCTGCTCTTTCGATAGAGAGCATCCACACAGCTCATACTCTTTTGAAAGAATGGGCCCAGGATAGAAAAATCAGGCCCCATGAGCCTGCTCTTTTGAAAGAAGGACTCTGTGGAGCCTCTCCTTGGCTGTGGCCATACTTGGCCAAAACTTTGAAATGGCCATGCAAATGGCCATTTCAAAGATTACTAATGAGGTGCTGAATTGAATATTCAGCACCTCATTAGCATTAGGACCCTTCCGGTCACGGCACTTCGAAAGCACCACTTTTGAATGCACACGGCTCGGCGCAGCTACATGGGGTCATTTTCAAAAGGACCCTGCACCTTTTGAAATCCCCTTATTCCCATCCACTGAGAGAAATAAGGGGATTTTGAAAGGTGGGGGTCCCTTCGAAAAGGGCCCCCATGTAGCCACGCTGAGCTGTGAGAGTTCGAAAGCAGTGCTTTTGAATCGCTGTGGCCGGAAGCTTCCTAATGCTAATGAGGCGCTGAATATTCAATTCAGCACCTCATTAGTAATCATTGAAACGGCCATTTGCATGACCATTTCGAAGTTTTGGCCAAGTGTGGCCACAGCCATGGAGAGGCTCCACAGACTCCTTCTTTCGAAAGAGCAGGCCTCCTGGGGCATGGCCATTTCGAAGTTTTGGTCAAGTGTGGCCACAGCCCACGTTTTCTTTCAAAATAAGCTTTCAAAAGAGGGCATTCTTCCTTAAAGAGGACAGGAAAAGTGATTGTGAAAGGAGCACCACATTCTTTCAATTTACTTTCAAAAGAACACTTTTGAAAGAACTTGCTAGTGTAGACACAGCCCTAATATTCCTTAAATATTGAGTGTAGGTGATACATGTTTGCTTAAGCTGGCATCTTGACTGCTCAATATCTCTGAAATTTAGAGGTTGTGTTTTTCTAAGTGAGTTTCATCACCCAAAAAAAGAAACATCCAAAATTTTTGTATATGAACATTTGGCAATAATTACTTCAACACGTACATTTTCTTTCTTGCTCACTCTCTTTCTTCCCTAACTTCCGTAACTTTAATTGTAGCATTGAAACAAAGATTTTGTTTTCCCATCACAGTCACACTGGCTATGTCTAGATTGCTGAGAATGGTTGGCAAAAGATAAGCAAATTGTGCAACACATTCTGTCAGGAGAGGCTTTTCCAACATTTGGCCCATCCGCGCACACTTCTTCCTCTTGGAACGAGGTGTATGGTTATGTCAACAGAACACTCCAGACTGCATATCTTTCAGCAGAGAAGTTTTGTCAGCCAAAGCCTGCAGTCTAGACATAGATTATGACAACACACTACTGGCAGAATATTTTGATGCTATTATTTAATTGTTCTCTTCTGTTGGTTTTGCCACAACTGTGTTGGGTATTATCTGTAGAATATGCAAGCACACAGGAATAAAATGCAGGGTTTTTTTGATTTTGACTTGACCATTCCAGAGATGACAGATTTTAAGTCCTCTCTGTCATTTGCAGATAATCTGACAAGTTTCACATAAAATTTCTTTATTGTAGATATGCCAGAAAATTAAACTAACTATTTTCTACTTCTACATGAAGCATATGGTGCATTAAATAATGGACAATTGGATTCTGAACTATAGGTAAAGATTTCCATAGAGACAGAAGATAGCTTTTTCTTTCTTGTTGTACTTTTATTTTACCACAGCTGTAATTGGCAATCATGTTTTCTATTAAGGAACATAGTGAATTTGCATGAAATAATCCACAGCTAGTGCTGAACTGAGTGTTCCTTAAAGCTCGCTTTTGCTGAGGCTTGCTAAGCATTTCTACATTTCAGACAACAAAAAGAGGAAGAGTTATCTTGTGTTTGTTCTCCATTATTTTTCATTAAATGTTGATATCGTCATGCCTTTTTAATATACATATTTCAGACTATGATGACCTAGTAAATACTAAATTACTCATAGTTCTGAATAAGCACTATTATGAGTGCAGAGTTGTGAAAGAAATGTACCTAGTCAGCTTTTAATTTTATCAGTCTTCAGTCAGGGCTTACTCAAATTTTCTTACTTTTTCATTCTCACAAATGAAAAAGGGATGAAGGCAATTTAATTCCACCCTGTAACTTCTTCAACACTTAGCCAAATTATCAGCCATAGTGAACATTTGACATTTGGTCCATTCCCATGTGTCTGTGAGGACTTGTCAGGCCAAGAATCCAAAGTCAGAAGTAACTTGATGAATCCATGTAATAGGTAACTGCAAGGAGGGAAGCCCCTGGATCCAGACCGTGTCTTGTCTGGATTTACCCCCGCTAGGCTCCCCTCCCCAGCATCTGGCCCACAACAAAGAGGCAAAGAGAAAGCTATGCTAGTCTATATACTATCAAAACAAAAAAGCAGTCCAGTAGCACTTTAAAGCCTGACAAAATAATTTATTAGGTGATGAGCTTTCATGGGACAGACCCACTTCTTCAGACCATAGCCTTACCAGAACAGGCTCAATATTTAAGGCACAGAGAACCAAAAATAGTAGTTAAGGTTGACAAATCAGAAAAATATTATCAAGGTGAGCAAATCAGAGAGTAGATGGCTGGAGGGGGAGGAGGGGGAGTCAAGAATTCGATTAAGCCCCTATAATGACCTAAAAAATTCCCATCCTGGTTCAAACCACGTGTTAATGTGTCAAATTTGAATATAAAAGAGAGTTCAGCAGCCTCTCTTTTCAAAGTGTTGTGAAAATTCCTCTTCAGTAAGATGCAAACTTTCAGGTCATTAACAGAATGGCCTACTCCATTAAAGTGGTGACTGACCGGTTTGTAATTCTTTGTCTAAGAGAGTTTGAAGTCTGCCCAATATACAAAGCATCTGGGCATTGCGGGCACATGAAGGCATGTATGATGTTAGTTGAGGACCATGAGAATGTGCCCGTGATTCTGTGAATAACCTAGTTAGGTCCAGTGATGGTATCTCCAGAATAGATACGTGGACAAAGCTGGCAATGGGCTCTGTTGCACGGAAAAGTTCCAGGACTGGTGTTTCTGAGGTATAGACTGTGGTTGTTGGTGAGAATCCTCATAAGGCTGGGAGGTCAGTCAATCACCACTCCCCCTCTCAGGCACTGTCCCCTGCTTCTCTGATTGGCTGGAATTATGGCCAATCAGCAATGGGAGGGTGGTGCCTAGGAGAGGCAGGGAGAAGGGCCTCTCTAGACAGCATCTCTTCATATTGCCATTCTCCCAGCGAGGGAGAGGGTAGATGCAACAATGCATGGAGGTAACTTCCCTTCCCCATCATACAGACTCTGCGACCCACAGCCTGCTTATGCCACCCTCCTGGCAGACTTCCCCATCCTGTTTCTGTACCCTCCCTCTAAGCCAGAACCCCCTCATAATCTGTTCTTGCACCCTCCCTCCCAGCCAGACTCCACACCTGCTCCTTGGCAGCCCCCTTCCACAGACTGATTACTCCCCCCCACCCAGTTTGTGGTTCCAACCTGATCCCCAGAAGAGTTATTCTGTTTTGGGGGAAGCACTGAACCTCAGTCCTCTCTTCTCTCCCTCCTGCCAATGGTTCGGGTGAGTGAGGTGTCTCAGTCAGGGACCACATCAGTGAGGGTTTTGTGTGTGTGCACGTGCTTTTTTCCCCTCACTTTTGTGTGGGTCCTGGCTGATTCTTCCTGTGGGTCAGTGTACTTGACCCAGAAAAGGTCCCCACCTCTGTAATAGGGGGTTTGACTCCTGGACTGCCTCCACCTCTAGGTAGGTGGAATATTCTGTAGAAGCTCAAAATCTTGTCTCAATCACCAACAGAAGTTGGTCCAATAAAAAGCTGTTACCTCACCCACCCAGTCTCTCTCTAGTTCCTGTGTGAACTGTGTACACCTTACACCATTCCTTTCTTCATCCACCACCTAGAACTGCTCCCTTGTAGCCACAGAGGCTAGGATTACACTACAGTGATCTGTTGACAGAAATCACTGTTGGAAGAGATTTCCTGACAAAACTTCTGTCAACAGAGTCCAGCCACCCACAAAACCCAATCAGAAGAGTGTTCCGCTCTATCAACAGAGCAGCCAGACTGCCCAGCCACTAGCTCAAGAAAACAGTCACCTGGAAGCACACTAGACAGGGCTGCCCATTGTTTCAGATGCCCTTTCTGACAAGAGAAGCCCTCCTTCCCCTCCCACCCTGAGTGTGCCTCATTGGTGAGAGGCAGATTGCTGCTAGCAAAAGTCTTGAGTTCTGTTGACAAACTGTTGACAAAATGCATTTTTTGAATGGACGCTCCGCCAGTTTTGGTGACAAAACTCACTTGTGTAACCGTAGCTAAACAGTAAAAGAACAGCAGGCAATTTGCATCTACTCTCAAAGGAGTCCAAGGCTACGTCTACACGTGCACCCAACTTCGAAATAGCTTATTTCGATGTTGCGACATCGAAATAGGCTATTTCGATGAATAACGTCTACACGTCCTCCAGGGCTGGCAACGTCGATGTTCAACTTCGACGTTGCTCAGCCCAACATCGAAATAGGCACAGCGAGGGAACGTCTACACGCCAAAGTAGCACACATCGAAATAAGGGAGCCATGCACAGCTGCAGACAGGGTCACGGGGCGGACTCAACAGCAAGTCGCTCCCTTAAAGGGCCCCTCCCAGACACACTTTCATTAAACAGTGCAAGATACACAGAGCCAACAACTGGTTGCAGACCCTGTATATGCAGCACGGACCCCCAGCTGCAGCAGCAGCAGCCAGAAGCCCTGGGCTAAGGGCTGCTGCCCACGGTGACCACAGAGCCCCGCAAGGGCTGGAGAGAGAGTATCTCTCAACCCCCCAGCTGATGGCCGCCATGGAGGACCCCGCTATTTCGATGTTGCGGGACGCGGATCGTCTACACGTCCCTACTTCGATGTTGAACGTCGAAGTAGGGCGCTATTCCCATCCCCTCATGGGGTTAGCGACTTCGACGTCTCGCCGCCTAACGTCGATTTCAACTTCGAAATAGCGCCCAACACGTGTAGACGTGACGGGCGCTATTTCGAAGTTACTGCCGCTACTTCGAAGTAGCGTGCACGTGTAGACGCAGCCCAAATGTAAAAAGCCCCTGGGTAACCTCCCCTGCCCAATTTATTCCTAGTGAAGAAGGTCCAAGTGGTGCCTCTCTACACAGGAATTCTCTTTGGAGGAATGTGTGGACCTCATCCCTGCTTTACTTAAACAGTACCGCTATTGATCTTATAGTAATTTGTAAACAAAACAGAAGCCTTGCATTTTTTTGTTTTGTTTTGTTTCCCTTCTAAGCAAGGTGAAAGAAACATGCAACAATGATTTAGGAGATCTTTCAGGGCATTGAATCATGTAGTGGAGAAAAATTAACCATTGTTGAAGTTCGACAGGAATATGCTCTTACAGGTCAAATATAAAATTTGTAGAATTTCTTCTGTGGGAAGTTATAACCTACATATGTTCTTGTCACAAAGTCTCTGCAACACATAGCATTACTCAGAAGAAAGTTCCTCCTGTGAGATCCCGATCTCATGCTGTTTTTTCTGAAGCAGAATCCCATTGACTCCAATGGTGTTAACTTCTGATTTACAAAAGGCTAGGGCAGAATTGCAAGTTACTGAAAGTAGATAACAATGACTTCACTGGGGTTGTACAGAGTACTGTTTGGGGGAAGTATTTGCCTAATTTGTCTACAGTTTATATTATTGTTTATGATATAATCTGTTTGGTGTCTTAGTGCATTATGATTCTAGGGTTCACAGTGGTGCATCATGACGGAAAGTTAATTAGGGATCAAGGAATTCTGCACTTTAGAAAAATGTTACTGGAACAAAAATTTAAATTGCTGCTTATCTGAATGCTTCCAATGCATTGCCATTTCTTGGCAGTAACTGCTAGGGATACTAGATGACAGGTAGCTTACTTAGTTCAGCTTTACATCTTCCTGTCACTATAGTCTATATTGTTTTGCTGTTGTTTTTAATTAGGAGCTGTTTTATCAGCATGTGTACCCTTAAGAAGTTGTCCTTTAATGAGATTTACAATAAAATACTGAATTCTCTGTACACTCTTCTGGTTTATGTGGCATTTGTAACCACGGGGGTAGGTGCAATCCTCAAAATTAAACTGACAAAGGAGAACTTGTGATGACATACAGATTTATGAGCCTAATCCTCTGAGACAATGATTGGTAACATTGATATAGTCTCAGGATACCAGGAACTATACAGCACATGACAGTTTAACAACAGGAAACCTTCAGATGTTTCACACAACAGGGAAGCAAATCAGGAAATTGGAACCACAACCTATTTTCTGAACCCTTCCCTTCACTGTTTATTGGGGGTATGTCTGATTACAAAGAACTGTCAGAAAAATATTTCTTTCTGCTTTGCTTTCAAAAGAGGTTTTTCTGAAATTTGGCACATCTACACAGTGACAAATTTCAGAAAAAACCTCCTCTTTCAGGCCACCCTTTTCCTTCTGGAAAAAGGTTTACAGGGATGGCAAAACAATGTCTCCCCTTTTCCAAAGATGCATTCCTTGGACTCATCATGGCTTTTCCAAGAGACCCAGTCTAGACATAGCTTGAGAGAGTTGTGTTATTCATTCCAGTATCTTAAATACAAAAGGTAATTGAAGTACTGTGCTATCTTTTATTGGACCAACTTCTGTTTATGACAGAGAGAAGCTTTGCAGGTATGCAGGGCCCCTCTTCACGCGTGAAAAGTACTCAGAATGTCACATAGTGGAATAGACAGCTTAGCACAAGGGAGCGTTCAAGGCAAAGTGCCCAGTTAACATGCCTGTAGTCATAGGGGAAAAAAGGGGGAATTTGTAGGATACTGATTGTTGTAATAAGCCACAATTCCAGTGTCTTTAGTGAAACTATGATTTTAAGCATCTAGCTAAGTTATCAATTTTAGCTCTCAGTCTCACCTTTTGGAAGTGTTGTGCATGTTCAGTCTTACATGTGGCTGTGAGGCTCTGAGTAACTTTCATAGACCTGAAGCAGTGCTCTGTGTAGCTCAAAAGTTTGCTGCAAATGCCAGATATTAGCCCAATAAAAAATCCCACGTCCCCTCTTGCCCCTGCTCCAGTGACAGGAGTGGGGCTGGATCCAGGAGGAGAGGAGGGATGCACATGAGAAGCAGAGAAGGGGTTAAGCAGGGTAGGGTGCAGGAGGACAGACCAGCAATTGGCCATGGGGGCGGGGATCTGAGTGAGTAGGCTGGAACAGTAAAAGAAGGTGGAAGAAGAAGTGACCAATTCGTGGTGGAGGAGGCTGAGTGAGGGATGAGGTAGAGCAGGAGAATAATGTGGGCAAGGCCATGGGAAAAAGAGACAGGATAGGGAAGTAGCGTCCAGAAAGGAAGCTTCCCCTGCCGCCCATGACACCCACCTTGTCTCTCTGAAAGAGTCAAGTTCATTTGAAACCCAACAGAGACATCAACACTTAGCACTGGCTGAAAAAAACAGTGTATGTTTTTGGTGACACTTATTCCTGCTTTTCTTGGACACATCAACTTTCAGAAATTTTGAACCAGCCCTGGTCAACATCTCTCTCAAAGAAGGAAATCCACATTCTCCTCAAAATAACCAGGCCATAATTAAGTAATTATTTTCTGACACAAGCCAGTTTGCTATAGGCCAATGTCTAACTTCTCATTGCTAAGTAGTAAGCACCATCTCTTTCAGTTGCTCCATGCATAACTTGCTGCACTCATTATGTCCATTGCATATGCTGGGCCTATGTGGGGGCACAGTGAGAGAACAGAGCTCAAGATTCAGGTCCTTTAACCCATGCAGTCCTAGATAAACAATTAAAATCCATCCCCAAGGTTAAAAGGGTGATAATAGCAGTGAACACTGATGGAAGGGAAACATCATAAATTGCAAGTTAAAATACAAAGCCTCCTTTTAGCGGCTCCTCCTGCTATACCCCTCTGCCTCCTTGTATGCCAATTTATGCCCAGAGCCTTTCATACAGACTCATTACTTAACTAACAATGGATTGATGAATTAACCCTACATGGAGATGCTTTTGTTCCATATTCTTATAACCTATTGGCTTCTAGAAGAGGTAAATGACAATATCCCCTCCCTCCATTACCCATCTCTTTTTTATTCCTTAACTCTTATTTCTTTGCCCTCTTGGCACAGGTTGAATCTCTGTCTCCTAGCATCATCAGACCTGAAAGGTGCCAGATGAGAGAATTTGCCAGATGATGGGAGGTCAATATTTTCTAGCACATTACTTAAATTTCCACTGCTTACTGGGCTCTTAGAAGAAATTTCAGGGTAAATTACAGCTAAATAACAGCACAGAACACTGAGAGCCAGAACTGTTGGCTGCAAACAAACTTTCTGGGACAACAGAAACTTGACCACACATATGATAAATGGTTGTCCAGCTAACTACATTCATGCTGTATTATGGAGATTGTTGGATGAGAGAGTTCCAGAGGTTCAACCTGTAGTATATTTTTGAAAAGGGCTTTAGGAACTGAATGGCACTGAAATAAACTTTCCTTACTACATATTGGTCTAAACTATGATCTCATTTGCAACAGTGGAAAAGTGGCTGAAATGGAGCCATTGCAGATTTTCACTCGTGTAACTCAGAGCACAATCTGCTTGCTAACACCAACTTAGAGGGGAAAAAAAAGGAGTTGTATGCTTCTGTTACATAGCATGTCAAAGTGCTCTACAATACATTAGGCAAGTCACACAACAGACCTAATGTGGATGACTATCATCCTATTTATGAAATTGTATCCCAAACATTCCAGGACTGCTAGTTGTTTCCTTGCCTCTGCACTTTTCCATTTGTAAACTCTTGACATAGTCTTAGAAATAACTATTTGAGAAGAATGACAGTATGCCTGTACAAGAATGAACCAAACTGCATGTTCAAAACAGGAAGGTGCCTGAAATATGATCCGATAGCCAAAAAGGGGATCAAAGTCAGGAGACTGCTCTTCTGTAGGAATTTCTCTATACATGACACAAGGCACCACATCTACAAGGGAACTCACAAGATACTGTGGACACCTAAGAAGGTCACCAATGGGAGATTTGTCATCAGGAAGAAGCAGCGGCTAGCAGTGACAGGAAGGAAGGGAACCACAGCAGCAATAACAAAAAACCCCTGCTAATCTCAATGAGTCATTCAAAGAAGAACCCTCTTGTACAAATATACCAATTGCATTTGCATTCTTTTTCTCCTGTGATTGGAAAACAGTCTCTACTAGGGCCGGCCATAGGGGTGGGCACCGTGTGCAACTACCCAGGGTACCATAGTCAGGGCTAGAATGTTGCCATGATCAAGAATATGCAAAATTTCCCACCTGGGAGTAGAGGGACAAGAGAAAGGGGACTGCAAGGTAGGATCTAGCATTCACCTGCATCCCCCATTCTACACTCCTGGAAGCATGACAACTACTGCACTATCTCCATTCCACCTATTGCTTAGGGAGCAGCACTTAAAGATATCCAAAAAAAAAGCCTGCCCAGGATACCATCTTGATGGCCAGCCCTTCTCTGCACTCAGATAAGGTCCCTTCCCCATTCTCTAAACTCCTGCTTTTCCAATTAAGCTGTGTCTACACTTGCATCCCTCTTCTGAAAGAGGAATGGAAATGAAGGAAGTCAGAAATGCAGATGAAGTGCTTATTTACATATCTTACACTTCATTTGCATAATCGATTTTCAGAAGAGATTCTTTCAAAGGAAAAAAAGCAGTCTAGATGGGGTTCTTCTGCAAATAAACCCCATCTTAGAAAAACCACTTATTCTTAATTTTTGTTAGGAAGAGGGTTTCTTTTGAAAACCGGGTTTATTTTTGAGAAAGCCATGTCTAAACTGCTTCTCTTCTTCCGAAAGAATGTCTTGCAAATGATATGTAAATCGGCACTTCATTTGCATTTCCGATTTCCTCCACTTGCATTGCTCTTTTGAAAGAGGAATGCAAACGTAGACACAGCTTTCCCATTTTCCCCAAAAGACTGTTGTTTCTTTGGAGCATGTTTCTGGGCTCTAATACCAAAAAAACATTCAGCTGAGCCATGAATTAAGCTAGAGCTGCCTATAATAGGAGTGCACATGAAAAGTTTCACATCATCCTCTTTACAGGTGTTATTACTCTTCTTTTTCAAGAACAATCACACAGTTTCAGAACAGAAAAGGGCAATTTGCATGCAATTGGAAGTGTGGCATTAAAGCTACATCCACACGTGAAGCCTACATCGAAGTAGCTTATTTCGATTTGGAGACATCGAAATAGCCTATTTCGATGAATAACGTCTACATGTCCTCCAGGGCTGGCAACGTCGACGTTCAACTTCAACATTGCGCAGCACCACATCGAAATAGGCACTGCGAGGGAACGTCTACACGCCAAAGTAGCACACATCGAAATAGGGATGCCAGGCACAGCTGCAGACAGGGTCACAGGGCGGACTAGCGCTTCCGGGGCAACAGCTAGCCACTCCCTTAAAGGGCCCCTCCCAGACACACTCAGCCTGCAAAGCACACGGTCTGAGGAGCCATAGGCACACAGATCCCGGGCGACGCCAGGCATGGACCCCCAGCAGCAGCAGCAGCCAGAGGTCCACCCAGCCCTCCTGGCAGGAGCAGGGCTCGCCCTGATCCATGCCATGCGGGAGGCAGCTGAGCACCTCCTTGCTACGCCGGAGGAGGAGCTGCCCCCAGGGCAGCAGGGCTCAACCCCTAATTCTGCAGCACCCCGCCCCCCCCCCGCCTCACATGCCGCCGCCTGTGGAGCTACCCCACCAGCACCGACTGGTGGCAGCGGCTGGTGCTTAAGGAGTGGAATGACGACCGCTGGCTCAGGAACTTCAGGATGAGCCGGCAGGCATTTATGGAGCTGTGCCAGTGGCTCACCCCCGCACTCAGGCACCAGGACACTGCCATGCGGCGTGCCCTCCCTGTGGAGAAACAGGTCGGCATCGCTGTCTGGAAGCTGGCCACTCCAGACAGCTACCGATCTGTGGGACAGCAGTTTGGTGTCGGCAAGGCCACCGTCGGGGCTGTCCTCATAGAGGTAAGAGGACCCACGGGGGGAGGGCAGGCCAGGGGAAGGGGGCCCGGGCACAGGACGGCAGGGCAGGGCAGGGCAGGGGAGGGCAGGGCAGTGGAGGGGAGGGCAGGGCACGGCCACGAACACCCTGCTCACCCCTCATTGGTGCTCTCCCATGTGCTTTCCCTGCAGGTTGTGTGTGCCATTAACACCATGCTCCTGCACAGGCTCATGAGGCTCGGTGACCCAGATGCCACCATCGCGGCTTTTGCCACGCTGGGCTTCCCCAATTGCTTCGGGGCTCTGGATGGGACTCACATCCCCATCCACGCCCCACATCACAGTGGAGGACGCTACATCAGTAGCAAGGGCTACCATTCTGTGGTCCTCCAGGCCTTGGTGGACAGCCGGGGCCGTTTCCAGGACATTTATGTGGGCTGGCCTGGCAGCACCCACGACGCCCGGGTTTTCCAGAACTCGGGCCTTTGCCGCCGGCTGCAGGCTGGGACCTACATCCCCCAGCGGGAGATCCCTGTGGGGGACACCACCATGCCCCTCTGCGTCATCGCAGATGCGGCATAACCCCTCAGGCCCTGGCTCATGCACCCATACATGGGCCATCTCTCCGCCAGCCAGGAGCACTTCAACCAGTGCCTGAACCACGCGCACCAGGTGGTGGAGCACTCATTTGGCCGCCTGAAAGGATGCTGGAGATGTCTCCTCACCTGCCTGGATGTGGGCCCCAACAACATCCCCCAGATTGTGGGTGCCTGCTGCGCCCTGCACAATTTGGTGGAGAGCAAGGGGGAGACCTTTTATCAGGGCTGGGCTGTGGAGGCCGGCAGGGCCGACCTGCAGCCACCCGCTGCCCCCAGTTGCCAGGTGGACCCCAAAGGGACCCGGGTCTGGGAGGCCCTGCGGGCCCACTTCGATGATGAGGCCGCAGGGTAAACTCTGCCAGGCCCCCCACTGCCCACCCCTTCCTCCACAACACTCCCTGCCCCTACGCCCACACCATGGAGCACCCAACCGCACCCCCCCACACATTTCCTGGACAAATGACAGCACGCACGTGTGGCTGAACTTAAACTGGTTTTTCTTTTAGAACTTTTTTTTTTAACTATAATTAAAACAAGAACAAACGATATACAAGACCTCTTCTAACAAAAGTATTCTGTACAAATAAAACAATAATAAAAGGGATTGCACATAATGGAGACGTTGGTCAATAAAAAGAAAACCAGGGATGATAAGGAAGGGGAGAACTATTTACATGGGGGGGACGGGGCAAAGGGGGGGCACAAATATAAATGAAATGGGTCAATAAAACAATCCTCTTCTCGGACATATACAACTATATACAAGGGGAGGGGGCCATGTTATCCTAATTCATATTAACAAGCAGAACAAAATAAAATAGCCAATATGCTGGGATCAGCAATCTTTCAAAAGGCCAGTCCAGGAACTGTGAATGGAAGTATTTTAACACAATTGCAACATATAATGAATATAAAGTTATTCACTTGATTCCACACCTGCCCCAGGGATAGGCAGAATGGGACAACCAAATATTATGTGTAGTTGGAGTTCAGTTTGCTACATTTTTGTTTAAAGTTGTCATTTCAGACTTCTGGGTTTTGAGAAGAACCTTTAAACATTACTGGCAAAAGGAAATATAGCTGTAGGGGCTGAAAATACAATGGTTAATGTTCACAGATACTGTATATTGAAAAGGAGGGCAAATGGAATGATTCTAAGCATGTAGAACAGTTGCTGTCTGAAACAGTAAAGAACAAAAAAGTGCAGTGTAATGTCTGCATTTGATATTTCACCTCAGTCATTTCAAATCACATTTGGTTCAAACTTGCTATGTGACTTATCAATAAGAGTAGTTTTATGTTTCTAAAATGGGAAGAGGGAGTGACACCAGTAGCTTATATTTTACTTTTTTAAACACTTTGACCATTGGCTTATGATTTTTGCTAAACTAACTTACTCAACCATTTCCTCTCCACCATTATTTATCTCAAAAATAATGTAGCAGAATTATTATTGTCATTCTTATTGGAAACATGTTGTTCAGCAATAGGGTCTAGCAGACAGTGCAGTGAACCCAACTCATGAGAGCTCGTTCTATCCATGGCTCTGCTACCGACCTGTTTTTTTGACCTTAGGTAAATCACTTCACCTCTCTGTAAATCTAGTTCTGCTTATGCATTTTGTGAGCTCTTCCTGTTAGAGAGAGTCTCTCCCTCTGTGTTTATACAATGTGTGGCACAATAGGTCTGTTAGGACTTCATACAAACAGTAATACTCTATATTTCTATGTTTACATTTATTGCAAAGGTCCCAAAGTGCAGTTTTGTTTTTGGAGAGAAATATCAATTGTTTAATAGTATATACTGCAATGCACAGACATTTATGACAGGCAGGAATAAAAAGCTCAATTTAGATGAAAGAGTGGGAGAATAATAGGCAGAGAGCAGACACAGTTCAAACATGTCTACCAAGCCTCTTGCAGTAGAATGTACTTAACTCCAGTGGCCCCAAGAAATTATACTGAGATGATTTTGCTCATGCTGCAGCGCTACATGCCATTGACTACATACAGCTTCATCCCGGCTGACAGGACTGTGGAGACTGCACCAATTACATGCATATTTGGTTGCATATTATCTGCCCATTTTAGCTTGTATAGGACTTGCCTGCAGCCTCCTATTCTTCATGCCTCCCCCTCCCCCCGACTCCCCAACAGATTTTTTCCCCTTCTGGCACAGTCAGTCTTTGATAAAATAACAGTTTGGATCAAATGTAGAGAGAAGATCATAGATTCAATTTTGAGTTCAGAATGTATGCCCCATTTGTGTGTCTGTGGTGGGGACCCCAACAGGCCCTGATTAACAAAATATAAATGACCCAGGTAGTATTCAGCAAGAATACTAAGGTTAAATCTCTGCCTTTCTTATATTGTCTTTAACCCATTTAATCCCAAGTGGTTAGTGAACCTTAAATTTTACATTTAATTTGAAGTCCAGCACCTACAACTGCACAGCTCCTCCTGACAGAATGTGAACCAGTGATTCAATTCCTATCCAGAATGAAAACAGCTATTTCCTGAATAAACATCATTTTTTCAGCCATTCTATATCTGCCATTTATTTCTCTTGGAAAGTATAGATGCAACCCAATCCTGATTAATTTAATGAAATTTAATGGTACTCAGAACAAGATGAGACGAGTTCATGATTAGAGTGGGTGCATTTTGTTGTAATTTTTAATTACATTTTATTACTTGAATTACACAGTAGTAATACTAAAGGACATAAGTGACATCAAGGCCACTATTGGGTTAGACATGGTACATGGTGAGAGAGAGCACCAGATCTGACTGCCTTTGTGATTAAGAAGACTGATGTTTGTCAGATGCAAAAGAAAACAATGACAGACACAAGTACTTTCATGTACTAATAGACTGCAGTGATTAGCTTTTCTTTATCGTTTGTCCACATTGGTCAAGAGTCCACATACAGCATCTAATAGAGGTAGTGAAACAATATGTTGGCCTGTTGTTGGCATTTGGTATCTTTAAATTTTATAAAAGCTCCACAACATACTGTAAATCCAATGTCAAACAGCAAATGAAAGATTAAACATGAAACTATTTGCAGGTACCTCCAGATTAATAAAGAGTATCCTGGCAGTGGCTGGTATCCAGTATTTACAGCTCAAAATACTGCCCACAGAACCTGTATTACATTATTTCGTAATGACTCATATAGTGGACTTTTAAATGGAGACAACATGTTAGCTACTATACAAGTAGATCAGATACAATAAGGAGTCATTGCAATGTACAGTTATCATTAGTTCTACCATTAAAGTCAATAGGAGTTTTATATGTGCATCTGAACTATAGAATAAAGTTTTTATAGGATATTTCAGCCTGCCCTTTAGCACATTACAATGAAAACCTTATAAAAAGTGAGATTACGCATCATTAAATCTTGATTTTACTACTTTACATAGTACAACTGAAATTCAAATGTCTAAACAGCAGGATACATGAAGTGAGAGGCATATGAAACAGGGTACAGTAAGCCAACGTAAGAAAGAATTCAATGAAAATAAAATATGACACAAAAAGAAATGTATGAGCTATCAGTGAGCGAAAAGCACCAGAAGATAAAAGAAAGCAGATGCTCCAGACTCTGAGTAGGATAGGGCAGCTGTACTGTTAGGTATGACATACCTAAACAAAGTGACTTAAAACACACACAGGGAAGAAGGGGCCTCCGGAAGGACTTCCTTCTGGAAGACCCCCCAGGGGCCGCGCTTCTAAATGGCATTTTGGAGTCCGGAAGAACAGTCTTCCGGACTCCAAATCATGTGACATTATGCTAATGAGGCACGGGGAATTTGCATCCATGCCTCATTAGCATATTTCAGGATGTGTATTACCATGCCACTTTCAAAGAAAGTGGCCTGTGTAGAAATGGTTAAGGTGAAAACAGTAGAATTAGAAGTCTGTGCATGTATGTGTGTATGTTTGTGTGTGTGTATGAGAGAGAGACAGACAAAGAGAGAGAGAATGAGAGATATCAAGCACTTTGAAAAATATTATTAGATTTCAAAATGATCTTGACAAATTGGAGAAACAGTCTGAAATAAATTGAATAAATTCAATATGGGCAAATACAAAATTACTACACTCAGGCAGGAATAATCACCTTGCCCAACTATAACATGGGAAATAACCTGCCTATGAAAACATACTGAAGAAAGGGACATGGGGATTTTAGTACCTCAGAAAAAATCAAATATAACTCTGGGATGTATCAGAGTTTTGTAAGCATGACATACAAAAGAAATTCTTTCACTATGCTTGGAACTGCTAAGGCTTCCCCTGGAGTACTATGTCCAGTTCTGGACACTACATATTCTGAAAGATGTGAACTGTGGGAAGACCAGAGGGGAAAAACAAAAATTATAAGAAGTCTAGACAACATGATGTATAATAAAAAAATGAATATTTCTGGGCTGTTTTGTTTGGAGAAGACAAAGTGGACACTATAACAACCTTCAATGTGTAAAAAGATTGTCAGAAAGAGGAGAGTGAAAAATTGTTCTCCTTAACCATGAAAAACAGGATGGCTGCATCTACACAAGCAAGGTCTTTCTGAAGATTTTTCGAAAGAAAGGGGCTCTTTCGAAAGAGCCCACGGAGGGTCTACACACAAAAAGCATTCTTTCGAAAGTAAATCGATAGAATGTGGTGCTCCTTTCAAATCCACTCTTCCTTTCCAATTTCAAGAAGAGAACCCCCTTTCAAAAGCCTCTTTTGAAAGATCTCTGTAGTGTAGACATAGTCAATAAGAAGTAATAAACCTAAATGGCAGTAAGAAAGATTTAACTTAGATATAAGCAAAAAATTACTGACTTTAGGGATACTGAGGCAGGGGAGTAAATTATTAATGATGTTTATGGAGTTGCCATTACTGGAGATTAAGAACAGATTAGAGAAACATCTATCCTTAGTCCAGATTAATCAGTGTGGATGACCTATCAAGCGCCCTCTGAAGTCTACATTCTATAGCATTCAGAAACACAAATGGCTTACATTTCTTTTCACGTTTGATAAAATGTAAGTTGTTTGTGTGTGTGTGTGTATCTTTATATTGATAGTAAATAATTGACTGGGGTTATCTGATCTCTAATAGGCTACGTCTACACGTGAAGCCTACATCGAAATAGCTTATTTCGATGTTGCGACATCGAAATAGGCTATTTCGATGAATAGCGTCTACACGTCCTCCAGGGCCGGCAACGTCAATGTTCAACTTCGACGTTGCTCAGCCCAACATCGAAATAGGCGCAGTGAGGGAACGTCTACACGTCAAAGTAGCACACATCGAAATAGGGATGCCAGGCACAGCTGCAGACAGGGTCAACAGGCGGACTAGCGCTTCCGGGGCAACAGCTAGCCGCTCCCTTAAAGGGCCCCTCCCACATACACTCAGCCTGCACAGCACACGGTCTGAGGAGCCATAGGCACACAGACCCCGGGCGACACAGGCATGGACCCCCAGCAGCAGCAGCAGCTAGAGGTCAACCCAGCCCTCCCGGCAGGAGCAGGGCTTGCCCTGGCCCATGCCATGTGGGAGGCAGCTGAGTACCTTCTTGCCCCAGGGGAGGAGATGCCCCCAGGGCAGCAGGGCTCAAGCCCTACCCCTGCAGCACCCCGCTCCACCCCCCGCCTCACACGCCGGCGGCTGTGGAGCTACCCCACCAGCACCGACTGGTGGGAGCGGCTGGTGCTTGGGGAGTGGGACAACGACCACTGGCTCAGGAACTTCAGGATGACCCGCCAGACATTCCTGGAGCTGTGCCAGTGGCTCACCCCCGCACTCAGGCACCGGGACACCGCCATGCGGTGTGCCCTCCCTGTGGAGAAACGGGTCGGCATCGCTGTCTGGAAGCTGGACACTCCGGACAGCTACCGATCCGTGGGGCAGCAGTTTGGTGTCGGAAAGGCCACCGTCGGGGCTGTCTTCATGGAGGTAAGAGAACCCACAGGGGGAGGCCAGGGCAGGGCAGGGGGGCCAGAGCAGGGCAGGGGGGCCAGGGCAGGGCAGGGCAGGGGGGCCAGAGCAGGGCAGGGCAGGGCAGGGCAGAGCAGGGGGGCCAGGGCAGGGCAGGGCAGGGGGGCCAGAGCAGGGCAGGGGGGCCAGGGCAGGGCAGGGGGGCCAGGGCAGGGCAGGGCAGGGGGGCCAGAGCAGGGCAGGGGGGCCAGGGCAGGGCAGGGCAGGGCCACGCACACCCTGCTCACCCCTCATTGGGGCTGTCCCATGTGCTTTCTCTGCAGGTCGTGCGTGCCATCAACGCCATGCTCCTGCACAGGCTCGTGAGGCTGGGGGACCCACATGCCACTGTCGCCGCCTTTGCCACCCTGGGCTTCCCCAACTGCTTCGGGGCTCTGGATGGGACTCACATCCCCATCCACGCCCCGCAGCACAGTGGAGGACGATACCTCAATCGGAAGGGCTACCATTCTGTCGTCCTGCAGGCCTTGGTGGACAGCCGGGGACGTTTCCAGGACATTTACGTGGGCTGGCCTGGCAGCACCCACGACGCCCGGGTTTTTCGGAACTCGAGCCTGTGCCGCCGGCTGGAGGCGCGGACCTACATCCCCCAGCGGGAGATCCCTCTGGGGGACACCACCATGCCCTTCTGCGTCATCGCAGATGCAGCATACCCCCTCCAGCCGTGGCTCATGCACCCCTACACGGGCCATCTCTCCGCTAGCCAGGAGCGCTTCAACGAGCGCCTGAACTGTGCGCGCCAGGTGGTGGAGCACTCATTTGGCCGCCTGAAGGGACGCTGGCGATGTCTCCTGACCCGCCTGGATGCGGGCCCCAACAACATCCCCCAGATTGTGGGTGCCTGCTGCGCCCTGCACAACCTCGTGGAGAGCAAGGGGGAGACCTTTCTGCAGGGCTGGGCCGCGGAGGCCGGCTGGGCAGATGTGTAGCCACCTGCTGCCCCCAGTCGGCAGGTGGACCCAGAGGGGACCCGGGTCCGGGAGGCCCTGCGGGCCCACTTTGACCAACAGGCCGCGGGGTGAACTCTGCCCAGGCCCCCTACTGCCCGCCCCTTCCTCCCCCACACTCCTGCCCCAACGCCCACACCATGGAGCACCCCACCGCCCCCCCCTCCCACTTGTCCTGGACAAATGACAGCACGAACTTGTGGCTGAACGTAAACTTTTTTTTGGTCTTTCAGAACCTTTTGTTTTTTGTATGTAAATAAATAAATATGTGAAACACAAACCAAAAAGTAGGGACAAACGTTCAACAAAAGCAAGATGTGCACAAATAAAACAATACAACAACAAAGCAAACAAGTGTGCGCCATCAACAAAAAAGAAAACCAGGGAGGAGAACGGGGAGAACTATTTACATGGGGGGACGGGGCAAACGGGGGCACCAAAAAAAACCAGTCCAACTATATACAACAAGGGGGGGGCCACGTCCCGGGCCCCTCGCCCCTAGAGCCCAGCACTGGGCGTGCCCGGCCGGGAGCCCCGCCGTGCCTGCAGTCTGGTCCGCGGCTGGGTGGGAGCGGGCTGGACCGGAAGGTATTGGTGCCGGCGAGTCTCAGGTGGCTCCAGGGGTCCCTCGGCGCTCTGGCCCTCGTGGGTGGGTGGTGGGGCGACGGCGGACGGCCCGGCGACGGCCGGAGCAGCTGGTGGTGGGGCTGCAGGAGCGGGCACGGCGGGCGATGGCTCGGCCGGCGCAGCATGGGGGGCCAGGTACTCAACCAGCCAGTTAAATGTCTGCATATAGGCCCCCCATGCCTCCTGGCACCAGGCCAGCGCCAGCTCCTGCAGCTGGAGGTGCTGCTCCGAGACCTCCAGCTGCCGGCGGAGGATGGACAGCAGCTGGGGGTCCGTTGCCGTCGCCGGTAGTAGGCGCGGGGTCCGCCGTCTTGCCCTCCGCGGGGCCGGTCGTTCCTCAGCCGATGGGCTGCCCTGGAGCGATGGTCCCGGAGGGCTCTCCGGGACAACTGAGGCCTCACCGGCGCTCTCTTCCGGTCCTTCGGATGCTGCAGGTGCAGGACACAGGAGAGGAGGGGGGAAAGAAGAATGGAGACAGGCGTTAGTGTGGGCCCCGAGCTGTGGCCTCTGTCTCCCCCGCCCTGTGCTGCAGGTTCCCCATCCCCGTCCCCGGGAGATGCTGCTGTGATGGATGGGGTTCAGGGGTCCCCCTGCCCTGCACCCCGTCCCCTGGTGGGAGCGACTCTGACTTCACCCCGCAGGGTCTGAGAGCAGGAGAGCTTTCTTAGGCCACAGATGGCCAGTTTCTGGCAGGAGTGACAGCACCAGCTGTCGGAAGAGACAGTCCTTCCAACCCGTCGTGGGGAGAAGACCCCAAGGGGGGCCCCTCTGGGGTGTAGCTTTCCCCCTCCTCTGGCTGGCTGCCTACCAGCTCTCCCTTCCCGTAGCCTCTACCTGTGGCCCCCGCCCTCGCCCCCCAATTCCAAGCCAGCTCGGCTCCTCCCTCCTGTTTGTTCAGGGCAGAGGTGTCACCTGCCAGCTGTAGCGCCAGGATCCTCCTTTGGCCCTGGGAGCTCTTCGGCTCTTGTGGCTCATATGTAGCCTGAGTCTCCCTTTGGCACTCCCCCCACTCCATCACATGCTGCTGCTGCGGGGTGTCCCACCCCCTCCGCCCAGGGGCCCCTCGAGGTTCCGCTCCCCCGTGGCCCGGGGATGGGGCATGGCACTGTCATGCAGGGTGGGGGGGGCAGGGGCTGATGGCTGCAGTGCTGTGAGGGCCATGGCCCTGGTGTCCATGGGGCCATGGCCATGTGAGCGTGTGGGGGGCCCTGGACACATCTTTGTTACCCCCGCCCCTCAAGCCCAGGGGTGTCCACCAGAGAGGGGTACCTACCTGTGGGTCCACTCCCACGGTCCGGAGATCCCCGGGGGTCGGAGGCCCTGCTGCTGCTCCAGGATGGCAGGAGGAGGATCTGCAGGCTGGATTCTGCAGAGGAGGAGCCCCCCTCCTCCTCCTCCTCCTCCTGCCGTGATGTCCCAGGGATGGCCTCCGGGGGGGGCCCCCGGGGTGCAGGGCTTGCCTCCGGGGCGGACTCCGGCTGCAGGGCCTGCTGGGGCTCGTCAGCCGAGGTGTCAAGGGTGGCCGGAGGGGAGGAGGTGTGCCGGGAGCCCAGGATGTCCCTGAGCTCCCTGTAAAAGGGGCAAGTGACGGGGGCGGCCCCAGATCGGCTGGCCGCATCCCGGGCCCGGGCATAACCCTGCCGCAGCTCCTTCACCTTACTCCTCACATGATCCGGAGTGCGGGCAGGGTGACCCCGGGCAGCCAGGCCATCGGCCAGCCGAGCGAACGCATCCGCGTTCCGCCTCTTGCTCCCCATTACCTGGAGCACCTCCTCCTCGCTCCAGAGCCCCAGCAGGTCCCGCAGCTCGGCCTCCGTCCAGGAGGGGCCCTGCTGCCGCTTCCCAGACTGGCTGGTCCTCTGGCTTGGCTGGCTGCCCTGGCTCCCCTTGGGGGGGGTCCTCTGGAGGCGCTGGGGGGGCTGCTGGCTCGCCGTTGCAGCTGTGTGGGGGGCTGATGGCTGTGCAGGCTGCCCGCGTGTGCAGGCTGCAGCCTGCACGTTGCCTCAGCTTCCTGCAGAGTCAGGGCGGGGGAGGGGACCTTAAAGGGGCCGCTCCACGCGGCCACCAGTGAGCTGAGGGGCTGGAGAGAGCGTCTCTCAACCCCCCAGCTGATGGCCGCCATGGAGGACCCGGCAATTTCGACGTTGCGGGACGCGGATCATCTACACTGTCCATACTTCGACGTTGAACGTCGAAGTAGGGCGCTATTCCTATCTCCTCATGGGGTTAGCGACTTCGACGTCTCGCCGCCTAACGTCGAAGTTAACTTCGAAATAGCGCCCGACGTGTGTAGCCGCGACGGGCGCTATTTCGAAGTTAGTGCCGCTACTTCGAAGTAGCGTGCACGTGTAGACACAGCTATATTGTGCTATTTTTGACTATCTAGCAGATCAATGCTTTGCTCAATGTGCAGTTATTTCAAGTGATTTCATATATTATTTGGATGCAGAAATTGTTACTTTGTGTTCTGTACATCGGAACCAGAACTGAACTGTTACCAACAAATAGGTGTTATCTTCCTCAAAATCTCAAAACAGACTTTCAATTTAAGCTTTTTTCCAGGTCAACATATCAGCACATATGCTATTAAGCAATTCTACACATAATTCATTTATTTCAACTGTTCTGTGTATGTCATTTAGGAAGGCAGACTATTCACATTGGGGGACCTTAAATAGTATAAATCAATTAACATAACTGCTTGTCAAATGCTTCTGAGAGATCATTAAGATTTTATGAAACACACCATCTCCTGAGAACAATATGATGGGAGAAATTTTCCCTCTTATTAAAATCCACAAAAAAAAAAGAATGTGTTAGAAGGCTTTATATACTCTATTTGACCAATATTACCAGTAGTACCACACATCTGAGCACAAAATAAGACAAACCTATATAACAGAAATACTGATCATCCAACATAAATTCATCATTATTGGGCCAACTGTAAACAGAATATGCCACTTTCCATTATTGTTTTTTCTGGAGTCTATTAGAAAATTAAAAGAGTCTGAAGCAAGATATGCTTGCAGATAGTCTGGTGCAACTCTGTTTAAATGCACCATTTAAGCAAAACACTTAGCTATGTAAATAAATGTAAGGCTATTTAGCAATGCACTATGTGCTTAACGTTAGGCACACATTCAAGATCCATTGACTGCAAACAAACAAGTACATGCTTAAATCATTGGCTGAACTGAGGTCTGTTCACACGGCATTGTAGTTTAGGCCTTCCCTTCATCGGGGTCATAGTTTAGCTTACAGAAGCATCAGCAGCTTGATGAGTAGTTCTCCAATGGCTGGTTGTTCCCTGCCCTCCTCCACTGCCCTTCAATTTTAAGATCTCAGAAAATCCACTGAAGTCAAACGCACTCTTGCAATGCTTCTCAGCCCAACAACGCCCACTTAATCTTGAACAGCTTGGCTCCTATAAGTGGCCAACTACAGCCATGTCTACACTAGCCGGCTATTTCAAAAAAGGTGAGCCAACTTCAAATTAGCACCCGATGTGTCTACATGCACAGTGCACTATTTCAAAGTTGAAATCAACGTAAGGCAGTGAGATGTTGAAATTGCTATCCCCATCAAATGGGACTAGCGAGCTACTTTGACATCCAACGTTGAAGTAAGGCACATGTAGACGCTCCGTGTCCTGCTATGTCGAAATAGCAGGGTCCTTCATGGCGGCCATCAGCTGAGGGGTTGAGCGATGCTCTGGCTAGCCCATTGGCTCTATGGTCACCACGTGCAACAGCCCCTTAAAGCTCCACGCCCCCTGATTTCCTATGGCAGGAAGCTGAGAGCATGCAGGCAGAAGCACAGACACGTGCATAGCCTGCACGCCCTCCAGATGCCCCAATCACCCACCTAGTGCCTGCGGCAGCCAGCCAGCCCCCCACCCCGAGCGCCCCCAGGGCACATCGCCCAGGGGGACCCAGGGCTCCCAGCCATCCAGCCGGGGGGCAGAGGTGGCAGGGCCCTTCCTGGTCAGAAGCAGAGATCCAGGGCCTGCTTGGGCTTTGGGGTGAAGAGGAGGTGGTCAAGGTAATGGGGAGGAAGCGACGGAACACAGACAGGTTTGTCCAGCTGCCCAAGGGCCTGGCTGCCTGGGGTCACCCTGTCCACACTCCTGACCACATCAGGAGTAAAGTCAAGGAGCTGCAGCAGGGTTACGCTTGGGCCTGGGACATGGCCAGCCGGTCTGGGGCCTCCCCCGCCACTTGTCCCTTTTACAGGGAAGTCAAGGAGATCCTGGGCCCCCAGTACATCTCCTCCCACCGGCCACTCTTGACACCTTGGCCAAGGAGCCCCAGCAGGCCCCGGAGCTGGAGTCTGGCCCGGAGGCCAGCCCTGCACCCCAGCGGCCCCTGGAACCGCCTACCCTGGCACAGCGGAGGAGGAGGAGGAGGAGGAGGGCTCCAGTGATGGGGGGCTCCTGACTGACTTCTCCTCCCGCAGCTCCTGCACGGAGTCTGCCCGCCGGGTATCCCCTGACTGCGGGAGCAGACTGTCAGGTATGTACCCCAGGTGCACCCCCCTGGGTTAAGGGGCGGGGGCAACAGACACAACCAGGGCCCTCCACACACCCAGCTGACCCCAGCCCACGATGGCCCAGCCAGACCATGGCCCCGGGACAGCAATGGTATGTCCCTTAGAGTCCGTCAGCACCTGCCCCCCAGGATGGTGCCATACCCCATCCCTGGGGGTAGGTGGGGGAGCAGAACCCCTGAAGGGGGTCACCCACAGGGGGGGACACCACACCCATCATCATCCCTGGGGGACACGGCATGGGGATTCAGCAGCGGAGGGGTGGGGGGCATGGGCCATGGGTCGGGGTCCAGACTAACAGCTGTCTTCGCTCTTCCCCACTCTATTCCGCAGCCGCACCATCTGAGGGCCACAACAGCACAGGCGCCACATCTGTTGTGCCGGACAGCCCACCAGGGACATCGCCCTGTGGCAGCCAGGTGGCAGAGCAGGGACTGGCCCTGGGATGAGCCCACCACCGCCGGAGCCAGTCGTGGGCAGCCACTGACCCCCAGCTCCTCGCCACCCTCCAGCACCAGGTGGAGGTGTCAGAGCAGCGCCTGCAAGTGGAGGAGCGCCAGCTCCACTTGCAGGAGAGAGTGCCGGCCTGGTGCCAGGAGGCTTGGGGGACCTTCATGAGAACCTTCGAGTGGACGACTGAGCGGATGGCACCCCCCTGCTGCTTTGGCTGCCATCCCTCCCAGCCGCCCTCCGCCTGCCCTGGGACCTGCCAAGGAGGAGGACCATGGGCCTCAGGAGCCAGCCCAGCCGTACCTGACAGTCCTCCTGGCCCCCACCCAGCCTCGACAGGGTCTCCGGCCCAGACGTGAGTCATGCCTCCCCCCATGCCAGGCACTGGACAGTCAGGGGGAAGGGGGCCAAGGACTGTACACAGCCCCCCCCATTATTGTAAATAGTTGCCTTGTCCCACTTAGTAGCTGTCCCTGCCCCAAGGTACATAGTTCCCCATTCATATTTCGAAAGTTCATAGTTTTCGTTGGGTTTCAAGAATGTTCGGTTTATTTAAAATGAAACAAACATGTGTCGTGCACTCAGGGAGCAGTAGTCGGGGCATAGGGGCAGTGTAGTGTGTTGTGGATGGTGGGGAGGGCAGTGGGTGGCCCACCAGGCTGGCCCCGCCAGTGCTCACCCCGCAGGCTGGTTGATATGGGCCTGCAGGGCCTCCCGGACCCAGATTCCTTTGTAGTCGGCTTGGCAGCTCGGGGTGGTGGCTGGCTGGGGTAGGCTATGCCAGCCTCCACAGCCCAGCCCTGCATGAATGCCCCCCCCCTACTTTGCTGTCCATCAGGTTGTGGAGAGCAGCACACGCCCACAGCCTGGGGGATGTTGGGGAGCCCCACGTCCAGGTTAGTGAGGAGGCACCTCTAGCGGCCTTTGAGGGGGCTGAAAGTCCACTCACCCACGTGGCGTGCATGTTTCAGGCAGGTGTTGAACTGCTCCTGGCTGGTGTTGAGGTGCCCATGTAGGGCAGAGCCAGGGCTGGGTAGGCCACATCCACCATGAGGCAGAGGGGCACGGTGGTGTCCCCCCAGAGGTATCTCCCTCTGGGGGATACAGGTCCCCACCTTCAGCCGGTGACAGAGGCCTGAGTTCCTAAAAACCAGTGCATCATGGGTGCTGCCAGGCCAGCCAACACAAATGTCCAGGAAGCAGCCCCAGCTGTCCACCATGGCCTGGAGAACCACCAAGTGGTAGCCCTTCCTGTTCAGGAAGCGTCCTCCGCTGTGCTCTGGGGCATGGATGAGGATGTGGGTCCCATCCAGTGCCCTGAAGCAGTTAGGGAACCCCATGCTGGCAAACCCTGCGATGGCCACATGCAGGTCCCCAAGCCACATGAGCCTGTGGAGCAGCAGAGTGTTCAGTGTGCGGACCACCTGCAGGGGGAGGACATGAGCACCCGTGAGTGGTGTGCAGGGTGTGCCTGGCCCTCCCCTGAGCTGTCCCCGGGATCTCCCAAGCGTCCCCCCTTCCACCAGGCTCCATCCTCCTCCCCGGAGTCCCCTTACCTCCATGAGGACAGCCCTGACAGTAGCCTTGCCCACACTGAACTGCTGTCCTATGGATCGGTAGCTGTCTGGAGTGGCCAGCTTCCAGACAGTGATTCCGACCCATTTCTCGACAGTGAGGGCATGCTGCATGGGGGTGTCCTGGTGCCGCAGGGCAGGGGTGAGCCACTGGCAGAGCTTGAGGAATGTCTGCCAGCTCATCCAGAAATTCCAGAGCCAGCGGTTGTCGTTCCACTCCCCAAGAACCAGCTGCTCCCACCACTCTGTGCTGGTGAGGTACCTCCATAGCTGGCGGTGCACCCGGTGGGAGGTGGGAGGGCCACATGATGGTCTGGGGTGGCTCCTTCATCCCCCAAGGAGGACAGTTCATCTTCGAGGAGGTGCTGGGCAGCCTCCTCCATGGCGCCAAGCAGGGCGTCCACTGTCTCAGAGGTGGCCGTGTGGGCTTCTGGCTGCTGCTGCTGCTGCTGCTGCTGCTGGGGGTCCATGCTGTGTGCACAGGCTGTGCAAGTGGTTGTCGGCTCTATGGACCTGTGCCGTGCAGGCCGTGTGCCTGGGAGGGGCCCTTTAAGGGAGTGGCTTGCTGTTGCCCCGGAAGGGCTAGTCTGTCCTGTGACCCTGTGCACAGGCTTTCCTAGCCCCCTTATTCCAATTGGGTCTGCTTTTGTGTGTAGACGCTCCCCTGTGGGGCCCATTTCAATTTAGTGTTTTCCTATGTCGACATTGAAGGTCGACAACACCAGCCCTGGTGGATGTGTGGACACTACACATCGAAATAGCTTATTTCGATTTCGCTATATTGAAATAAGTTATTTCAATGTAGCGTCCCAGTGTAGATGTAGCCTACATGTTTTTATATGTCCTAATTACCATAGGCTAGCATGACTGCATTTGCCCTTGGATATACTTATGAGGTTGCCAAAGGAGGCATAAACGACTGTAACAAACCAGATTCTCTATGGGGCTTTCTTTTGAGGTGGAAGGGAGAATTTACCACACCACTGAGAGTGTCCTATTCAGCCCCAAGCCTTCCTCACTCAGGGCTTATTCACTACAGCCACTTACTAGTGAATGAGAACATCCTCATCCGGGTTTAATGCACTTTTAACTTTTGCCTATTAACTTTACTGCTTCAATTGATTCACCTTATTTTCCTGAGTCTCCCTGATTTAGATAAGACTTCCTAGAATAGGAGCCCTACAGGACTCTCACAGAAGACTTATGAGATTAGGGAGGTTATGGCAGAACTGATAATTGCCTATTTCCTTTCTTTCCTATCATAGACCTGCTGTGGATGGCACACCTCCTTTCACAGAATTAGAGGAGAGCTTGGGAGGCTTAAACAGACTAGATGCTTGTGGTCAGAAAGCACGGTGTATGGAACATTTCTAGTATGATATTTCCTTGGTTGAAAGGAAATTAATGTTACTGGGGAAAAAAAAACATTCATTCATTTTCAACATTTGGAGAGACAACTAATGAATTACTAAGTTTGGAAAGGTGTACTATCTTTAAAGGCATTTCTCTTCTTCAGATAATCTGTATCAGAGTCATCACAACATTAAATTAGGGCCAAGCAAAATAATGTTTATTAAATACAACATTAGACCATATACTTACATAGACAGATATTCCTTGCTATTATTTTAAGGTATACTGATTTCATTTTGCTATTCACAAAATACATTCCAGAACTTTGTTTACAAACTAGAAAGCACCCACTATTCCCATGCAGGCATTTCACAAAATATTTTGTTTGGAAGGGTGTGGCTAGAAATGTATTGCAGGGATATGGTGCTCTCCTTTCTAATCAGCATATATAGTTCAGGCATCAGTCTGCTAAAATACAATTTTCCTCCCTGTCTCAGTGATATGTATTCACACTGCTGTGATGGCTTGAATCACTCCTCCATTGGAAAGAGGAATAAAAAACAACGAAGGAAACATGCACAGCTTTAGAAGTTAATATGCTCATCTAACACTGTGCTCAACTCTGCATAAGGAAGACTAGAGTTTTACTGGGAGAGAGAGAGAGAGAGGCTCTTTTAAGGTATGGGAAAGAGAGGCTTTTTTAAGCTTGACTCAGAGACTGTACCCAGAAAGAACAGTGTCACTCTTCCAGTTCTAACATTTCTCTTTCCATTTAAATAGTGACTGCCTGGTTTGCCCTAAATAGTGTAAATTGACAAAGGTAAAGTCACGGCAGCAACTCATTCAGACTATTATTGTAGGGTCCTGAAAGGATGTTACATCTAGGTCTCGTGTAAAAACAGTACACAGTTGTTGGAAGCCTATGCTTTGGTGACTTTTACATCTTGTTTAGAATGCCCCTAGGCACTCAGCTCCTGAAACATGTTAGTTATATATTACAGAACTTGTGCAGCAGGAAGATTTTCCCCCTTCTTCCTTCATTGCCACTGCCTACGAGCAGTGCCTAGACTAGTCAATATTCACACTAGACATGAATAATTTTGACCAGCAGGAGAAATGCACACCAAATACACAAGTTCCATACAGCAGTAATCAATTATATCCAACTAACCCTCAAAACATTTTTAAAAAACATTTTTTTCTTTTGATCATCTTATGACAGACACTCTTTTTGGTTTCCTCTTTTTATTGAAGATCTAACAGAGCCAGCATAACAAATAATATATTTCTTTTACCTGCCTATATGCTAGCTAAAAGTCATACATTGGGACTGAAAGTGTAAATCTATAAACAAATGGGTGTAATCCTGATACAGGATAGGTAAATCTTTTATCTAAGGCTTTGTTTTGATACTTTTAGGAGAGGAACCCCAATTTTCGTAAAATTTTCCATTTTGTGGAAAATTTCTAGTTCCATTCGTCTAAAATGGCACTTGAAACATTTCACAATGGATTAAGAATAATGGATTTCAATAGCAATATTTTGGTTTCATGTATTTTGGAAATTATACATAAAATCTCCTTCCTCCACAAAAATATAAATAGAACTTAACGGTTCATTCAGCCCTGATGTGTGTGTGAACTCAAGTTATATACTGATATTTTTAGGGCCTGCCCATTACCGACACAAGCCCTATAATTTACCCTAACGGAAAAGATGGAAAATAAAAACAGGACCAGGTGGATACATTCAAAGTATGGATCAGTGCTGACAATGGGTATTCTTGAATATTCATTTATGTGGTAAACCCCACTACCATTTTTAACTCAATCTGGGTTTCATCCATAAATGCTGGAATTAGGGGTGCAGGAGGTACTTCAGCACCACCTGAACTGAACAGGTCTCCATCACATATAGGATTTACAGTTTGGTTCAGTAGTTCACAGCACCCCAACTATACAAATTGTTCCAGTACCCCTGGTTTCACCTCACTTCAGTTTCATGTAATTAGCAGTTTACTTAGTTTTATTGGCAGTACCTCCTAATCCCTGTTCAACCTTAGAGAGAGCTTTCATAATGGGAAGCATTCCAGATCACCCATCTGACTGTTCATGTGTCTCTCACTATTCCTGTTATGGTTACAAACATTCAAACTCTATTCTGTCTGGTAAAAAAAGCAGTTCTATCTCTAACAAAACTCCACCTCTCTCATGTCACGATAAACTTAGTTCTAAACTGTCTGCTCTTTTCTGTTTGAACAGTGCCCTCTTTATTATCTAGATACCTTTTATATTAACAATTCTGTACTGAATGCAGCCAAATGTACATAGTTATACACCTCTAGCTTCTCCTTGTCCATATTCTCTTCTTGTCTTTGGAAAGTTAATATATGGCTTCATTTAATTTTCCTTTAGATAGATAAACCCAAAATGAGTTTCTCTTGAACAAGTGGAGCACCCTCAATACAACAGATCTACAATTTTTTTATCTTTGGACACAGCCCTTAACTTTCATGCTACATGCTATAACACTGACATAAGCTGAACTTTAAACTCTTCTTTTCATTTTTCCCTAAGACCTGCAAATTCACTTTTCCCATCCACAACTTTTTTTCATGTATGCTAATGCCTCATCTTCATTTCTTCTCAAATTCTTACCAGGCCTTTTTCTCTTTGACTGTTATGGCTCTCTTGTCCCTCAGCTACCTTACCTCTTGTCCCTCAGCTACCATGATTTTACCTTCCTCTTCGAATCTTATGTTCAGATTGGCACTGTCCAGCTTTTTAATGTGCATAAAAATACGGAGCCAACCTTCCTGCTTCTTAACACATCTTACTAACACTTAACTCTTAACTCATCTCTGTTCTTTTCAGAATCCAGTTCAAAATTGCTCTCCATATTCTAAACTTGTTTCATCCCATCCCATGCACTTTGTCTTTCTCAGCTCCAATATTACTCTTTGCTCTACTCATGCTGGCTTCCTCTTGGACCACCACATGATTCTATCAGTCTTAGCACAAGGGCTTTCTACGATTTTGACTTGAGGTTTGCTGTATCCCTACCTGATTTACTCTGCCACTCATTTCAAATTTCAGCTGAAGATCTCTTTTCTACTTTGTCTAACGTAAAAGAAACAAAAGGACAAAAGAAGGAAAGAGAAGGAAGACAGGTGAATATCTTGCAGAGATAACAGTTATAGCTCCTCCCACCCACAACTCTCTAAAGCATTTTTGTTTTTGTGCCCTGCCATCTGATCAAACCTTATCCAACTTGTGATATAGGTTGTAGAATTTTGCATTATTTGCAGGTGTACCAATGGAGTTGCTTGTACTTCCATTTATTGCTACAGTACACCTCAGTTCTATTAAGTTATCAGTCATAATAGAAACTGTGCAATTAACCAGAACTAAATTTAATGCCATATGCCAAAAAACTTCTGCAACCTTTGCTCCATACTACATGGAGATATACTGCTTAGTTTTGGGAAGCATATTATGTATTACTGTTGGAAATACTGACAGGAAATGAGTTCTTAACTGTGGAAATGTCTTTATAAGTCTCTTGTAGCACTAGGTACACAACATTGTAATCTCCCTAATTATGTTGCCTTAGGTCACCATCTCATTATATATTGTTCTATCATATTTATGATGTGGCTTTTTTAAAATGCTTAGAGTGCAATTGATTCTGCAGCAGACTTTCAGATTAAATGTTAAGACACTGATCTTTTACACATACCACAAATGTGCTTTGGATAATGATATTCCAGTTAGGAAGATTAGTGTATTTTAAGAGGAAAGTTAGTTACCTGAGATCCTGTTCGGTCTCATTCTCTGAGAACAGAATAAGATCCCTTGAAATGACAGAAAATATAAATTTAGATATATGGGTTGAATGATGACCCTATGTTTTTGCAGCAAAAAAAATGCAGAGAATATAATCCATAGTTGTATGCAGTACCGTTTTAACAATGTCAGCCTCAGAATAGTAGAGAAACAAGGGGGGTGAGTAATATCTTTTATTGGATGGACTTTCTTGGCGAGAGAGACAAGTTTTAAAGAAACACAAAGGTCTTTAATTTATTGTAATAAGCTATAAATCCATGGCTCCTGAAACTCACTAACCTCCTCCTTTTTGTCTTATGACGCATGGGTACTATCAGGTCACCATAGGTTAATATCAGAGAGGTAGCCGTGTTAGTCTGGATCTGTAGCAGCAACGAAGGGTCCTGTGGCACCTTATAGACTAACAGAGAAGTTTAGAGCATGAGCTTTCGTGAGTTAACTCACTTCTTCAGATGCTCTGTTAGTCTATAAGGTGCCACAGGACCCTTCGTTGCTGCCATAGGTTAATATGTGTTTAATATGTGTTAAATACTTACACTAAACAATCTGTTCCAGCTGACATTTAGCTATGACTCTGGGCTTAGGAGGAGATGTATGGTGGGGTACGTTGTCCTTTTAGAAAAAGAGAGTTAAGACTTGAATGAAATCTCAGATACCTGCATTCATTTTCTGGCTGCATCCACATTATGAGATAAATTCAAATTTAAGGCAGTTAGCTCAATATTGCCATGTGACTGTCTTCACTGAAAATACCATTAGCTCAAATTAGGAAGCACTAATATTGAGATTACAGTATCCCAGTTACCTGACGGGTAAAGTGTCAAACTTGAATTCAGAAGTTCAATTAAAGGCCAATGTGGAAGTGCCATGTCTTAAAATCAAATTCTTTTGCCTCCAGAGGTGTCCTGTACGTAAGCTACAATGCCCCACAGTGCTCTGCTCTGGTCACTGCTTTCCCGTTAATTAGATAGCAGGAAGGCCATGAATTTCAAAGCAGGAGCAGGAAGCCTGTGGCTGTGGGGTCATGTTTGTATGACAGCCTGAGAAATGTCTGTCTTTGTTTGCTCTTAGCGCTGTGAACACGTCTACTCTTTACAAATAGCCCCTGCAGGGAGTTCATAGTTCTGTCTCTAGATTTGTTTTTTTATCTACGCTGCCTGGTGCCAGCCACTGCCCCACCACACCACAACAGTAAGGCTGTTGTGGGGTTCGTGCTTGCATAAGACACAGAGAAACTTTTCATTGGTTACATTTGTGCATGAACCTCTTCCCTCCCCCACAGGTGCCGTGCAGTCTGGGTCTTTCCTGCACTCAGCCGCATCACATGGGTAGCCCCCAACCGAATAAAAGGATGTGCCTGCCATTCAGTGCTACCTATGCTACCAGGAAGCAACATGTCATAGATTGCATGTGCTTAGGACTCCAAGAGCGGGAAAGATATTCATGAGCTTGCTGCTACCAGGGGGAAGTCTTCCACAGCGGCTAAGATATCCAGGGAGGACCACTTCAACTGGCCTCCCAACTGACCCTCCCCCCCCCACAAGCCCATATGAAGTTTCCCACGGTGGCTAAGATAGTTGGGGGGACTAGTTCAGCTACTTTAACATTCCAAATGGCTCTGCCACTGAAGACCGCAGCACCCCACATACCTTTCCAAAAATATTTTCGGGAGCTTGCTGTCCATTGCAGACACCTGCTGGTTTGATATTTCAGTTATAAAATCTTTTTACTAACATCTCCTATCTGTATTCATGCTTTGACCCCCTCAGAAATACGACCGGGAGCAGGCTAGTTGAGATTCCTGTTTCCGTTATAAGTTCAGTGTATGATATTTCAGAGCCATCTCTGTGTTGGCAATATCTGCGTGGTGCAGGGGAAAGTCAATTTTTTTTCCTAGACTTTTCTATCTTCTTTTTTCTAACTTTGGGAAGACAGTCCAGGCCCCAGTATTATATTCAGGGATCACACGCAATGATGGGGAGTGGGACATTCAGTGGATGGACAGTTGAGAAAAGAGTCATTGCACAGAAGCCTTATAGTGCACCAGAAAGCCAAAGACCCTTTCCTCAGCAACAGTCTTATCTGAAACATTTTCCTATCTTCTATTTCTTCAAGCTGTCCAGGGTCCCGATATTATTTTCAATAAAGTCAAAAATCCATTTTCCTAGACTTTTCTACCCTATTTCTTCTAACGTTGAGAATATAGTCAGGGTCTCTATACCATTTTCAGAGATCAGATAGCAATCACGGGGCGGGGGGGGTCAGTCGGTCGATGGCCAGCTGAGAATTCAGCTACAGAAGAAAGACATTACTGTAAACTTTTTTGCCATTTGTGTGGATGTCCTACTTTTCCTTACTTTCAATGGGAAAAATGGTTGTTTCGTGGAAGGGATAACTCATTGGTTTGAGCATTGGCCTGCTAAACCCAGGGTTGTGAGTTCCCTCTTTGAGGGGACCATGTAGGGATCTGGGGCAAAAAAAAAAAAAAAGTACTTGGTCCTGTCAAGAGCGCAGGGGATTGGACCTAATGACCTCTCGAGATCCCTTCCAGTTCTATGAGATGTGCGTCTCCATTTATTAGCATGGGAGGGGAAGAAGGAAAATGCAATGTGGGAAGATGATGTCAAAGACTAGTGAGCATACCCAGAATGCTGTAGGGATGAGGGAACTGTGGGATAGGTTCCCACAATGCACTACTAAAACAGTCAATATTTGCCAATTTGAATGTGGCAGCAATGAGTTGACTTTGTGAGGAACACATGGGAGGTGAGGATGGTCAAACTCAGACTTATTAATTCCAGACATACAAAATCGATATTAATAAAGTCAAATGTATCTTGTAGTGTAGATGCAACCTCAGGCTTCCTTGTGACTCCTGGAGTACTTAATACCCATGTTTCTAGTTTTCTACCTGTAAATGGAGCTAATAATACCTGCTGTGAACTAAGGGATATAAATCATTAATAAATAAGATATGCTATATTGATGAGAACATGTAACTACCCCAATTAAAAAGTGATCTTTTTTCTCTCTCCTTTCTCCCCTAATAATCTCTGTTAAAATAAAACACCCTTAATTTTTCCTAAAATAGTCAGAGCCAACGCTTTTATAGAAATAGGAACATTTTATTTCTTTCCCACCTGCTCAGAGAATCGCATGCTTGCTTTCAACAACTGTTTGTTACTGGAGGAGGGGAACAGCTGTAGAATATGGTGTCTTTCAAATCACTGCAAATACCCCTAATCCTGAATGATTCTTTGTACCTGCAATTCCCTCTGCACTCACCTGGCTGTGCACCTCCTTAAACTGAATGTATTACACAGTTTGTTACTTTCACCTAACTGGGAGTTAACCAAATGCAATTTAATATGAAAACACACAGCTGAATGGCCACTGAGCAAACTGAGTAATAAATTAGATACAGAGAAGAACTGTGTCACCATCCTTTAAACACATAGGCTACATCTACACTGTATTACCCTTTTGGAGGAGGAATGCAAATGAGGAAGGTCGAAAATGCCAAAGAAGTGGTCATTTACAAATCCTGTGCTTCATTTGCATAATCTCATGCAATCTCAGTTCCAGGAGATGCTTTTCCAGAAACAAAAACAGCCATGTAGTTTAGGTTCCTTCAGGGGAAAAAAACACATTTTCAAAGGGACTCTCCTTATTTTGTTTCAGAAAGAAAGGTTCTTTTGAAAACATCTTTTCCCCCCAAAGGAACCCCATCTACATGGCTGTTTTTGTTTTCGGAAAAGCCTCTTCCAGATACACAATTGCATAAGATTATGCAAATTAAGCATGAGATTTGTAAATCAGTGCTTCATTTGCATTCCTTCTTTGAAAGGAGGATGCAGTGTAGGCTGTACATATATGTTTACACTTTCCAAAGCACAAAAAGAACACTAGCATAGGTTCTTTTTTGCTTTATGTTGCACACTGGTGGATGCTACAGTGAATTTTGCTTTAAGGTGGCTAAATAGTTAAGGATTCTATACATATTTCATGCAGCAGCACAGTAAAAATGTACTTCTATTTCATAATTAGTATTGTCTTTTTTGTGAAAGTTCTCCAGCTAGTCTAATCATTTTGTCATTTTAAAGCTAGTCATCAGTTAGCTATATTCCTTTACTAACTCCATGTTATGCAGTAAGCATAGAAACTCAAGGCAAAGATTACCTTTTTTCTTGCCTCACAACTGATGGCTAGCCACAAGATGGCACCAAAGGGCTAAAAATCTTCATTTTCTTAAGGTTTCTTCACTAAAGAAATGAAACACACTTTGGTGCCAATTTTACCAGAAAAATCATAAGTCATTCACAAACCAGTGGGTCAATATGTTGTTCACATAACCCTCCCTCGTTTGACAACCTGCTGAGTGCTGAGACCTAATTTTGTTTAATTGAATATTCAGAAACTTTATTTTCCTAATATTTAGTTTCCTAAAAATTGCAGAAAGGGAAGGGACAGCATTTAGAATGAAATGATTGATTTTCAGTGCCTGGGGAAAATGTACAGAAGGGTATGCTGATCACCAGCCACACATTGGTTGTCCTGAAGTAAGTGAATCACATCTAGGTTAAAAACAAAAACAAAAAAAAAGACTCAAAAGTTTAATCTAAAAACTGGTGAACTATTTCTTTTTAATTAGTAACTGATTAATGAGAACCAGGTAATTTTTTCCACATTAACTCTTTAAACAGAAATTCAATCGCTATTTCAAATTCACTGAATTCTTTATAGAAGTGTATGCTATAAGAGTCAGCGATGTTATGTTCAATTTTTTCTATTTCCCAGTGTCCACAAAACATCACAGTTCAGAAAGAACTGAACATGAACAAGAACATGAAATATATTTGGTCTATACATGAAAAAGCAAAGCTATACATTTTCTTTAAGATTCTTTAGCAAACTGTACTTCTCTTCTTAAACAAAACCTGCAAGATGTATGCATTATGAAACAGATTTCATGTCAGAAATGCTTTATTGGCATGGTTTGTGATAGCACAGTATTTAACTGCATGGCAAAATAAAATAAATTGATCCATGTATGAAATTTCCTATACTATATTTAAAGCACTCACCCTTCACCACCATGCACTTAATGTCTCAAAGTAAGCCCACTGAAATAAATTATATGACTCCTACCGATTTCAAATGGGCTTTGGTTCAGGCGTTCATTCATTCATTTTTCTTAAACTTGTAGATGTCACTTTTTTTCCATCAATATCTTTTTTTTTTCTTTTCTATACAACCTAACACTAACAGGTCTGATTGTGCTCTGTTGTTATCTAGTGACAACATAAGACCCCTTCTCCAGAAGTAAAATGTTCATAAATTTGTCATGACTCAAACATATGGTACTATATTTTCTTTTCTCCCTTTTTAAAAGCCTGCTAACCAATGCTTTATAAGTACATATTTAATTTATATTAGGAAGAGTAATGACCAAATTATAATGCCAAGGAATTTTACATATTGTTTGCTTCAGTCCCTGTACTGTGAAGTAAGCATTACCTACGGCAAGGCTGCAACACTGAAAAACGACCCAATCAATCATCATGTATGCATGTAGAACAAAGGTAGTTTAGAACTGCTCACTGGTGATTGAGATGAGTTGTTCCATTTGTGAGTAACTTTAAATGGCACAGTAACTGTAGGAGTGAAGAGAAAAAACCTATTAAGAAAGAAAATGTCTGTTTCTAATATTGTTCTAAACCATGAATCTAACTAATGTAATTTAAAGTCCCCAGATGAAACAAATTTAATTCACTTCTTTTAAGTTTTGCATTTCAGATATTAAATAAGTGCATCTCTCTCTCTGTCTCTCTGAGCTGTTCACTATCCAGTTTAAGAATCTAGCACAGTGACCACACGTAGTCACAATACATTTTTCTGAATTATTTTGAAGCTTTGTATATACCAGCACTTATGGGGTTATCTCCATAATACACTGTGACTCAGTCCTAATTTTCATTATACTGACCTCAAAAAGAAGCTGGCTGAACTGAGCCACTACTGGGACCGATTCTTACCCACCTCACATGCTTCAGAGAGTGGGTTCAGCTGGCTTACACAGCTGCAAAAAGCATTGTATCACACTCTAGTCTGTGCTCACATTCAGTTTATATAATTTAACAATATATTTTAGTCATGAAATAACTGTTTTTAAATCATAAAAGAACAATTAAAATGTCATGAGTGGGCAAAACATCAAAACTTCAAATAAAAAAATGTGATTTCATCAAATTACTAAATTAAACCTAGACAATTCCTCATCTCAGGTCACTTAATATGGGGGAGAATAATAACAATAATAATAATAACAATAATAATAATAAGTTACAGTGTCCATGAAAGTATTAATAGTCTATTGGAAACACTTTTACCTTCAGAGAGTAATGTGACCACCTGAATAGTAGGTCTGGTGCATGACACATTTCAGCCTGTTTCTGTAACAAAATGGCAGATGGAATTCAATGCTGGTAAGTGCAAAGTAATGAACATTGCAAAAAAATCCGTTATGCACACAAAATCACGAGATTCAAATTAGCTGCTACCTCTTAAAAAATAGATATTCATATTGTGACTATTCCCCTGAAAACATTCACTCAATGGGCGCTGGCAGTCAAAAGCAAACAAACAAGCAAAAAACCTAAAAGAATATAGCATAAAAGAATATGACAAAATGGAGAGATGATAATAAAAATAATCACAATGCTACTATATGCACAATGCCACCATGACATGGACACATCTTCAATATTGCTTGTAGTGCTGGTTACCCTATTTCAGAAAACATATATATGGAATTAGAAAAGATGCAGAGAAGAACCATAAAAATGTTTAGGAATATGGAACAATGTCCATATGTGGAGACTTTAAAGAGAGATTATTCAATTTAGAAAAGAGATGACTAATAGAGCAAATGATATATTTCTATAAAGTCATGAATGATGTAAAGAAGGCAAAGAGTGAAGTGTTTTTTATCTGTGCATATAATACAAGAAGTAGGGGGTCACCCAGTGATAAGCAGAGGTTTAAAGGACAGTGACCTTGTGAAACTCATCGTCATGGAATGTTATGAAGGCCAAAAGCATTACTGCGTTCAGAGAAGGTCTTGTCTACACTAGGGAACAAAGTTGATCCCAGAACTGCAATTCTAGCTGTGCCATTAGTGTGGCTAGAATTGACATATTGGGATCAACTTTGTTCCCTAGTGTAGATCGGGGCTGTTCAGGCTCATACCAATGTCCCTTACTCCATGCAATAGCATAGAGTATCAGGAAGAGGCTGAGCCCAGAGAGATTGATTTTGCCACATCTTCACACACACCACAAAATGAAACTCTGGAAGATTGATCACAGCATGTAAGTATAGGAATACATGAAGTAGTAGATTACTTTACGGAACATCAATGGCTATTAGGCACAATGGTCGGGGATGGAACCCTATGAAACTCCCAAGTGATAGAAGCTTCCACTGCATTAACTAGGAGTTGATTACTATCAGTCACCCTGTTCTGTTCATTCCCTATGAAGCATGGCCATTGGCAAAAGAGAAGATACTGGGCTAGATGGACCAGTGGTCTGCCAAGTGTGACTGATTTTTTGTTAATCATGAGAATAACTGAATTCAGTAAAATGCTTCACAGCATGAAGACAAAAAAAAGCAGAAGAATGCTTAATATGATTAGTGTTTTTAGTAGTGATCTTATACGTACTACACATACTTTTCAGGGCATTTCTTTTTTCTAAATGAACTTTATTAAATAAACTAAATGGATTACTGGATGCAGAATGTTTTCTATTTTATTAATCAAGAGCTCAGCTACATACAATTTACTCTATCAAATTCTCCCTTCACATACTCTGTCTGAAAATCACATGTATTTTAGGTGAGAGCACAACTGATTGTCAATAAAATGGACACTTGCTGGTGATACAGGAATGCAATACCTGCGTGTCTAACATTCTATTGTAATGACTCAGTATTCTACAGTGGTGAGGATGATAAAAATCGTTCACTAGATGTGTGATGACAATTCACCACTGTAGTCACAAATGGCAATTCTTAACCATTTAGGCCCCATTCTTGCAATGAAAATTCTGAAGACTGCCATGTGTGTCCATGTGATTCTCATTACAGGAATGAAATTTTAATAATATATAAATCAAGTGTTTTCTTTTTTAAATAGCTAAAATAGTAATGACTTGTGCAAAAGCCTTTAATGTAACAACTGGAAATGTATAGTACAAGTTAAAACTAGTACTATAGATGGGGTGGCACCATCATATACTGAGGGCGATAGATATGGCCAGGAGGGTTATTTTAATTACATATTCCATGAAAATATAAAATATTACACACAGAGAGGTAGATTAAACATTTGCATTTTTTCATGGTTTTATTGTTTATATTCTTTCAACTTGTATGTTTCCTTGCATTGTATGTCTTGTGCATATCTTGGTTTGTCCTTCTCAGTTACAACCATTGCAACTGATTTAGTGCAGATTTAGAATATTTGCATATAATAAAGTGATTGGAAGCTTGCAGCTAGTAGCTTGGGGGTATTTATGTAACACCATGTTGAAAGGGTCAAATCTTTCTTACTTATCAGTTCAGCAAAAGTATTTAAGCATTTGTTTAAATCCCACTGAAATCAATGGGTTTAAAGTAACTTAAAAAAAAAAAAGACTGCCAAATGATGGCTGTAGTTCTATAGAGGTTCCATGGAGATTCTGACCATGTCTAAAATAAATACAATTCATGAAAGTGTGAGGATGGATCTGAATTTTACAATTTGCACCAAAGTTCTTCCAGATGTAGTTTCATTGCTGAAGTTGTGGTTACTTGTAAAAAACATAGTAGATTTTGGGAACATAGGCCTGGTAGAGACTTTAAGGTCACTAAGTCCAATTGTCATTGGCAATTCACTCATATAATCACATTCCTAAATATATCTATTCTCCTTTTGAGACTAGTTAGGGTGTTTTTTCCTCACCCTTATTATACCCATTGGAAGAGCATTCCATTACCTCTGATACTTGGAAACTGTCAGAAATACATTGATAACTGCAGGCAACCATCAATGATACAATGTTTAAATGAATCAGCAGCATCATCCATGTAAACCTAAATGTAAGAATTGGTAATTAAAGCGGCTAGAGACCAACAGTATGCACACATGCATGCCCTTAATGTAGGATTGCAGGACAGGGTCAGATATCATTAAGAATTTTTTCAGCATAATATGTACTTATTGCTGCATTCATTATTCATTCAAAATATCCTTTGAAGATATCAGCAGTTTTGATTGGGTACAGACACTAGGAACAGTGACCATAAGAGGCAAGTACTCTGGAAAGCTGGGTTGATTTTATTGAAAAGCAGCATCTCCTCCTGGAGGATGTAGGAATGAAAAAAATTGGCAGGGAAAGACATATTTATATCATAAAAGTATGTGCTGCCTGTATTATTACAAGACTTTCAGTGTAAAACCTTAAAAGATTTGGGGAGTATTTGACCACATCCCAAGAACCCCACTCATATCCTTTGGGGCCTGAGATGGCCTTTAAGCCCACTGTGTTTTGATTCCGAACTGGACCATGACTCATTTAACTTACCACTGGCACATTCTCCTAGAAAATGTTGCACATTTCAACTGTAATCTGGATAATTAACTTGAGTTACTTCATTATCATTATTGTTTTGGTGACTATGCGTAGTCTTTCAAAAATATGTAGACTTATGATATGACAAAATGTGCCTTTATTTTGTTTCTTCTGTTAGTGGAATAAGCATTACTATTCAACATATTCCAAGTTACCTAAATCTGGTTTGGACACCATTCTACAAACTTTACCACTGATCCAATTCATGCACAAAATGAAAGCTGCTTCATTGTGCGCATATCTAAAATTCTGCGCAGGCACAAATCCCCCCCACCACAACTTATTGCAAATTTCTAGACCTAAGAATTTGCAGGACACCTCTGTTAACATGGTGCTGACTCATTACTGAATCTGACCTGTGATCAGCATGACTCACAGAGTAGCAAATCCACCAATTTCAGTGATTCAAGAAAAAGCCTCATAATTCTAAGACAACTTCTTTCTAAACAAGAGGAATTCTAGAAGGAGCATACATTGTTTGTAGGAACAATGTGTAGGAATCGCTTGTATCTAGGAACCGTGCAAGTCTCAGCATGGTGCCAAAATTATTTAGCTTACAAATAAATTTACATTGGGAGATTTTTACAAGAGCTCAAACTTTGAAAAAGAAATTTAATTAAACTTGGAAAACAATGAAAAATAAAACACTTCAGGGAAATAATCAGATATATTGACATTTAATGGGTTGGGGGGAAGAATCCTTGGAAACTGTAATGAGGCAGTAAAAATGGACAGTGGCATTTGGTGCATAAAGCAGAGAAATTAGTTCACTCTCTAGAAGCCTGATTTGAAGCCCAGTGAAGTCAATGGGAACTGGACTAGTTCTTAGTCTGTTAGCCTACCATATATTAAAACAACTTTGCAGTGACAGTGAGATTGGCAAGCACTGGATGATCTAACAATCTTTTGCTCTTGAAATGTATATGGGCCATGAAAATTATCTGAAATAAATTGTCATTAATTGGAACTATTTACCTACACAGCATGCTACTGAATTCAGAAACAACATACTCAGGCTTTCAATCAAAGTCAATAAAGCGTGTAGGTGTTCAGCATCTCTAAAAATCATTTTCTGTAAGTTTTCACTGAAATGTCACTCATATCAGTGGGACCAACCTGTATAGTTTTAATTGTGAGACTTTAATTTAAAAAATACACACTCTTTAACTTGAATGACATTACCTATAGTTATGTCCTCTACTTCCCTACATCTTGTATAAATGTTTGTTTGTTTGTTTGTTAGTTAGTTTGTTTGTTTAGTCAAGCTTACAAAGTGAAGTCTTGGTTGCAAATGAAATGTTTTCAGTAAGAGATATTTCAAATTTGCCAACAAAAGCCATTTTAATATGTTCTGAAGGCTGTGATAACATTTGACTTGATGGAAAATTTTCATCCATAGTACATTTATACTGCAGCAAAGTGTGAGGCTCTTAGCCCAGGCAGATAGACTTGTGACAGCAAGGCTCAAGCTGATATACTACGAACAGCAACATGGATGTTGCAGCTTGGGCTGTGAGATGGGTTGGAGAACCCAAGCTGCAATGTTTACACTGCTATTGCTAGCTAACAAGCTCCAGCTCTGTTGGCACGTCTGTCTACTGGACTAGGAGGCTCCCTCCAAGATGCAGTGGAGATGCACCCTCCTTGCTGGGTCCTAGATCCCGGGCTCCAGGCCAAGCCTGAATGTCTACACTGCAATTAAACAGCCCTTTAGCCTGATGCCCATGAGCAGCCCAGCTCTGGATGTCTAACTGCATTGTAGACATATTCTTTTATATTAATTTGAGAAAGAATGCCATTTATTTGTCTTAGTCTGCCTTCTCCATGTATTTAATATTTTCAAAGTTATGGACAGTAAATGGATAAAGATGCAGTTTGTTTGAAGAAGCAGATGGACCCAAGTATTTCACTACTGATGAACTGGCAAAATAAATGGAAATTACTTCCTATTCTACTCAATGATTATCTACTATAGTTGCCTTATTATGAATGTTATAACCCTCTCCCCATTTAAACATTGTCAACCACTCCTTTTATACAACACTCTCATTTCACTAAGAAATCTTTTTTTCCCTGGCAACTTTGGCATACCCATATCCCGCAGCCACATTTTAATTGTTTGCATCTCCAAAGCTATGTATTTGCTCTAGACACAGGGCTTCTTTGCTTTCTCTGGAAGAAATGGCTAGTCCTATGTTTATTATAGCTTAGCATGAAAATATGTGATTCTTGTGGTAACCAAAGGAAGAATTCACATTACACATACAACAGTTTCTTAGTCATGAACATGTTATTTTTTATATTTATGTTCTGCATTAGGATTATGTCAAAATTCTTCAAATGTTCAATTCATTCCATTAACTAAATGTGTAAATTACTAATGCCAAACATGACACATGATGGCAAGATAACTAATTTCCACATATTTTGCACTATGCTAATTTGAGGAAAACAAAACAAAACAAGACAAAAAATTCCAGGATATTACAAGTTGTATTTCAAGCTAATTGTTCATAAGCGTCACAAATTGCATTGGTGTCTCCCCTCACTCCTTAAAAGCCTAGCTGCTATAACATCTGCAGAATTCACAAGGATTGCATTCATTTAAATTGCATGATTTTATCATGCTAAATGAAGGTATGTCATGTTTTTATGCGGTAATGCAAAGCACTCTGACTGGATTTATTGCATTAGCTTATCTAATGTGGCAGATGATGGAATGCCAGTGATAAAATCATAAGATTCACAAAAAACATAATTACACATAGGGCAATATAAAATTGCATATGGGAAAATATTTCAGACAAAGACTTCTGCTACTGTAATACAATACAGATATCAGAGGGGCAACCATGTTAGTCGTTACCTGCAAAAACGACGAGAAGTCCTGAGTAGACTTATAGAGAAATAGATTATCTGGAGCATAAGCTTTTGTGGGCAAAGACCCACTTTGTTCCAATAGTCTGTTAGTCTTTAAGGTGCCACCGGACTTCTTGTTTCTTATAAAAAACAGAAGGGAACTTATTTGGCTTTTGAGCATTAGCACATATCTGGGCATTTCAGTGACCAACAGATATTCTTTGTGAGCAGTTACCTTGAAAGAAGAAAAAAACAAACAGAATATTTTGTCTTCTCTACTTGTAAATTAAATACAATTTGAAGTTGGCTTTGATATATGTGTACAAGCTTCCACAAAAAAGAGTACCAAAGTGATTGTGTGATTATATAAATAATATTGTCCCTACACTCTCACATACTTAAAACAGACACCTGCTATCTTATCTTGTAGTATTTCTACTTAAAATGTCTGAATTTCTGTATTCCCTCAGTGCAGCCCATTGGTCCCAAGATAGTATTAAATACTGGTATCTAAAAACCTCAGATCTGAGCTGAAAATTAGATCCCAAACCATATGGCCTATTGATAGTGCAACTTGAAGAATGTTACAGACATATTTCTAGAGCTGTTATGCTTCCTGCAGTACATTAAATGAAACAGACATCTATTTCACACTTGTTTCTAGAGGCAAAACACAGGGAAGGAATGTATATCTACTGTGAATTAAGAATTAAAAAGTACCCTATTTATTGTAATGCAATCCCATTAGTTTCTTTTCTGCTTTCATTTACAGGAGCAGTTTGATGATAAATAGTCAAAAAGGCTAAAGAAATACACAAAATACTGGTTAGTGTATGTCTGGCAGACCATCCACATGATGAAAGGTTAGACTGATAAAACTAATAAATAGAATTCATGAGGTCAGTGGCCATCTGGTTTGGGTTGAATTCTGGTTCCCCCAACCTCCACATGGGATCAAAAGCACGACCAGGGTCTAGTTTGTTTTCTGTGTTAAGTGTGGCCTAGGAGATGCAACACACTCAACTCCCAAGGGACAAGATTGCTCTCCTCTGCTCTTTTGCTATAACCAACACAATAGCAGAGTGAGTTTCAATCTGCACCCCTACCAACTGACTAGAAGGAATTCATCATTCAAAGCACAGATTGAGGACGATGTAAACCTACATGGGAAAAAACCAAAAACACAAACACACATGGAGGGATTTTTCTAGGGCATGAGAGACACAGAGATCAGGAGACTACCTATTCCACGGGACAGTTAGGGTATGCTTAAACAAAACAATTTAAATTATGGACATCTGGAAAAACTTCTTTTTTTTTTAATATGAAATGTCATACTTCAAATGATCTTTATAAGTGATAATATTAAAGGTGAGTTAATTAATGTTAGTGAAGGCAGTACAGTTAGCCACAGGGAAAACCAATAATATAGTCCATACTGGAGGCTCAGGATGACTTACAGTTTTCCTTACAAATAGTTAATGAAGCTGGCTGTGCCACATATGGAGTCTCTCTTTTCTGTGTTAATAACTATAGACAATTATACACAATCCAGTAAAGTCTAAAGATGTTAAATCTCATTATATTAACAATGAAGTCAACATTCATTTTGTTTCACCTCCAGGGTACCTTTTTGATTGTAATTAAACACAGCCAAAGCCCTTCCACTCTCTCACATTTTACAAATAATACATTAACATTTCGCAACTACTCTATTACATACAGTAAATTAATGGAAAACAACAAATGTATTGCTTACTACACCCACAGTGATAAACTTTTCCCAAAATATCTGTAAAGTCCTTCGTTATTACTTTACAGATTATTACTTTACCCATCTAACTTTCTAGCTTTTCTTCCATTTCTGCCCAACATCCTAAATTATTAAGTTGAGAAGATCAACACATCATTGATGTGAACACTGGCATGATAAGCCCAATGAAGAAACCTGAGACCTTGCAGCACTCTGGCTAACAATTAATCGGTTAAAAATTAATATATTAAGTTAGGAATCTCACCTGTTTTCTGTTGCCAATCCAGCAATACTTTACTCTTAACCTTACCCTATGCACTAATGCTGCAACCTAGTGGCATGAAGAAGTACAAAATATGAAAATTTTTAGAGAACATCACCAGCCACCTCTGTGTGCATCTGGTTAACAAACACAGAAAATAAGTCATTTGCATGACAATCACCCAGTTGAGACAAACTATTTTAGTCATTTGTTTCATTGGGAAAATCTCACTGAGATGGAAAAAAGACAGAGAAGTCAAGGTGGATATCATTTTCAAATGAGCCTTTTTTTGTCTTTTACATTGACTTATTTAACTAGAAATATGGACAAACATGCAACTGTTTTAAAATAAACTGTTTTACCATTATTTTCTATTTTAAAGAGTAGTTTTGACTGACAGTATGAAACCAGTTACATTTAAAAAAAAACGTAAGCTCCTATTCAGATCAGGACTATAACCACAATGTTAAATTCTATTATAACCATATGGTATTATTTCCATTTTCACTTTCATAAGGGATTCTTAGTCCATTAAGAACAGTTACATATAAAATATTACTGCAGATGTACACACCAACTCCAAAGTGAATACACAATATTGCTCAAAGCTGTAAATAACTTATTGTCTAGGTACACATAAATATCTATACATACGGATAGAGGCCCTTGATATTTTCCTATGCAACTTACAGTTACAAAATCAGATATTAAAAGCATAAAAGGAGGGTAAAGCAAGTAGTTATGTACATTTACCTACAACACCCATAACTAGGAAATCAAATATAGCAATACAAAAATAAAACTATCATAAAGTGCTTGCTAGGATGTATTTTATCATCAACATTCTACAAACAAAATTAAGTTCAAACATATAAACTCATCATGACACTCAAAACCACATAATACATTGATTTAAGGTGGGAATAAACTATTACACAAGCTTGCTGCACAAATGAGCTTGTCAGCTACATTGGTATTTACCAGAATGGGCTTGAATTTGAGGAGTTCCCAAGGCACATACAAGCTTACCATTTTATGATCCAAGAAGTATTTATCTCCCTGCGCAAGCCACACTGACTCCATATACTGCTACTTTTTTTACTCTGGAAAAATAATTTATCTTTCCAATTTTCTACCTCCATCCATATCCACACTTACTTCTCTCATCTCTTTCTTTAGACCAATTAACATTATATTCAAATCATGTGATTAGCATGAAAGTTCCAGTCACCTGAAATTCTCAAGAACACGAGCACTAAAGTGAAAATAATCCTGGCAAATGGTAAAAGGGACTTTAAGATGAAGATATTTTTCACATAAAAAAAATCTAGCAAGAGTCACATATAAATATAAACCATACAGTCACCATAAAAACCAGGCAGATCACTATTTGCAGAGCTGCTTCTTCTCTCTCTCACACACACACACATATACACATGAATGGCAAAATAATGTATCTCAATACAATGGATGTACAGTTTGGGATAACAGACAAATGTTTACAGGATTGAAAGATGAAGATCATAGGCAACAGCTTCATTTGTGTGGAAACAACGAAGATGATAGGTCAGTTTTAAAGTGCTACTTGCTGTTTGTCACTGATTGCACGTGCAGATACATTCTCTTATGCTAAAAGGCTGCAAGGTTTTTCTGATTGCAGCTAGTATATACAGTATTAGCTGGATGCAATTACCTAGTGCAGCTGAAAATGTCATCAACAGTTACTTCTTGGGAATGTGGAATTGGACTTGCAATGTGCTGCATTATTAACACATAAAATATGGATTTCATTGCAGCAGTGACAATAAAGGCTCACAAGTGCTGACTACATCTATTTTCTTTCTTCTTGCTCCCTATTCTCTACAATGTTTACCTTCTTATCACAGTGTGAAATGCTTGTACTGGAAAAGAGTGCGCACTTTCCCTCTGTATGAACCTACTTGCACCCACATACACACCTACACAAAGTATTGCCATCCACCTCAACACAGAGATTTGCTTCCTAAAGAAGTATTTGCTTTAAGCATGGATCGTTATACTCACAGAAAAGCCAAGCACAATAGTAAAATATCGGAGGAAGCCGTAACAGACAATCAGGATGCTGTGAGTGTGGGCATCTATGTGTATGTTGCATGCTGTGCTCCTGATACTTACAATGTGAAACACTATGCTTTTTGAAGTCCAAATGGTATCCCCCCCCCACTGAATTTGCAGTAATAGAATACAAGAGTAAACTGTGCTGCTTAGAAGCTAGCTTGGGAGCAGAGGAGCATTGCAAAATATACTTCAATCCTGAATATGTATCATTCTCTCTGAGTAGAGTACATACACACACATTTATCTCCATTTCATTTGTGCGTCATATGTACTTAAGTGGATCTGAAATGTATAAAAGTTACATATAATAAAATAATTCTATGGCTTACAGTAAATACAGTGCTGCCGATACTTCAAGAAAATAAACAACAAACATACAGCTGCAAAACGTTCCTACCTTTCAATCTGCTTCTGAATAAGTGTAGTAGTGTCCGAACCAAAGCAACGCTGGAGAATTTGCTATCTTCCCTTTTTGTTTGTTTTCTGCTGTTATTTTTGAGGACTGCTCCTACTTGAATCTAACTCAGCTTCGTCTCACAGCATCACTTAACTCTGGACCAGCCTTTGGCGGCGGAGCGCTCTCTCTCTCTGACTGGCTTTCATTCAAAGCTCCTGATTAAGAAAAATAAAAAAATCACTCCCTCAGAGAGTGGGGGGAGAGAGGTTCTGCTGATTGAGCCACAGCACTTTCCATGGGAAGGTTAGAGACTGGGAAAGCACAGGCTTTCCCAAGCACACAGTGATTTGCAAGTGAATGCAGTGGGAGGTACAAAGAAAGGAAAGCTTTTTTTTTTTTAAGCCTCCCTATACCCATCCCCCCTAGTGATAGAGGACTCTCTGTGTCTGAAGTCCATGGTAATCAGACTAATCTACTGTATGCGGAGTGGTAAACAGTAAACACATGACCACTTCTTGTAAGGATTTTTTCTGAGATATTTACTTTTCAGTTGTCATCAGTGATCCTGCAGTATTCATCATGCCAAGCCACTAAACACAGAACAAAATAAACAAGGTATTTCATTAAATTATTACCAGTTCTGTGATGCAATCAGAGAGTTAATTATTACTTTTAGGATTTTCACTAAACTTCCATTTCCATTACTGATAAAAAAATCCCAGATCTCTCTCTTCTGCCCCATTTGTGTAATATTGCGTATAAAAACAAGGAAGGTTCACATTATATAAGATACCTAAATGTTTCCAAAGGTCATCTGAGAACATGGTACAGAGATTCTATTCATTCTTCCCAACCTTAAATTTTCTTCAGGTTGATATCTGCATTACTTGCATTTAGCATATTACTTGGATCATTACAGTGTAGTTTTTGCTGATGTAATCCTTTTCACTGTTTTAATCTGGAACAGTTGCTGTTTGCTAATACAACAAATTGGGCTCAGCACAATCCTTCTATGTATCATATTAAGTCCAATCCTTTCTCTGTAACACAGTAGAGGATTGTGTAACATTGATTGGTTGAGATACAGCAAATATCAACCTAAGATTAAGTCAGAGGATGTCAGTATCGCTCCGTCCAAACAGCGAATGAGGGATTTTTTCTGGTTGTACAAAAAGCCTGAACTGCTTGTTGTGTGAGAGACACAGATAATGTGGAAAAAAAAAGGTTTTCCAGCAGTGAAATGTATCCCATTATGGAGTAGTCTCCTGAGAGGAAAGGCTAGAAGCTTAAATCAACAGGTCTTAAAATGTAATCCGTGGACCACTGCAGGTCACAGAGTCTTTGATGGTGGGCCATGAGTGCTGACGGTCTACATTGTGTGCTCTCTTTCTTGTTTCCAGCTGCTGAATTGCACTTAAAATGCAACAAGAAAAAATATATACTTTTTCTTTACTATTCTTCCATGTAGTGATTGCTGCAGTTGGCACAGGAATGTAATGTAAGGGAGAAGAGGTGATCCAGTGAGAGAGAAAACAGTCCACTGATGTGGCCTATGCAATGCAGAGGGCTTGAAACTTCATGTCCTAAGTACAATAAAAAATTCAAATCGACAAAATCTATTGACATGAAGGAATAAAATGATGTGACAGAAAAAAATCTCTCTCTCTTTTGAGGATCAAGCACAGTGTATATAGCATACACTGTAAATCAATTTTTCTTTCTATTTGTTTTGTTTTTTTCCCCATAATGATCTCCCATTCTTGCTTCTGTTCCACTTTACCTAGAATTTCATTCTCCGACATCCACTCTCTCAAGGAAGAACTAAAGTAAGGAATTAATAAATTTAACTTTCTTACTCACTCCAGCACAGGGATAGCTGTCCACACTTCACACCAATCTGTGCTGGAACAGTGTTGTGACATCGTTACTGGTCTCCAATCTTTCCCTTTATTCATATGAAACAGGAAATATAAATTCCCTTGTATTTGACTGCCTTTTCCCAGACTGACTTGAATGTGTTGTTCACAATAATTGCCTTTTCCACTAGACCAACTGTGCTTGTGCTTCCTAAAAATGTGTCCAGATGAGGATTCTGCAATACCAAACTGAACAGTCTCTTAAAGTGCCAGTTACATCCAAACAGCTGCACTGAGTTAGCTGTCTCCCCAAAAATTTTGAGATATATGTATCTATCTATCTATCTAAATAGCAGTAAAATAGCTTGGCAATCCTGAATAACTGTTCTGATAATGAGTCAACACATTCTTATGTTAGACAGTGTTGATATTAATTTTTCATCTTATTTTTACATTTTGTCATTATTAATGTTGTAATCATTATGAAATAAAATGACAGTCTAAACAGTGCTATTATACAGACACACAAAAATGCACTATCACTCTCTGTCTCTCGCGCACACACACACAGAGGCATGGAAGACAGGATAATTTAAAGGACATGTTTATTCCATAATGAGTACCTTGTTCTGGTGTACATTAATCCAAAATCATAATTAAAGTGGACTAAAACTGAATTAGAACAAGTCTGTCTTATTTGGGAATAAGAATGTCCACTTATGGCATTATTACCAAACATCTATCACACCACTAATTGATGTTCTACATTCATTTAAATGAAGAGAAAAATGTAGACGTGTTTCTCATGAATTTGTCCCAAATGCAAGTCATCATTCACCCACAGTGACAACATGACAGTACCAAAAACAAAGCATTTATTGACTCTTACGACCCCAAGAAAATGCTGGACAAAAGTATATTTTCTAATGTTTACCATTATATCCCATGAGTGAGAGGCAATACTATAATAGGCAGAAATGGTATCACCATTTTGAAAGGTATCTGACTTATTAGGTCAGGGCAGTTGTTTCTGAGAACCAGGTGAAGGAAAATATATATATATATATATTTGCCTATGTTAAAATTCTGGAGACTTATTCTCCATACAAGCTTTAATAGCCCCGTGCTTAGGAGCAATGACTTGTTATTTGGCTTTTGTGTCAGGGAATGTTTTTTTGCTAGGCCCATACAAAACCATCTGAATCTGGCCTTGGCTTAACAGGGAAATCCATAGTCAGCTTAAATTCAAAAAGGATGCATACAAGAAATGGAAACGTGGATAGTTGACTGAGGAGGAGTATAAATATACGGCTGGAGAATGCCAGGCAGTAATCAGTAAAGCGAAAGCACAATTGGAACTGCAGCTGGCAAAGGATGTGAAGAGTAACAAGAAGGGTTTCTACAGGCATGTAAACAATAAACAGGTTATCAGAGAAGATGTGGGGCCATTACTGGATGAGGGAGGTAACCTAGTGACAGATGATGCAGGAAAAGCTGAAGTACTCAATGCTTTTTTTGCCTCAGTCTTCATGGACAAAGTCAATTTCCACATGACGGTCCTAGACAATGCAGTATGGGAAGGTGGAGGGCAGCCATCTGTGGGGAAGGAACAAATTCTGAGCTATCTAGAAAAACTGGATGTGCATAAGTCCATGGGTCTGGATTTAATGCACCCCAGGGTACTGAGGGAATTGCCAGAGGTCATTGCTGAACCTTTGGCCATTATCCCTGAAGACTCTTGGAGATCAGGGGAGATACCAGATGACTGAAAGAAGGCAAACATAGTGCCCATCTTTAAAAAAGGAAAGAAGGACAATCCAGGGAACTATAGAACCATCAGCCTTACCTCAATCCCTGGGAAAATAATGGAGGGAATCCTCAAGGAATCCATTTTGGAGCACTTGGAAGAGGGGAAAGTGATCAAAAGTAGCCAAGATGGATTCACCAGGGGCATGTCCTGCCTGACTAATCTGATTTGCTTCTATGACGAGGTAACAAGCTCTGTGGACATGGGGAAGTCAGTAGATGTGATATACCTTGACTTCAGCAAGGCTTTTGATATGGTCTTCCACAGCATTCTTGTCCATAAGTTAAGGAAATATGGATTGGATGCTTGGACTATAAGAGGAAAAGAAAGCCGGCTTGATGATTGGGCCCAACGGGTAGTGGTCAGTGGCTCAATATCTGGATGGCGATCTGTTTCAAGAGGAGTGCTACAATGCTCAGTTCTGGGGCTGGTGTTATTCAACATCTTTGTTAATGACCTGGATGAGGGACTGGATTGCACCCTCAGCAAGTTTGCAGATGACACAAAAGTAGGGGGAGAGGTAGATTCGTCAGAGGGTAGAGAGATAATCCAGAGGGACCTGGATAAATTGGAGGACTGGGCCAAAAGAAATCTGATGTGGTTCAATAAGGAGAAGTGTAGAGTCCTGCACCTGGGGCGGAAGAATCCCCAGCATTGCTACAGGCTGGGGACCGACTGGCTCAGCAGCAGTACGATGGAAAGGGACCTAGGGGTTATGGTGGATGAAAGGCTGGATGTAAGTAAACAGTGTGCCC